>NW_022991286.1:1822104-2289038 GCF_902827175.1 Gymnodraco acuticeps
GAGGAGTCGACAAAGGGCATTGGATGGTGGCTCCTGCCGGGTATGCCACAATATTACATTTGTCATGATTATTGTTTCGTGTTTTGTTTGTGCGTGTCTCTTTCTCCCTCAGGTGATCCAAATCCTTCATTAACTTTGAGTCATTAAAGAGTATCTTTTCATTTTGGTAAATCAGTTTCCTCTTTCTTTTTTCCCTGGGTTGTTTTACATTTGGTTACGTCGCTTTCACCCAGTGCTTCTCAAAGTGTGGTCCGCGGACCACTGGTGGTCCGTGAGCGCCCCCTAATGGTCCGTGAGTATATTGGTAACATTTCACATTTTAAATAAATAAATAAATGTAAGCTATCCGCACTCTCGCGGGAATATCTCCGCAATGGAGCGAGCTTAACTTTCGATTGCATGATATAGCCCAGTGCCACACCTTCACATGTTGCCACTTGTTTGTACCATTTTCAGGCGATTTGTAATCTATTCTAGAAAAACGATGTGATTTTGGATATTTGTGGAGTTAGGTGGTCCGCGAGTGTTTTTTTATTGGTTAAGTGGTCCTTGGTATGAAAAAGTTTGAGAAACACTGATCTAGACTATTAGGTACTGATCAATTATCCTGAAAAAATAAAGATGTACACAACCTTTGGGATAATCATATTAAAAGTTGCACAAAAAACACATTTGACCCACTGTACTTTACATTTCACGAAGATAACATTTTTCTAAACTGCATATATTTTTAGTGGATTTCCTTTTAAGAGAAAAACCATCTTAGATAATATAATCATGAATCATACGGTCCCCATTCATAAATGAAGGATAGACCAATTAAATCGCAACATTGTGAGAGTCTGTTAATACTTACATAACAACTCCTTTATTATTCTCCGTTTGTTTCACGTTTTTGGTCACTTAGAATAAGCATGATTTTTCTGATAATAAAAATGTACGACAATACTTATTTTGAATGGGGACCCACAGGAACAACTTATATTTGATATATGGTGTCCTAAATACATGAATTTATATAATACATAACAATAAAAACTACATTTAAGGAATGTTTTATGTTACCAATAATATAATATTTATTTCATCAAAAAATATTTGTATTAATGTTAAAATTATAAAAGCTTCTTCATATTATTCTAAAACAGACAGATATTGATGCAGAGTGCAGGGACACAACAACAGAGTTCGACAGGTTCTTCTTTGCATATTGCTAACATGAAAGAGTTGATATTAAGCCGCGTTGGCTGGAAGGCAAGCAAATGTTGAGGGTTGAATTTGAATGTGATTTGCCAGTGCCAAGACTTCCTCGTGTGGCCCAGGTACGGCTCAGTGCATCTCTGAAGGCTGCTTATGGAAAACGGCTGGCTCCAGTGTCCAGAGACAGGCACTGTGTGTGTGTGTGTGTGTGTGTGTGTGTGTGTGTGTGTGTGTGTGTGTGTGTGTGTGTGTGTGTGTGTGTGTGTGTGTGTGTGTGTGTGTGTGTGTGTGTGTGTGTGTGTGTGTGTGTGTGTGTGTGTGTGTGTGTGTGTGTGTGTTGTGTGTGTGCAGGAGAAGGACACGGTAATGATGTTGTACTTAAACATTATTTCGCAGGAAAGGTCTTCCTTCCTATGCAAAACTCCTTTCACAGACGTATACTCCCATCTGCTGCACGATATACTGATACTTGTAGTTAAAATAAAGTTGCACCTATTCCGTGCAATACTAAAAGAACATGCACGCACATTCTTTCTAAGAATACACAGTTTATCATTTTTCTTTGTCAGTTCTATTTTTCTGACAACAACTTGCACCACTTTTTCATCTGGAGTTTATCTGGAGTCTTTTCTTATAGGCCTAAACGGTAATACGCAAAGTCTCTCCTTTAGCTTTATACAATTTCACTGACTTACATTTCTCACAGTGCAGGTCATTTATGCAATGGCAGCGTGTTTGGGCACATCACCTCAATATGAATGCAAACAGTGTTCAGCAAAGAGGGGCAGCTGAGGTGAAATGATATATAATAAGATCTTTATGTTGTCACTGTGGCTCTCCGTGTTCCAACATGAGGAGGCTGCTCTGCTGCGGTCACAGTTAGCTCTTCACTCTCAATGGCCCTTTATTCCCAGAGATAAAAAGGCAGCATAAGCTAACACAAGGATGGCTTTAGTCAGTTTGTGTCTCCGTGTAAGGTCTGCATGTATCATTGTAATAGCTCCTAAATGTAATCAGTTGGGAGAATGCGAGTTCGGCTCTTGAAAAAGTCAGGAAACCTACTTAGTTTGTCTCAATTTATAAACAATTTTAACATTGAAGAGACATTGCAAAAGTCAAGCTATGAACTCATTTGATTGTGAGAAATCCATGCCCGTATATTGTAATATATTATCTAGTTTTCTTTGTTATGTCTCTTTTTGCCTATTGACTTTAAACTTCTGCCTTCCATCCTTTCTTGTTTGGTTATTAACTTAGTTATTCATTTTTTCTGGATTCTTTTTTATTTATAGAAATATCTTTGGTATTTTATATAATGCTAAATGTTCATGTGTGGGAGAGTTCTTCTAGTAGCTAACCATCTTGAATGTATTAAATAATATGTAGAAAAGGGGCTAAATTAAAGGAATGATATTTAAACAACCCGGTGCAATGGAAGTATGGCCTACATAAAGTGGCTTGACTTCAGAATTGGGAATTTAAAATCACTTTTTAAGAAAAACACCAGAAATGTCACCAGGTTTTGTCTTAGTACTCTAGAAGTATAGTCATATTTTGGGGCAGCAGTCGCTCAGTCTGTAGGGACTTGGCCTTGTAATTGAAGGGTCGTCGGTTCGCTCCTGCATGTGCCTGTGTGTATTTGTACTGTGTCTGTATAACAACAAATGCATTTGCATGTGCATGTGCACCTATTGCATATACGTGTACTGTGTGTCTGTATATACAATTGAGTGGAAACAGAATTTCGCCCTAGGGCTATAAATAAAGGTTCATCTTCTTATTGAACAGAGCTTTAAAAATTATTCTAATTAATTAATGCAACTATGTTGTATAAATAAAGCTTTTTAGTTTGTTTAGGTCAGAAGTGCTATAGCATATTACATTTACTCCTAAATAAAAGAAATAACATCAGCTTTGAGCATTTCAATAATTACCATATGCTGTTGCAAACATTTAAGCTGTTCCTGTCTGTACCACTCAAACATCTATGTCAGCTTTTATGTTTCAATACATAACATGTAATACTGAGATGATACAGATCGTATTACTGGTAGCTACAGTGGTCGGTGATAGCTCAGGGGACTTCTTGGCTAAGGTGCTCTTAGGCAAAGAAACTAGACCCCAAAACCTAATAAATGGTTTGAATGCAAATGTCACTGTGTTACAACCAAAGTTGATTTGTTACAACTTGTAGGGAGAACAGGGCATCTACCAATCCTAGTCTGCCCCCTCAACATCTGTCCTTTGGTCAGCAGGTCGTACAGTATAGAGAAGTACATAAGGCGTATATGCACTGCATAGTGAAACTGTTTCCATCATTTATGAAGAAAAGCTTTTCTTGTTCCTCAAATCTCTGTGATTAAGAGAACGTATACTGGTGGACAGAAGGCTTAAAGCTGCATTCACATGATAACATGTAAAGTGGCTCTAACTGCGCTAACATCGTATTCTCGTGGAGGGAGATTCTTGCCAAGCAAGTGAGCAAAGATAAAAATTACATATCAAGTGAATTCAGCTTAGGGCTACATCTTGCCAACATTAGGCTAACCGCTAGGCCTAACTGTTGATAACAAAGTTGATAACTTTGGATCCAGGTTAGTTGTAATATTTAGCTTGCTACTTCTTGTGTTGTTGCCCTTGTTGGATGTTTGGCTATGTTAGCAAAGATTTCGACTTGCTAGTTTGTCATCGTTCATAATGTTATATAATCAAAACAAATGTAATGTTATTAACAATAGTGGTGTAATATTGATTTGCACTCTGAAACAATGCAAAAAATAGAATTGAGTCAATTGAACTACAGCTAATGTGTTCAGGAAAATGAAGAAACATTGTTTCTTGATGATGAGTTTGAAAACCCTGTAAACCAATTTCCTTCTTCAGCTTCTTACTGTGTCATGGCTCATACATTAAACATTGGTGATGGTCATTTAGATATATGCTAAAAGGCCTCAACTCCAAATACAATATAAAGGGTGACTTGATACAACCCAGTCTCACTGCATTTTGTGTTATAGTCCCGACATCTAATCTATTGATTCGTGTTCACCAACACGATTTCCCCCTTTTTTTCGTGTCACACAGAACGATTTTAAAAGCAATGTATTTCCATTGGTAGTATGTTTCGTGCCTGCAGCACGTCTTTTTGACCGGTCGGGTCTTGGAAGACCGGAAGCTGTGGGGTTGATAAAAACATTTTCTTACTCTATATCAACCCACAATTATTGTTTTTATTTAAAATCGTATAATGTCGGACTTTTTTTGCCGTCCGCGTGGAAAATAAATGGGGCTCAGAGCCTCTAATTTGTTATTCTTTTCTAAATAACACACTGTTATTTACTCAACAATAACACACAATTATCCTTGATTTTATTTATTTGTTTGATTCTATAATCTCAGGCTTTTTGGCCGTCCGTCAGGAACTGAATTTCTAAATAAAGTCACCAGAAACAGACGTAGGCCTATAAGGGACATTTCGAGCATCATTGCGATACACACCCACTGAACTGATTACCCAAGATCCTCAGCCATGGTTTAAGCTCGGTGACTGGATGTTTTAGCCGCAATGCACATTGGGATATGGTGTTAATGCGATATGAAATCCGAAAAACATTTTGGAGTTTAGGATGGCAGAAGACACTACACCAGTGGTTCCCAAACTTGTTGTGCCCAAGGCACACCAAAGGACAAGTAAAAATCTCAAGGCACACCTATTGTGCAAAATAGCCCTTATAACACGTGTTATCACTCATATCATGTAAAATATCTGTAAATGTGCATAATTATTTACTAATGCCAAATAAAATGTGACAAAGACAACTATATTACTCATGAAATATTTATTAACGAAATATTTCAGAAATTAATTTGAAACTTTATCAAATTAGGCTTCATCAAAGCAGCAACACACTCATTTAAACCAGACAGGTCACAACATAAAAAATGAGGCAAAGGAAACTCAGCAGAAATTCAGCACAGAGAACTGTCAATGCAAGGAAGCTGCATTGTCCATGGTCCTGAACTACAAATTATAAATGTAACATTTCAGCAATCAGCATTGAAACATGTGCTATTGTAAATATTTTGCCGACTTACGAATTAGTGAGATACATGTGCCTGTCGGGGCGCGCAGATTTTTTTAATCCTTGGTGGCACTGAGGAGAGGGCCACTCGCAAGTCCTGTTCAACAGAAGGCCGTGACCTCCTGTTGTTCTTCATGTAAATCAGAGTAGAGAACGCCAACTCCAGAGATGGGGTCGTTACTAAAAAAATGTAATATATTACATATTACTTTAAAAAAAAAAGTAATATATTACACTACTTCGTTACTATCTACATCAAGTAAATCGTTATTTTACTCATTACTTTACTCGCTGAGCACGTACGAACTGCGCATGCGTGAGTGGCAATAACTTTCCTTACCAGCAGGCGGCGGTAGTGTGTATTTGTCATTCAAAACAGGCAATAACCGGAAGACAGAGAAGAAGAATAGACTATGTGATATAAACAAACAACAAATAGCGTGTGCGTTAGCTTCACCTTAGCATGTGTTCTTTGCAGGTGTGTGTTGAGGTTTGACGTGGTGTTTACAGCAGTGGATAACAGCTTCTGGCCTGGACACAGTTTGTACCTCACCGTCACATTCCTGTCTATTCTTCAGACGAACTCAAAATAATGGGCATACCTCCACCCCTCGAAAGTTATCGCTGACTCAGCCATGTTTATGCAGCACTGCACGTGGAGATGTGGACGCACAAGTCGCGCAGATTACGTAGGCTACATATAAACCTACAAAGTACTGATATAGTAAATTAAAAAATAATTATTTTTGTGTAGTTGTATATTGCAATAATAACGTATGGTTAACTTGTCACAAAATCCCACGGCACACCCGGACTTGCCTCACACCGTTTGGGAACCACTGCACTACACTACCCATAATCCTCAGCTATCGTTTGGGACTACAGTCCCTTTTCTTTACAAATCCCGTGATTAATCTTTAAGCTCTGGGATTGGATGTTGGAGTGGCAGTGTGCCAAGGTTATGCCGAGCGTCAAACAGCACTTTGAAATGGAAAGAAACCACGGCAGACTATCCAAAACTGGACTTGAATATTTGATCAAATATAACATATTGAACAAATAATTCAATAACGTGCTTTAACCACTGGACGGTGAACACACGGTACACACAGCATAGAATGCCATAATAACTTTGTATTATTAGTGTAGGACACTTATGTATGTATAACATCTGAAGATGTGTAGTTTTATTCATGTTTTCACATAATTTTACAGGATATTGCTATATTATTTCACATGTTTTACTTCTACACATTAATAACTGATTTTGTAAAACATCACAGACAGAAAGGTATATCTGTAATTTAATGGTAAGCTATTGAAATTCTGATTCCATAGATGTGTCTCCCATCACACAAAACCCCTGACTATTCTCTCAATTCAGTATTTCAGTAAAATCAGTAATATCTTTAAAAACTACAAGTCCTTTTCCAAAGAGAAAAGCAAGCAAACTCGTACTAAAGTATTTATTTTCTTTTTTTCAAAATGTTTTTCGGATTTCATATCGCATAAACACTATATCCCAACGTGCATTGCGGCTAAACAATCCAATCACCGAGCTTCAACCATAGCTGAGGATCTTGGGTAATCAGTTCAGTGGGTGTGTATCTGTTTCCGGTTATTTTATTTTGAAATTCAGTTCCTGACGGATGCCAAAAACAGCCCGAGATTATAGAATTAAACAAATAAATAAAAACAAGGATAATTGTGTGTTATTGTTGAGTAAATAACAGTGTGTTATTTAGAAAGAATAACAAATTAGAAGGAAAAAAAGATTTGAAAAATACAGATTTCAGTATTCTGAGGCTCTGAGCCCTATTTATTTTCCTCGCGGATGGCAAAAAAAGTCAGACATCATACGATTTAAAATAAAAACAATAATTGTGGCTTGATATTGAGTAAGAACATGTTTTTATGAACCACACAGCTTCCGGTCTTCCACGACCCGACCAGACAAAAAGACGTGGCACGAAACACACCAATAGAAATACATTGCTTTTAAAATCGTTCTGTGTGACAAAAAAAAAAGGGGAAAATCGTGTTGGTGAACACGAATCAATAGATTAAATGTCGTGACTATAACACGAAATGCCGAGAGACTGGGTTGCTTGATAATGTTGATTCTGAAAATCAACACCTATGGTAATAAGGCTTGCTGACCTGCTAGCTTAAAGTTGGCAGTTAACCACCTGGATTTTTGGAGCCCTTTGTTGCATCTAATGGTATCTTCTTCTGTGTCTTTCTCAAAATCCCTTCAATGCGTGAGTTGTTAGCGGCCTGCATATATAGAGTGGACAAGCCGATGCTAAACAGAAAACAAACATTGCATACTGTCCTGTAAAGCCTTTTGACAGGTGGTGAAAAGCCCATCTTGCTCGTGCATGCAGAGGTCTAAAGCCCAGCCTGATTTCTCTGGCTGTGTCTATCGGCGTGTGTTTCTGAGGCAACAATAGGAGGCTTGTCTGTGGCCTGTACACGGCAGAGGACAATGTCAGCTGGCAGGTGTGCGTGGATCAAGCTTTGCATGGGCAGAATCCTTCACTGCCCTTTCTCTATGCTACCTGTCCACCTCAAGCTTCCCACCCTGCCCCCGCCTCCAGCTCGGGAAGTTTTCGGGAGTTTGTGGCCGTCGCCAGTGCGAGCATTGTGTCAGCGTTCTTTTGTGAGGTCAGGATGGGACTCTGGGCTTTGTGTCTAGTGCTCAGCTATTTACAGAATGGCTTTGCATGCGCTCGAGGGGAGCCGAGACAGAGGGAGGAGGTACAGGTGGTCAATGGATCCACCATGGATCGTTAGTCCACAAATACAAGCCAAAATGTAAACAAGGAGAATAGATTTTTTAAAAGGCGACCACTTAATTGTGCTACACACAGAATGTCAACTGTGGCTGTTTGGTTTGGGAGAAAAATTAAGTGGGGAGAGACAGACGGGACAAAGGCTGAGCGCTTTAGAGGAGATTGTGCTTACGTTGTATCTGGGCCCGGGTGTTTGTCGGGATCGCTTCTCCGCCAGCAGGTCCTTGACTGTGTGCTTGACTCGAACGCCTTGGTACACTCTCTTTGAGTATTCTAGACAAAAAGCATACAATTAGTACGAAAATCCACTTTTGAAACAAATCCAGAGACAGTTTGACCTGGAGGTGGTAACAGATTCATACACATTTTCATCCATCCCCACAAATGTGTGTTCATTTGAATGTTTCAGTTGTATTCATGTATGCGAATGACTCTTTGGGATTGGTGTGTAAATGTCATGGAAATTGCCTTTGGTTTGGTGAATGCAAATGAGCTACCAAAAAGAGGCAATTTACTACAAACACTGGCTGATGCTTCACAGTGAAGGAAGACTGGAGGGGGTTAGACGTTTTCAAACAAATAAAGATATTTCATCAGAATATTTTTCTGCATGTTTCAGAAACATTGTTCTTTAAATCTTTAATGTTAGCTGGAGTGATTTCCTGGAGAGCAAAAACTTTAACTCAATGAAAATGCAAACTTTATTATGCAAACGGTTATTGCATGCAAAAAACGTTATGTAAAAGATCCCTGCTTTTTGAATGGATATTTTAGATAAGACCCCACATTGCTCAATGACATTCCAGAAAATATAACATTTCCTTGGGATTAAGTCAAAATACAGTATATCTGTATATCTGTTATTCCATATTCAAATATATCTTACTATGTGAACCTTAATTATAATATCAAATCAATTAGCACATTAAATCCTACACGTGCTTGATTTTAAAAGCATCTTTCAAATATCTGACGGTGATATAAGTGAATTATATGGAGAAATTAATATCTGACGGTATTGTTTATACAAAATTAATATATACATGTAACTGCTTCTGAATCGACTTATTTACTAACTTTAATTTAATAAGCGAACATAATCAAACATGAGCCCAAACACAAATAACATTATCACATTTAAATAGGATTATTTCTTTTTTTTTACTCTACAAAATATTTATTTTTTTAAAAGTAATACTGTTTAAAAGGGAAAACATATTTTTACCAAAGACAAAAACATTTATCACAAAAATAATGACATCAGCTGTCAGCCTGTATATGAATGAGTATCTTACCTGTATCCATGATGCTGTTGAGCTCACACACAAACACACTCACACACTGTCACACACACACAGGTGCCTCTCTGTTCTGTATTTGCCTACAGTAGATGAATCCCAGTGTGCAGCAGCACCATACTGAGTGGCGTGCCGCGGTGGAGCTTTAACTACGCTGTCAGGAGGGCAGGGACACATGGAACATGCCACCTAACACTGCAGTCATGAGGAGGCAGCTTTTCAAAATGACCTTTATCTATTTGTTTAAATGCAAATGTTTGGTAGGGACGTTTTTTAGACTATTTGCATCTGCAGTCAAGATTAGGGGTTGGAAGCATCAGGGGAATGGAAGAGAGACGGGGAAGCTGCGTGTCACTCCTCCCTGAGCCCTTACTCATCATCCAAATTCTAAAGGATATATTGTTTCCACATTGTGATTTTGTTGATGCTGCTGTGGGACGGATTCTGTTTTTGTTTCAGTTTGAGAGTTGGCATCTCTGGAATAAATACAACCTTTACAAAGAAGCTTAAAATGTACCAAAGCATTTATTTTTCTGTTTGTAGGTTTGCATCTCAGGTCAGACAGTTGATAGCACACTGCCTCCTGCCACAAATAAGTAACTTTTCTTTTTGCATAAAAGGACATTAATGTGCAATCTTCGGCTCAAATTGATATGCTGCAATTTGTATGAAATGTAAACTGAAAACAAATAAATCACCTCAACCTTTTGTTTGTAGAAGAGGGGTGAATCACTCAAGGCACGTTCTGCTTAACAGAATGTAGAGAAGTAATTTTACTCAGGTATTCTAGTTAGGAACAACTTTGTAAGGTACTTGTACTTTATTATTTTCATTTCATGCTGCTTTTTCTTTCTGCTACACTACATTTCAGAAGCCAATATTTTAACTTTTTACTCCGCTACATTTATCCGACAGCTTTAGTTACTTTACAAATTCAGACGATTAGCTAATACAAAACATACACCAACTAATGTATAAACATTGAAGTATAATTCTAAGGAGCAGCAATAAACAAAGTAAGTACTTTTGATGCCAGTACTTTACATTCAAATCAAATATTACTACTTTTTACTTAAAGGGGCCCTATAATGTTTTTTGGGGGTTAACCTTCCCTGATGTGCATTGGGTTTAAGTGCATGTAAATGGTCTACAAAGTCTAAAATCCCTGTGCTCCCTCCAGGGGGAGTTTCTCTCCAACTCACTCCCCACCAGCCTGAAACACCTCCATTGGACTCCTTTGTTTACTTCCGTAACATAATGACATCACTATGTAACACTCGCACCTCTATTTGCTATAGTACTCTGTTATAGGCTACGGGGGACATCTCTGAGTATTTGTCCAATCCCACCAAAGCCGGCCAACTAACCAATCAGAGCAGACTGGGCTCTGGTTTCAGACAGAGGGTGAAAAGAGGTGCTGCAGCACAGGCAGTATGAGACAAATAAAGAGCTTGTTTTAACATTAAAGCAAGGAAACATGTCACAGTAGAGGCACACAATATAAATATGACCCAGAAAATGAGCATAAGAGGACCCCGTAACTATAGAAGAGTACTTCTTCCAACACTACTGGTTTATAACAAGGCTTCAATCTGACCTTTTTTTCCCTCTGATTTGGAGTCTAGTGTTTAGTCAAATTGTTTTTGTGATGCAGATATGAAAAAGATTTGTTTCACTTAAACATTCATAACAAATTATCAACATATTAAAATAACATAATTAATGCCTACTTGGATTTGCAAGAAGTTAGTTGTGATACATTAAAAGGCAGATCCAAACACTAATTGCACATCTATTACGATAGCGATACATGCCTAACATACTCTTAATAAATAGCCTTTCACATGTTGTCTTTATGATCTGGGTGTCGTATTGTCATACTGATATTTTGTACAAACTGTAAAGTCCACTGAGACAAATGTAACATTTGTGATATTGGGCTATATAAATAAACATTGATTGATTGATTGATTGATGATCTGAATCACCAAGTTCAGAAACAGTGTGTACAGCAGCTCACTATAAACACAGTATTTCGGCATGAGATGAGAGTTCAGCAATCAGTAAGATATGATTATCTGTGATCACGTACAATACAATAAGAGCACTATAGGAAATATAAAGCTAAAATAATTATATGATTGAACTATAAAAACTTCAGTGGTACATAACAATGAGCTAACATTAATAAAACCCAGCTTATATAAGTTATTTGTATATGATTCAAGAGGCAGAGCAATTAAAGACTTTTTTTTCTCCTGAAGATAAAAGAGTAAAGTACTTTTGTAGAACTTCAGCAACTGTACAAATGTTTAAATCTATGACTATGAATATAGACCCTCCATTTGGTCAGTTGAAGCTTTACTGTGTACAGGAAGTACTAGAGGCATTCAGTGAAATTCTTTTTTTTTAAACTCTTGCATCTAGAATGTACGGAGCCCTGGAGGGTTAATAGAGAGAAAAATAAATAAAACGTGGCCACGTTTTACTTTCTCGTGCGCACGCTTTAGTAACTCGTGCACACAAGTTACTTTCTCGTGCGCACGAGTTACTAAAGCATGCGCACGAGTTACTAAAGCGTGCGCCCCGGTGACAGGACATCTCCTTCATAATGCGAGGGGGAATACTCAGTTCGATGTGTGTATAGGTGTGTGTGGTTAAACGTAGCAGCCTCGATCTCTATTCAGCGGTTCTAGTGAAGTAAACAGTAAAAGGCACAGCTCTTTGCAGCTGGTGCTGCTCTTCTCAGATTCTGCTGAGTTACACGTTACTGCCTCCAGTGCCCTGTACGACGAAGCCAGTTCAACAGACCCTGGACCTGGATATGTTCGATTTACCCGGCTTAACTGACCCTAACAAACGCAATGTCGATAAGCGGTCCTACGAAGCTGGTTATCAACTCAGTAAATCAACCAGGGTTTCTCTGTCCGGCTGAGAGCGCGCTCATGTGAAAGGGACGGGATTAGCAACATTTGACCAATCACAAACATGGAGACGCGTGCTGACAGCGCAGCGTCATACTTCATGAATGAATAGTGTAAATAGCAAATCCTGCTTCGTAGTACAGGCCACTGGTGCCGCAGAGATTTCATAAAGTGAAGGGGGTTTTCCTTCTATAAAACAGCTGTGGGCAGCAGATACTGTGAGTCACGGACAGGAATCCCTCAATTTAAATAAAACGAGGCCACGCTTTATTAACTCGTGCGCACGCTTTAGTAACTCGTGCGCACGCTTTATTAACTCGTGCGCACGCTTTAGTAATTCGTGCGCACGAGTTACTAAAGCGTGCGCACGAGAAAGTAAAACGTGGCCACCTTTTATTAATTTTTCTCTCTATGAACCCTCCAGGGCTCCGTAAGAATGTCATTGTGACACTGTTAAATCGTGCAAATATGTGAAGATTCAAATATGTGAAATTAAAAACAAATTGCTGTATTCTTTTTTTAGGGCATTAAATGGGTAAATTCATTGGAAATGGTGGTATGTAATGAAAAAAACGCTTTGCGGTTGGAAGACTAGTAAAGTGGTCAAAAAGGGGCTATTTACTCAGTTTAATAAAACAAATTTGACAAAGAAAAGAAACTATGCATTATTTTTGCATGGTTTATGTCCTCCTTCAGAATTGAAATGTGAGATCATATTGACAAAAATGATCTGGTGTTCTTTCCCAAACCAGTGTACCTCTCTAAACCAAGTTAGTTCAGGATGACCCTTGGATGATTTTGAGTGGCAGTTGATGGGGGAAATGACGTCACTGAAATGTATACAACATCTACAAATGGCAATTCTTACCATTTGGCCTGTGATTTGCAACTTTTGTTGTCCAAAAGCATGTGTTGGACCACCTAGCACATAATGAGGAAGTACTGCAGTCCACAGAGCAGTGTCTGCCCAACATCTCATAAAGAAGATGTGTACTTTGCTGTTGTAACACTGGATTTCTGATTCTGCAGCATTCAGCAATAGGCCCAATTGGCCCTCAGTTGTGAAGCATCCCCTGGCAGCAACAAGTTTACACCAATTAAACCAACCATGATCTAGGTCTAAAGTTGCACTGTCTGACAGACATACTGTGCTACAAGCTGTAATCTGAATAGCAACACATCCTTACAACACGGTAATATATCGTCCTCCTCAACCAGTATGATCTTCTGCAAAGGGATTATGAAGAAGCTCTATAATTGAGCAGAATATCTGAAGTAAGCATATCAATAGGGATTACCCAAACCTCCCTGATGATCTTCTGCAAGCCTTGACAGCGTGTGAACAAGGGACCTCTAACATCAGCAGCATCACATTTCCCCAGATTTCATTGAGGTGGGACCTAAAGAAGCAGAGCACGACCTCCACATATTTTCTGACGGATGTATGTCCTACCTTTGTGGAAGCACATTGATCAGCCACACAGCGTTTGTCTTTCCGTGGTCAACTGTTGATTCCAGGCTAGAACTATGTACAGCAATGACAGGAGCTCAGCTTGCCCGTTTCCTCTACAAAGAGTTTGTTCTACACATCAGAGGACTACTACCTACACTGAACAAAAATATAAATGCAACACTTTTGGTTTTGCTCCCATTTTTCATGAGATTAACTCAAAGATCTGAAAAAAATTCTATATACACAAAATAGCCATTTCTCTCAAATATTGTTCATCCATCCATCCATCTTCTCCCGCTTATCTGTGGTCGGGTCGCGGGGGTAGCAGTTCCAGCAGAGAGCCCCAAACTTTATTTTCCCTGGCGACATCAACCAGCTCTGACTGGGGGATCCCAAGGCGCTCCCAGGCCAGCGAAGAGATATAATCCCTCCACCTGGTCCTAGGTCTACCCCTTGGTCTCTTCCCAGCTGGACGTGCCTGGAACACCTCCCTAGGGAGGCGCCCAGGTGGCATCCTAACTAGGTGCCCGAACCACCTCAACTGGCTCCTTTCGACGCGAAGGAGGAGCGGCTCAACTCCGAGTCCCTCCCTGATGACCGAACTTCTCACCTTATCCCTAAGGGAGACACCAGCCACCCTGCGGAGAAAACCCATCTCGGCCGCTTGTATCCGCGATCTCGTTCTTTCGGTCATGACCCATCCTTCATGACCATAGGTGAGGGTAGGAACGAAAATGGCCCGGTAGACAGAGAGCTTTGCCTTCTGGCTCAGCTCCCTTTTCGTCACAACGGTGCGGTAAAGCGACTGCAGTACCGCTCCCGCTGCTCCGATTCTCCGGCCCATCTCACGCTCCATTGTTCCCTCACTCGAGAACAAGACCCCGAGATACTTGAACTCCTTCACTTGGGGTAAGGACTCATTCCCTACTTGAAGTGGACAGTCCATCGGTTTCCTGCTGAGAACCATGGCCTCAGATTTGGAGGTGCTGATCCTCATCCCAGCCGCTTCACACTCGGTTGCGAACCGATCCAGTGAGTGCTGAAGGTCGCAGACCGATGAAGCCATTAGAACCACATCATCTGCAAAAAGCAGTGGTGCAATCCTTAGTCCACCGAACTGCAGACCCCCTCCCCCATGACTACGCCTCGAAATCCGATCCATGTATATTACAAACAGGATTGGTGACAAAGCGCAGCCCTGGCGGAGGCAAACCCTCACCGGAAATGGGTCCGACTTACTGCCGAGGACCCGGACACAGCTCTTGCTTTGGGAGTACAGAGATTGGATGGCCCTGAGTAGAGACCCCCTCACCCCATACTCCCGCAGCACCTCCCACAGTAACTCCCTGGGAACTCGGTCATACGCCTTCTCCAAGTCTACAAAACACATGTAGACCGGATAAGCGTACTCCCAGGCCCCCTCCAGGATCCTTGCGAGAGTAAAAAGCTGATCCGTCGTTCCACGACCAGGACGGAATCCGCATTATTCCTCCTCAATCTGAGGTTCGACAATCGGCCTGACCCTCCTTTCGAGTACCTTAGAGTAAACTTTCCCGGGGAGGCTGAGTAGTGTGATGCCTCTGTAATTGGCACACACCCTCTGATCCCCCTTTTTAAAAAGGGGAACCACCACCCTGGTCTGCCACTCCTTCGGTACCGTTTCCGACTTCCACGCAACGTTGATGAGACGTGTCAACCATGACAGTCCCTCAACACCCAGAGCCTTCAGCATTTCCGGGCGGATCTCATCCACCCCCGGGGCTTTGCCACTGTGGAGTTGTTTGACGACCTCAGTGACCTCCCCCCGGGAGATTGGTGTTGATCCCCCGTCATACTCCAGCTCTGCCTCTAACATAAAGGGCGGAGTTGTCGGGTTCAGTAGTTCCTCAAAGTGTTCCTTCCAACGCCCTAACACTCCATCAGTTGAGGTCAACAACGTCCCATCCTTACTGTACACAGCTTGGATGGTTCCCTGCTTCCCCCTCCTGAGGTGTCGGACAGTTTTCCAGAACAACTTTGGTGCCGCCCGAAAGTCCTTCTCCATGTCTTCTCCGAACTTCTCCCACACCCGCTGCTTTGCCTCGGCCACGGATGAGGCTGCTGCCCTTCGGGCCTGTCGGTACCTTGCAACTGCCTCGGGAGTCCCCCGGGATAACAAATCCCTGAAGGCCTCCTTCTTCAGTCGGACGGCTTCCCTGACCACCGGTGTCCACCAGGAGATTCGAGGGTTACCGCCCCTTGAGGCACCTAGGACCTTGAGACCACAGCTCCCCGCCGCGGCTTCGGCAATAGAGGCTTTGAACACCGACCACTCTGGTTCAATGTCCCCAACCTCCACAGGAATGCCCGAAAAGCTCCGCCGGAGGTGTGAGTTGAAGGCCTCCTGAACTTGGGCCTCCTCCAGACGTTCCCAGTTCACCCGAACTACACGTTTGGGCTTACCAGGTCTATCCAGAGGCTTCCCCCGCCACTCGACCCAACTCACCACCAGATGGTGATCAGTTGACAACTCCGCCCCTCTCTTTACCCGAGTGTCCAAAACATACGGCCTCAGGTCCGATGATACGATAACGAAATCGATCATGGACCTTCTGCCTAGGGTGCTCTGGTACCACGTACAATTATGAGCATCCTTATGTTCGAACATGGTGTTTGTTATGGCCAATCCATGACTAGCCCAGAAGTCCAGTAACAAACCACCACTCCGGTTCAGATCAGGGGGGCCGTTCCTCCCAATCACGCCCCTCCAAGTGTCTCCATCATTGCCCACATGTGCGTTGAAGTCTCCCAGCAAGATTAAAGAGTCCCCTTCAGGAGCCCCATACAGGACTCTTTCCAGGGTCTCCAAGAAGGCCGTATACTCTGAACTGCTGTTGGGTGCATAAGCACACACAACAGTCAGAGTTTTCCCCCCCATAACCCGCAGGCGTAGGGAGGCGACCCTCTCGTCCACTGGGGTAAACTCCAACAACGAAGCACCTAACCGGGGACTTGTGAGTATCCCCACACCCGCCCGGCGCCTCACACCTTGAGCAACTCCGGAGAAGAATAGAGTCCAACCCCTATCCAGAAGTAAGGTTCCAGAGCCGACGCTGTGCGTAGAGGTGAGCCCAACCAGATCCAACTGGTAACGCTCCACCTCCCGCACAAGCTCCGGCTCCTTCCCCCCCAGAGAGGTGACGTTCCACGTCCCCAAAGCCAGCTTCTGTCGCCCGGGTCTGGTCCGTCGAGACCCTCCGCTTTCACTGCCACCCTTCTGGCAGCGCACCCGACCCCATCGATGTTTCCCGTAGGTGGTGGGCCCGCGGGACGGAGAAGCGGAGGTGTTGCCCACGTTGCCTTTTCGGGCTGGGCCCGGCCGGGCTCCGTGGCAAGCCCGGCCACCAGACGCTCGCCGACGAGTCCTCCTTCTGGGCCTGGCTCCAGAAGGGGACCCCGGGCTTCCTCCGGGCCGGGTATCCTCACTTCTTGTGTCGTCTTTCATGAGGTCTTTTGAACCAATCTTAGTCTGGCCCCTTGCCTGAGACCAATTTGCCATGGGAGACCCTACCAGGAACACAAGGTTCACACAGCCCCCAGGTTCATCAGGGCACACAAACCTCTCTACCACGGTAAGGTGCTGGTTCTTCAAATATTGTTCACAAATCTGAAAAAATCTGTGATAGTGAGCACTTCTCCTTTGCCGAGATAATCCATCCCACCTCACAGGTGTGGCATATCAAGATGCTGATGAGACAGCATGATTATTGCACAGGTGTGCCTTAGGCTGGCCACAATAAAAGGCCACTCTGAAACGTGCAGTTTTGCTTTATTGGGGGGGGTCTGGGGGGGTCCGAAAACCAGGCAGTATCTGGTGTGACCACCATTTGCCTCACGCAGTGCAACACATCCCCTTCGCATAGAGTTGATCAGGTTGTTGATTGTGGCCTGTGGAATGTTGGTCCACTCCTCTTCAATGGCTGTGCCAAGTTACTGGATATTGGCAGGAACTGGAACATGCTGTCGTATACGCCGATCCAGAGCATCCCAAACATGCTCAACGGGTGACATGTCCGGTGAGTATGCTGGCCATGCAAGAACTGGGATGTTTTCAGCCTCCAGGAATTGTGTACAGATCCTTGCAACATGGGGCCGTGCATTATCATGCTGCAACATGAGGGGATGGTCGTGGATGAATGGCACAACAATGGGCCTCAGGATCTCGTCACGGTATCGCTGTGCATTCACAATGCCATCAATAAAATGCACCTGTGTTCATCGTCCATAACATACGCCTGCCCATACCATAACCCCACCACCACCATGGGCCACTCGATTCACAACATTGACATCAGAAAACCGCTCACCCACACGACGCCACACACGCTGTCTGCCATCTGCCCTGAACAGTGAAAACCGGGATTCATCCGTGAAGAGAACACCTCTCCAACGTGCCAGACGCCATCGAATGTGAGCATTTGCCCACTCAAGTCGGTTACGAAGACGAACCGGAGTCAGGTCGAGACCCCGATGAGGACGACGAGCATGCAGATGAGCTTCCCTGAGACGGTTTCTGAAGTTCAACTTAATGTCAAATCAATACCCTTTTATTATTTGTGCAAATCAATGTCTTTGTTTTTGTGAACAATATCCTATTTTGATCATGAAATAAACAAAATTCCTGGTGGCAAAACATTTATTTCACATACTCTCTTCTTAGTTATTAACTACAAATAAACAGATATGATCAGAAGTTGAACACAAAATAGCTAACAGCACAAAGTTAGAAGGTCATGCAGCAGGTTGAAACGGATGGTGTTTACATCCCAGAGACCATGATGAAAAACAGCGAGATCCCCTATGTGTTTGCTATGGACAATCTGGACTGGAAGAAGAAGACACTGGAGGGTGGGAGTTTGAATGCCACCACTGCAATCATAATTGCAAACCAAAAGATTATGCGGGTCCAGGAGGGTGCCAGACTCCCCACTTCTACCTCGGACAGAAAGAAGACTCTCTCAGATGTTACAGACCTACCTGCTCCCATGTGACACGTCTCAGCTAAAGACAGGCAGAGGTCCAGGTCACTTGAGCATATTGAGAAGCTAGATAGTCTGGATACTTCCTCAGATGGCACAGCTGAAGACCTGTTACTTATGTGGCATCTTGCAAGAATGGTTACAACTTCAGAATTGCTGGATGCTCCTCCAGATGCAGAAGCAGGACCGCCTGGCTTTTCTGCCTTCTGTGCAGACCTCCACCCACACAGACCGGCCAGTATCATTGGCTATCTTCCTCTCATCCCAGCATCTCTAACTGATCCTGCTGTCCTGAAAGAAGAAATTAAACGGCTGATCAAGACATCGCATGCACTGGGAGACAAGTATACCATTATCATTGGAGATCAGGCTACATTACAGTTGCCATCAGAGCCAAGCACAGAGATGAGTTCTGCAATGTACTCCTGCTGCTGGGGGGATTTCACCAAGCTCATAACTACATGATGTGGGGGAAACTTCTGTGTAGCAATACAGTGGGAGTCACCGACTCATGAAGGAGACACGGGGAGAGCAGGAGCTTTGATGTCAAACACTGATGGTTTATTAGGATCTTCGGCCAGAGAATTCACATCACAAGTCACGAGCCAGAGGTTCTGACTTCACGGGAGAGTTGCCACGTCAATTCTGAAGCGCCTCTCTCTTGTTAGACCTTTTAACTGGTTCACAGAGTAATCAACATATTTGAGCAGATAGCCTAAACAGCTGGGAACACTGAATTACTTGCGTCTGACACTTATGGCCTCGAAGATTACACACCTTGGAGTCCACAAACAACAATAAACCATTTGTGACCGAGAGTTGCCCGGTCATAAAACAACATATGGCTGAAGCAGCCCCTTTCCTTAAGGGAGATAACAGACGTCAGGGTTGGTCATAAACGTCAAAGGGCAAAAAAGGATAGATATCTAGGAGTCCAGGAGAATTATTCCCTAACACATGAAGGCTGTTTCCAAAATCATCAGGGATGCAGGTGCAGAGGATATTCTTGTTGCAGCTGGTCTGTTTCAGGAAGGGACTGCCAAGAAGATGTTTGGTGAGAAGGCTGACTACTACCAAACCATGCATGCTCTCAGGATCCTCAGTGAGGCCATGTGGCGCTTGTACTGGCAAGCATTTGAGGGATGTGCAGCAGACAGAGAAACACAACACTGGCAGTCACAAGTAGAACATGTTGTGAAGATATTATTTGAGAAAGACACCACTGCTACTGAGAAGTTGGTGATCATCCAGATGTCACGTCCATATATATCAATCCTACAAGAACAGATGTTACTTTTCCAGAAATCTCTGCAGTTTTCTGGTCAATCTTTCTGGAGATGTCAGACATTCTCCACAGGTTCATCTACTACCAGCGGGAAGGTTACTGGGCAGGACATTTCTGTGAATCAGCACGGATGCTACCTTACCTCACTGCAGCAGGACACTACAAATATGGGCAGCAGTCTTTGCGTCTGTATTTGTCTGAGATGAAGAAACTGCCAGAGACAGCCCCTGAGGCACATGAAGCACTGATGGCAGGTGCATTTGTTGGAAGGAGAGCAGATGGCAACCACAATGGTGTCTCTCCTTACATGCTTCTGGAGCAAACATATAATGCAGATGCCAAGGAGGCAAGTGGTCTGGATGGCATTACACTCAATCGTGCTGCCAGGATGAAGTGGGTCTACATAAAACTACTCACTGCAGCTATCTCTGCAGAGCTCAAGTCTACGCTGCACCTCCATTCCTCCAGCCCCCACCATGAATCTGGTTGGAGTCGTGTCAACAGGGATGCAGAGATGGTAGTCAAGGTCTTAGCAGCAGTAGAGACCAACCCATTCACGACAGACACACCATCCCTGGTCAATATATCTGCTGGTGAGTGTGCAGATCCCACAGTCAAGGACAACCTGAGAGTGTGAAAGCAGATGGTTTTGAAGGCATTGTCAGAGTCACTGTCCAGTGATCAGAAGAAGACAAGTGTTGTAAAGCTAAACACCTTCCATACACAAAACAGGATGAAACCAAAGAAGTCTGGGAAAACCTCTTCACCTTGCAAGAGCAATGAAGTCACTGCCCTTCTGCGCATGACCCAGATCATTGCCAGTGGTGGAGAACTCAACATTGTTGACTTCATAGGCAACCACGAGTGCAGTGACCTTCCCACATCCCTCTTCCAGGAAGATGGCAGAATGAGTACAGGGACCAAGGCGAGCCTTGTGAAGATCTTGAAAGAGAAAACCAAAGTAAGCAGCATCCCTGATCTGCCCAAAGACTGCCTCTAGACAGCAGTAGTCGTAGATGCCATGTCCGCCATACAACACTGGTCTTTCCACACAGGTGAAGGATTTGGAGTGATCGCTGAGCGATACAGGCACCTGCTGCTGATTGATGTGCCTCCTGGCACTGACATCATACACTTCTGTTGGGACAGATACAGCACAACCAGCCTCAAGTCAGCTGAGCAGGAACAGAGATATGCCAGATCCAAACCAGCGAAAGTGTATGAAGTCAGTGAGCAGTACACAGCTCTGGATCCAAAGGAGTTTGTTGCAGTTTCTGCTAACAAAGCAAACCTGCTGAGCTTCCTTTGTGAGAAGTGGTGTGCGGATGAACAACTGGAACCTGGTCTTGGCCCAACTCATCTCTACCTGGGTGGTGGATTCAAAGAAGAGACTGTGGTGCTCACAGCATGGTCTGTTATGGATGTTCCTGCTCTTGAATCAACACAGCAGGAGGCTGACACTAGGATCTTCCTCCACACTCTCTACAGTGTCCAGAATGAGGGAGTTGACAGAGTTTTCGTATGCCAATGACACAGACATCATATACCTGCCTATACATGAAATGGTTGTGGCACTGGGACCTTCACAGTGTTGTGCCAAGCCCTTCATCCACATTCTGAGTGGTAGAGATACCACTAGTTATCCATATTTCACTGGCAAGAGGGCATGGTTCAAGAGCAGCATGAGTCTGGACATACCTGCACTTGAAGAGTTTGGTGAGAACCCCGCCGATGCCATAACAGATGACCTCCTCAATCAGGCACGAGACCTCACCATAACTGTATATACATCCAAAGCTGATCACTTTGAGGGTTCTGATCAGGGCAAACTGAGAGCATACAAGTTCCTGAACAACAAATTGACGCTCCTAAAGGTACGATCCCTAACAGAGAATGCATTTTTGCTGCACCTGAAAAGAACGCACACATCGCCAAGCCATAAATCCCCCCATGCACAGAATTTGGATGGTCTCTGGACAATGGATAGTTCCGGTACCATCTACAAAGCCAGCTTGGCCTGTGTCGATGAACAAGACAATCTCATGTGGCTGTCAGAATAAGGCAGTTCCATGCTACATAGGGTGCCGTTGCCAAGGACTGGCAACCAAATGCAGAAGGATACACACTACCACACTTGAGAGCAGTGACAGCAGCTGTGACTCAGAAAATGAATAGAAAGCAAAAAGCTTTCTGGGACACTACCATGAATACCACTATGTGTACATTGAAAACATTTGTACTGTATATTCAGTGTACTGTAGGTTACTTTTCTCCCTTTTCTTCTTAAAAAATTCACATTTTTCTAGTTCTGGGCCATGTGAATGATTGTTTTGTGTTCAACTTCTGATCATATCTGTTGATTTTTAGTTAATAACTAAGAAGAGAGTAATAAATAAATGTTTTGCCACCAGGAATTTTGTTTATTTCATGATCAAAATAGGATATTGTTCACAAAAACAAAGACATTGATTTGCACAAATAATAAAAGGGTATTGATTTGACCTTAAGTTGAACTTAATGTCAACTTCCAGAGAAATTTAACTCAGTTTGCCTTGTCCTATAACATAGAAAACCTTCAATTAAAGGGTTTTGCAAAGAAAGTGGCGGCCATTTTGAATTACACTGCCTTTAGCTTTCCAGACTGTAAACTGAAAAATCTGTAAACATTGAATCAATTCAACTTAGCATCGGCAGCAAACCTTGTGTATATTAATGTAAACCCTTCTATATATTATATAGAAATAATCTTTTAAGTATATTTACCCATTTTGAACACAGCAAACAATCCAGAGGACCACAAGTGCATTGCTTGAAATGGATTTTGCTTTGGAGAGACAAAAAAGGCACAGCGCCATCTAGTGACCTTATTGAGAACAGGCTTAACCAAGGCATCACCTGAAAGCTTATTTTCTGCTCTTTCAATAGGTTGGCTCAGTTTGTCTTTACCATGAACTGTCACAGAGATATTCAATCAGAAAGAGAATGATGGCATCTGATCCAGACAGAATTTGTGACTTTTTTTCATATAGGGGTTGCATTGTTTGGACCCTGTTTGGAGCTTTCCAGTAGCTAGTTGACCGGGTTGTCCACCCAGGTTGTGATCCTTGAAGGTCCTAGATATCATTTCTGGTGGACAACCTTTTACAACATTCCATGTCTGTAAAATGACTTTGCCCCCTGGGTATACATATACATATATATATATACATACATATGCATACATACATATATAGTACAGTGCAATAAGTAACTTTATTACCAAGTGGTTTCATGTACAACCCACACAAGTATCATGCTAAATTAAGCTCTGTTGCTGGGATATCGTTAGATCCTGTTACATCAGCGTAATATAAAAGTACATAACGATGTAAATTAGCATAATTAATAGCTAGCCGCTAGCTGCTAACTGCAGCGGCCGCCTCGTTAAAATCAAAATCCATCATAACAAGCCATTACCATGCTGTCATGAACGTGCGGTGCTCTTACGTGTACAAATTGACGTGCTTAATGTGAACGAGCCTTTTGGGGGGCGTGGTTAAAGTTGCGCATGCTCTATGAGCGCACATACGGGTACTTCTCAGGCATGATGGGTAATCTGTGACGTTTCGCTCTCTCAAAAGTTGGGCCATTTTCATGCGCCAATGAGCAGCTCTCATAGGAATGAATGAGGCCCCGCCTCCCACGCTGTATCAATTTCTTATTATACATCCATGGAGGAAAGACCTCCTGTGGCGCTCCGTGGTGGTCTTCGGTGGTCTTCAGTGTACTCAGTCTGTGGCTGAAAGTGCTCCGGTAGGAAACCAGTGTGGCATGCAGGGGGTGAGACTCGTTGTCCAGAATGTTGAGAAGTTTCCTCAACATTCTCCTCTCCGACACCACTGCCAACAACTCCTGCTCCCCCCACCCCAGGACAGAGCCTGCTCTCCTGATGAGCTTGTTAAGTCTGTTGGCATCAGCTGTCTTCACCCTGCTGCCCCAGCACACTACAGCAAAGAAGATGACACTGGAGACCACCGAGTCATAAAACATCTCGAACATAGTGCTGCAGACGTTAAAGGACCTGAGTCTCCTGAGGAAATACATGCGACTCTGGCCTTTCTTATAAAGGCAAGGGTTCAACTTATATCAGTGTTAGAAAGTGTTTGTGTGAATCGGTAAATGTTGGCATTTTGGTTAAAAAGCACTGTGAGTAGTCTAAACTGACTAAATGCTGTAGAAATGCAGGTCCGTTTACCATAAAAAACACTGAAAAAAATCGTGTTTTTCACAATATATATATATATATATACAATCATAAAATAATCAAAAAAAATTAAATACTATATACAACATTAAATAATAAAATATTTCTGTTTTATGCTGTGATAGTCCATTAAACCCAAACGTTTAGGGTTTGTTTTACTGTGGTCACAACACAACATTTCAGTTTTTTTTTAATAAGGGACACTCCGGGCTTTTTATGAAGTAAATTAATTGGAACTACATTCTACAGTAGGGAAATACACAGGCTTTTCACAGGAATAGACTCAGCAGCAGTGTTAGCCTCTCAGTCAGGCCGCAGATTATTTTTGAGACCTGGCTTCCGTGTCAATAGGAGTATTGTACTTTTGTTATGTGTGCTGCCTGCTGTGTGGAGTTGTTATCAGTTAATGACTTAGAGATAAGAGGAATGCACAGCACTCCTCTGCAACGGACAAACGAGGCAGGAAAAGATCCAACTGTAATGCACAAGTATACCTCTGACTGTCCAGTTCTTACACCATCCCTCTACATGTCAAATAAACTCCACTTAATGCAACACAACAATGATTATACAATCAAAACGCTCTTCTTGAAATTTCCTGCTGGGAAATTCCTCCTCCGCACAGTAAGTGATTTATCTCCTGTTTACACTTTATTGCACATGCACAATATCAGACTGTGTTTGGCAGTACCCTATGTGGAAAATAAATAATGCCAGTTGAAATGCAAAAATAGTGTGCTACACTAGGCTAGTAGGTTTTACTTTGTGAAATAAAAAACATAATTGAGTCACATTTACATACTGTAAATAATACCAGTTGGGTTCAAACACTTTCATAAAGCTTCCTATAGTAGCACAAAGAAGTTGCTCCTAGTGACGGAAATTCTTGGAAAAACCTTAGAACTATGACGTTTTCTAAGAATTTCCCCCTAAAGTTGAGACTTGATCGTGACAAAGAAGTTATTTGAAAAGCATCTTAGCCAATAAGAAAGCTCCCGATGGGAAAAGTGTTAGGAGGACTTTTGAGAGGCATAAGAGTTTCTTAAGCGTGGAAGAAAAAGATAAAGGGGTAGTAAAGATATTCTCTTAAGGCTGAATGGAATGCTTATCATAGACTTATCAATGATGTGTCATACAGCAGAGGCAGCCACACCTCCATACTAAGGTACAGCTCTCAGAATATGCTCAGAGTTGCTCTGAGAAGTTTTCTAAATCATTCCTAAATCAGGGGTCCTTCCTTTACATTGTTGGGCTGAGTACAAAGTCAGAAGTAATATGTTAACAGTTCCATGCTCTTAGCCCCTTTCTCAAATTAGGAAAGGTCAACTTTAGTGGTCGATTACATAAGAGATAAGCTTGCAGCTTCACGACTGATTCAACAGAAATGTTTATTACATACAATAATATTCATAATAAGGTTCACAACATTTCTTCAGAGAGTAAATGTTCTAAAGTAAATGTTCTAGACCAGGCATCCTCAAACTACGGACTCCGGTCCGGATCCGGACCGAACCACCACTGTCTCCGGACTCTGAGCAAATTATACTTTTCATATGTATTATCTCTCTGTATTATATGTGAGACATCGCCACAACGTATTCGCAACGAGTCAAAATTCTCCGCTATGTCCACTGCAAACAGCGCTCTGCATGTCTGACTGTTCCACTGTGTTCCACCTGTGTGTGTCAACGCTTTGGTCCAATCACATTCAGCATCCAGTCAGCGTTTTTTCCCCCCAAACAATCTGCGAATCAGAGGCACAGTAGGGCGGGTCTTCGCGGAATGCGGGTGGGAAAAATGTGTGTGTCTCTTTCAACCTGTCTAAGTCAGAGCGAGAATAAAAAAATTCAGAGCGAGAGTTAACAGCTCATCTAGTTCCATCTGTACTGTAGCTAGTAGCCTAGTTTCACCTACCGGGGTGGCAACTGACACCCTAAAAATAGGCCTTGCCACCCCAGTTGGCAGCTTTGTTTTGAAAGAAAAGTTGTGGCTCATCGGACATTTATGAGAGAAAGTCTCTAATGTCCGAGTGCAAGTGAATGCAGCACAAGATGCACGTCATGCACGTCCCCCGGTCCTGGCGCGAGCGTGGACATACGTTTGGCGGCGATTTCATTTTGAACTGGACGGCGCAAAACGAGAAGCATTCGAACCCAAGCACTGAAGGAATGAGGTATTTGCGGTCTACAATGACAGAGAAGAGACTGTGTCAGTGTGGCTGTACTCAGCATTGAATCAAAACGCACTACAGCTGTTGATCTTAATACGTTTGTGAGGCGTTTTGCTGAACAAGATGGTAATCACCGCATTCAGCTGTAATAGACATGTCAACTTGATGCTCTGCTCACGGATGAGCATACACAACTATTAAGATGATGACCTTACGTGTGTAAATATATTTTTTTCTTTGAGGGGGTCTGCCCCCAAAAAACTGTTTTAAGTCCTGAGAAAGTCAAATAAGACGGTGTGTAAAACTACACTGCCCAGCCAAAAAAAAGTAACCACTTTGATTGAACTAGGCCAGTAGGTAAGGACTCTCCACTGGATAATAACTGCAGTATAAAAGAATGCATGACTGAAGTGATGGAGACCATGTTGAAGGCAAACAAAAAGAGGAAATAACAGGTAAAATCAAGCAAATCCCCTCTCAGATTCCACAGCAACCAGAAGAACATAAATACTGGCTGGTGATTTGATTCATCAGCTTTGTGATGGAATAAAAAATGCACAGTGCATTTCCTTAGCTGTGGGTGAGTCCACTGACACCACTGACAATGCTCAGTTGCTGGTGTTTGTGAGTTTTTATGATGAGGCAAAGGGGGAGTTTGTTGAAGATGTGTTGGGCCTGACGAACCTCAGTGGACACACAAGGGGGAATACATTTATAAAGCAATAATGGGAATGCTGAATGAAAGAGGGTGCAGCTGCCTTTATTCATAACTGTGCAGCTCTTACACTGCGACTCTGAGGGGTCAAGCACAGACACAATAACAATGAAAACTGCTCCATACAGATTATTTTTGTTTTTGCAACCTCGTGTTAATGACCGTAATAAACGGACCTTTTTCTTATTGAAACATTTATTTTGGACCTTTAAAATTTGTATTTGAGTACCCCTGTTCTAGACTATAGGCTGATCGATTTGACTGTCAATTTTTACGTGGTGAATCTTTTGTTTTAATATTAATATAATTTAGTATTTCTTCTCAACCAATCATACCTTTACCAATGAATGTGCCTGCAAACTAAGGTAAAGAGGTTAAAAGAAGGTAGAAATAAATATTTGCTCTATATAATATAATAATTGTTTCTCTGAGAAGTTCCGTTAATCTTTCCTAACCAGGATTCCTTTATTTTATTTATTCTACTATTTGAATATTAGTACAGACAATTTATGAATCCCACAAACAAACAACATTAGTAAAAGCAGGAGGGCAGAAAGCATAGCTTATACAGAAAATAGCCCTCCCGTTTGTCATCCAGTTGCAGGATAAAGAAAAAAAGATAAATCAGTAATAAAATATGCGCACAAATAAACACAATTCTATATATACATACACATACATGTACACATATACATACACCCATTTCCAGGGCTTGACATAAACTATTTTAGTGAATACAGCATGTATTTATTGTGTGTTTCTATATAATTTTAGGGTTTACCACCAAACTCAGAAATAATATAATATGTATCTATGGGTACTAGCCTTTATATATACAGTCTATGGTACTAGCCCTTGATCATATCATGCAAGCATTCATCCACTGAGACTTCTAACCGTAGCCGGCCCCGGGGCGGGCCTACCTGAATGCGCGCGCATCGCACTGTATAAAAAGAGGCCTCGCCTCCTGACTGTCATCCTTTTCTCTTCAGCAAGCAAGAGAACAACTGAGTGAAGCGAAAAGAAAAGTGAACATGGACTCACCTCTATTGGAGCAGCGACCCTGCCCAACCTCAAGGTTGTGGAGACGACACCTCGTTGTCCGATGCTTCCGGCGGCCTCCAGGAGGTTCCGCAGCACAGGTCTTATTTGATTTATTTTTGATTTTATTAATCTTTGTGAATCTTTGCTGTCCTGTTTTTTCACGCTTACCCTGTTGCTACTTTGTACAACTGAATTTCCCCTCAGGGATTAATAAAGGTTCATCTTATCTTATTTTATCTTGTCTGCACAGCAGGACTTCCCGGCGGTGATGGCTATGGCGGCGGTACGCGTAGGCTTACCGCTCCCCCCTCCGCTGGCACCAAGGCCGGTGAGTCACCTCCGTCAGGGCTTCTACGGCCCGGCTCGCCCGGCGCAGCCGGCCTTCGTTTCGCCCCCCCCTGCCAGACATCTGGCGGTGTGTGGAGGCAACGTGGCGACAGCCACTTCAAACGAAGGCCCTAGTGGTGACCTGGGCCGGAATCCTCAGGGTGCAGGGCCGCTCGGACACGGAGTGTCCCGGTGTGCCCCCCCTGGATGAGAGCCTGGCGGCCCATCTGCTTCCGCAGGCAGCCGGGTGGGCGGAGGGTAGAAAACCTCTGCCCCTGCTGCCGCGTGACCGCGAGATCCTAGAATATCTGGATAAGATGTTCAGGCTCGGAGCGCAGATGGCAGCAGCGGCCAGTAATCTCGGCGTGTTGGGGTCTCGCTGATCACCCCTCAACAGGACATCCCCGCTTCCGGACGAGGGAGATTACTCAGACCGCTGCGTGGGCCAGATGAATAATCTGGTCCACGGTATGGCTACCGCAGCCGGACGCCTGATGTCCCTGGCCACCGTGGCGTCGCGTCACATGTGGCTAAGTTTGACCGTGCTGTCAAAGAAGGACCGGGATGATCTCCTTGGGGCCCCCGTATCCAAGGAAGGGCTCTTCGGGTCGATCACCTCGGTCACCCAGCGTTTCAGTCGCTTGGAGGAGGAGAGGGCGCCGCCCAGCCGGATGCTGCTTGCTGGCTTGTCCTCAGGCGCCTCCTCAGGGGAGAGAGCGCCCAGTGGTGGTAAGGCGGAGAGAGAGGTGACGGTACAGAGCCCCTGTGGCTCCCATTGCCCCCTCTGCCTCCGCGGTTCGTCCCGGAGAACCGGCTCAGTACCGGCACTCGCGGGGACAGGCTGGCCGAACCCGACGGGCTCCTGCTCCGGCTCCTCCTCAGCAAAGGGCTTCTGGGTAGGGTGACCAGATGTCCCGCTTTGCGCGGGACTGCACAGCATTTTCACGACTTTTGGTGCGTACCGCAAATTGAGACGATGTCCCGCATATTTCATTTTGATTGGCTAAAACGCTTTTCTTTAAAATCAGATTTATCCAATAGCTGTTGAGAAAGCAGGGAAGGCTATCATCACGGGGGTGTGTTTGCTGTCAATCAAACTGTAACACACGGTGGGTGCTGGTCAAGTGTTAACCAATGAGAGTAACTCACTCACACACACCCCCTCGTGGCCCCCGCCAAACAACAACGAAAGTCAGTCAATAACGCAGGCGAGGCAGCAGGTTATGGAAAATGGATGAAACTGAAACTACAGCTAAGAAGAAAAGAAGATGCACATACAACAAAGACTGGGAAGACACTTACCCGTGGGTGAAGCCAGTGCAGGGCGACTCTCAGAGAGTTTTTTGCAATCTTTGCAAGTAATTTTTCAATTTCACATGGCGTTGAATACGACGTCAAAAGACACGATTCTCACAAGAAACGTGTCGCTCAAAAAGACCTGTTGTTGCTGTGATGTACAAAACTGAAAGCTATTTTATTTTATGTATTATGTTTTTGTTCCCTCCTGGCCAGTTTTGATTTGTACTTATGGTTTTATTTTATCTATTAATTTATGTTTTGCCTAATTTTACAGTAATACACTAGTTGAATTAGGAAGATGTATTTCTAAACACTTGAAGTGAATAATGCCTGCTGCCTTGGTTAGCCAGTTTACTTTTCTTTATTAAGAGATATGAAATTGTTACTGCATTTTGACTTCACTTTCTGTCATTGTCTATTGGATGCTGTTGAATAAACCAAATGAAACGGAATAGCAATAGAGATTTTTTTTCCCGGTGGGGGGGTGGTGCTGTTGAGAGGGTGTCCCACATTGTCCCACACAAACATCCTCCTTGTCCCACATTTGGTTTGTTGGGACCAGGGGCCTCATTTATAACGCCGTGCGTAGGATTCACGTGGGAAGGTTGCTTACTAGTAGAAATCCAAAAAATAGGTATAGACATTTTCCGATTCACCAAACATTGCGTACCGGCGAGGAAAGTGCGTACAGCACTTCCTACGCCGGTTTCCTTTTATAAATCACAAGGAAGAAGATAGCAGGAAATGACGACAGAACAGCTAAAAAAATACATCTCACACCGTGTCAGATTTTGGGTTCTTTTGGGGAGGTCGAGATAAATCACATTGTTTGGTGGATGCCGTTTGAACCAGAGTAGCAGCATGGAGGTCGGATCGTCACCAAAATAAATAAATAAGTGGTCCGAAAAAGGTTCATGACAAAAAAAATACACATAGCCTTCCTCAGGCAGTGTGTTTGTACCGGGGACAGGAGACACCCCCTTGGTGAGAGACTGTAGGAAATGATCGGGGAATCCCTCCGGAGTGGAGTCATGACGACTGGATCTGAATTATGTTTTCGTATTTGGTGGTTTGTGTACCAGCTGTCGATCAGCTGTGCGCAGCGTCTCCACTGCAGCCTGAGCATCTCACCCCCCCCCCGCAGCAACCCTATATCCACCAGTTAAAGGAAATACAACTAATGTGTTGTGTTATATTAGCTGTACAATTTACCACATATGGTGTTCTTAGTTTCCATACCTCCTGTGTTTTATGAGCGACTTATCAAGTCTTAGCAAACGGCATAAAACATGATTAAACATGGTAGTATATAAAACCATGCTCGTATCTACAACCTATATAAATGCAAAACCGCATCATTTATGAGAAAACATTTCATAACATTAACACAACATATTCGAGGTGGTTTTAAATAACATATCCGTATTTATTTTTTTCTCCAAGTTATGTTTTTGTGTGCACTGAGTCTCAAACAGGCGTTTGTTTAATCATTTTAAGATTGGCTTTAATCAATGTTTGAAAATGAATTCTTCATATGATAAATGAGAGGTAACATTTTGTTTATGGTATTATTTCCACATATTTCTCTCCATTCTTCCTTCTGCCAACGGTTTCGCAGTTTCTCGTCTCTCCCGTTGTTGTGCTTAGTGCGTACGCATGGGTTAGAGTTTGCATGGAGGACCGCACGTTTTCCCGTCAAGTTAGTATTTTATAAATCGCAAACATTGCGTAGAAACTGGCGTACGCCATTTTTTGAGCGTATATCCCTTTATAAATGAGGCCCCTGGTCACCCTACTTCTGGGTGGGTTGCACCATCCTCCCGAAGCTGACTGGCGGTGGGAGGAAGCGTCCCAGTGGAGAGAGTAACGGCCCGTCCACACTACAGCGTCGACAGCTTCACTCTGAATGGGGTGACGTCACGTTGCCTCACTTTTTCGCCGAACTGAATTGTGGGTAGCATAGCGATCCGTCTCCGGCGTCAGAAGTTAACGGCCCGTCCACACTACAGCGTCTGCAGCGTCGACAGCTTCAATCTGCCCATTCACTTTGAATGGGGTGACGTCACGTTGCCGCTTTTTTTCGCCGAACTGAATTGTGGGTAGCAGAGCGGTCCGTCTCCGGCGTCTCCGGCGTCAGAGTAGCCAGCGCCAGCCAATCAAATCCCGTTTCGGAAAATCTGACAGATCAAGCCGTAGCCAATCAAACCGCGTCTAAGCTGGGAGAGATATCCCGCCGTTCATTTCTATATTTCAAAAAAAGATGGAGGAGAAACTAATTATCGCCGTAGCAAATCACCCGGTTTTGTATGACCAGACCCTCTTCACCTACACTGTCAGAAATAAAGGTACAGTACAGGTACATTTTTGTTCTTTAAGGTACAAAATATACAAATGTACCCTTAAAGGTACACTCATGCTCCTGTATGGTACTAATAAGTACCCTTTTCAAGTAAAAGGTACGCATTACATATGTATTGCGGAAAAGGTACATAAGTGTACCCTTCACATAGTGAATGCCTATAGCCTGCAGTGGCTCTGCTCACTTTATTAAGTTTTAATATTTGTTCAGGGTTGAAAGTAACCATGTAGATCACCAATAAGTGGACAGTTTATCAAAAATAACGGGCTGTTTGTAATTTTTGGGATTGAGTATAAAGTGGGATTGAGTATAAAGTTAATGCAGCACTAGCAACGATTTCTAGCGATAATCTCTCTGCTCATATGCTTGCTGGGTACAGCATGTCATTCAACTCTGGTAGGATTTGTAGGTATTGCATGGCAACTTATAATGAAATGAAAGAAAAGTTTACAGAGGAATGTTTTGTTTTAAGAACAGCAGCTGTTCACCAATATCACCTTGAATGTATAGTACAAAATCCAGACAGTAAAGCAATATATGGAGTACAGAGTAAATGTCCATTTGATGAACTGCCCTATTTTGACACAACTACCTCCTTTCCCCCAGACATAATGCACGATCTACTAGAAGGAGTAATTCCTTTAGTTCTAAAACTTGTTTTGACTCGAGCTCATAGAGAGAAGCATATCACTATTACAGAAGTAAATGAAGAGTTACAGAAACTCTCAATTGGTCAAAATGACAAGACAAACCGACCTGTACTGCTGTCTGAAAAGCTTTTAAATAAGTCAGGAATAGTTGGATCTGCGTCACAAAAGTGGTGTCTTTTTAGGTTGCTCCCTTTTCTAATAGCAGACCGTGTTCCACCAAATAGTAAATATTGGAATGTGTTCCTCTTGTGTCGTGAGATTTCAGATATTGTCATGGCATCTACAGTAAAAAAGCGGTGTCTTCCCATGTGAGACTTACTTGTACAGGAGTTCCTCGGAGAAATGAAAGACGTATTTGGGATCATTACACCCAAGTGCCATTATATGATACATTACTCTCGACTTATGTTAATGTATGGACCTCTTCGATCCCTTTGGTGCATGCGATTTGAAGGGAAGCATCAGTATTTTAAAAATGTTGCCAGTAATTGTAGGAACTTCATTAACATAGCTACAACACTAAGTAGCCGTCACCAATACAAACAGTGCTGGGAGTTTTCCTCCAAGATTTTATGTGACTTTGAAAAAGTACCAGGAAAGAGTATTGGCACACCATTTGAATCTTTACCAGCCCAACTTCAGACAGCTCTTTCAAACTTTGTAGGAATTGATTTGAATGGCAAGGTTGTTCAACGTGTATCTGAGGTTTTATTACACAATGTTAAGTATGCCTTAAAGGACATTTTCGTTATTGCTACAGTTCATTCTGAGGAAATTCCCTTGTTTTTTGAGGTAAAATACATTTTAAACATGGACACAAAATGGGTTTTGTGTGGGAAAATGCTGATTCCAGTATCATATCTTAAACATTTCCATGCATACCAAGTCCAGTATGACACTGATTGGTCATGTTTTCTGCCAGGCCAAGAGATCAATTTTTCACCTCTTGATAGCTATACCGTGGATGACAAATTGTTGGTGAATATTTCCAAGTAATATTGTGACTGGGTGACCGACTGGGTGACCAGTATGACACTGGTCATATTTTCACATCTTTATATAGCTATGCAGTGGATTACAAATTGTTGTTGAATATTTCAAACTAATGAGAATTTTGAAGCTTTGATAGATTGCTGTATTTATGAAAATGTGTTTCATTGTATTGGTGAATGTTTCACCCATTGATATATATACTGTGGATGACGGGTTGTTGGCCATCAGTATATCAAAAGTATTTTTTTCTATATTGATGGGTTATTGAACATTTATTCTCATTTTTCAGCGTTCGTAGGAAATGAATTGATGCTTTTATTGATTATTGTTATAGCATGCAAGTTGCCATCTATATTATGTGCTGACTTTCTGATGGGAGTGATGTGAGGGATAACGTGTTTTGATATTGATTAAATGAGATTAAACTAAAATATTTGGATTTTTGCCTGTTTTGTCTGACAAAAACCTATGCTCACTTTTAAAGGTACAATAAAGTGACAAATGTGTACCTGAAAGGTACCAATAGCCTTGTCACTGGGGTGGTACCCTAAAGAGACAAATTTGTACCATTTCAGAAGGTACATGTATATGTACCTATGTAAAAGGTACATATTTGACCCTTGAGGTACATACAAAGGTACAATGTACATGGGTACAACTTTGTACCCATAGTTTTTGTACCTTTTTTTGTACCTTTAGGGTACCACCCCAGTGACAAGCGTTTGTACCTTTTTAAGGTCTTTTTCGTACCTTTTTTTCTGAGAGTGTACCGGGATACAAACCGGAGGAACCAGGCATGGAGGGAGGTGGCAGAGACAGTGGGTGAAACTGGTAGGTTTTCGCCTGTTTGGGGAGTTTATATATATATTGCTCCCATAAAATCCCCGGGGGTTTTTGCTTTGTATGTCGGGGGCGGGAGATTCATATGATTGGTTGTTGGTCGCGTTGCTTGAATAAAATCCCCAAGCTTCAGACACGCCCAGCTCCAAGCTTTTTTTGAAGCTGTAGTGTGGATGCTCCGTGAGTCTCCACCCAGGACGCGAGGGTGAATCCCGCCTCCTCCCTATACGATTATGCTGTTGTGACACGATCATTTACATTGATTGCTTGTATCCCAGTCTGAGTGTCGTTTCTCTCCACAAATCCACATAATGTTAACCGTACAGATTCCCCACTCGCTGCCCCAGTTGTAACCCCAGTAAAGAAAGCAGCTAGTGGGCATGCGCGGGTGAGAGTGATAAACCGCGCTATGAGGGTACAGGGACATTATGGCCGGTGTAGCAGGGTTAGGAGCATAGACTATATATAAATGGACGTAGGGTCCGTGACGTCACCCATAGGATTCTGCAGAGTTGCCGAGAAGCCCTTAGTAGGCGGTACTAGGTGTTGAATTTAGCACTAAGTGCTAAATTCAACACTGGAATCAAGCACATATTAATATGTTTGCATGACATTAGTTATTTATATTTTGATATCACTTAACTATACGTTTAATACATTTAAGTCAAGCTAAGGTACATGTGATGGTAGCTAGTTAGTGCTCTTACCTGTGAGGCCTCCTCCAAACAGCATAATAACCAGACTGTATCATTAAAACTAAGTACCAGTTCTAGATCCTTGACTTTAGACAAACAATTCAAAAGACAAAATGTATTTAAAGACCAATCTTTATTTGAAGGTGCCTCTTAACCTGAGATATTAGTTATACAGTAATAGTATTGACAATCTAAAAAAACTGAGCAACTCAACAGTCAACTTTATGTTTCTTATTGTCTAAAGCATTTATTATTTTCATTTTCCCCCCTCTCATATTCAGTGTGGACGGATTGAGACAGCGTGGTGTCCAGAGAGCTGCAGAGACTTCAGGGAGAAACCTCCGTGTGATGGACGTCCTGTTGGTTTGGAGGGGACTGAGGGTCTTTCCTCAGCGAGGAGGACCAGGCCTGATGGAGGAGCCCATGCTGGGCAAAGCTGATACATTACATTGCATTTAGCTGACGCTTTTATCCAAAGCGACTTACAAAAAGTGCATTCCACCAACAAGATACAAACTTGAAGAAAACAGAATCATATAAGTACATCAGGTTTCATAGAGCTAAAACATTTCAAGTGCTACTCAACTGGCAATGAGTTTTTAGTCTGCACCGGAAGATGTGCAAGCTATCTGCTGTCCTGATGTCAATGGGGAGCTCATTCCACCATTTTGGAGCCAGGACAGCAAACCCACATGTTTTTGCTGATGGGAACTTGAGTCCCCCTCGCAGTGAGGGTGCAGCGAGCTGTTTGGCTGATGCAGAGCGGAGTGCACATGCTGGGATGTACCAACTGCACAGGCCTAGTCTGTCACGTTATTTAACTAAATGTGTTTACTTATACATTTAATAGGCTTACACCTTCTGTCCATATGTGCTTTTTATTTAAAACATGTTTGATTAACTTTTGATTCACATTTCAATAAATTGTATTTGCACTCCTTTTGTCCATTATTCTTACTGAAAATGTTAGATTACACATTCACATCTAAGATTGGCCCCATTTATTTGTGACGTTGCAAACTCTGCGGTACAAGGCACAAGTGATGTGAAGCTCATAAAGCAAGGCAAATAGAAATAATCAGCTGATGGAGTGTAGATGCATTCGATCAGCTGACTGTGTTTTCACAATAAAAGTAGTTTCTTAGTGAATGTCCTGTACTGGTCTTAAAATCTCATAACATCAGCTTTTAATGTTCCTCTTGGATGTTCTTCTTGACCCTCAGAGAAGGAGAAAATGTCCTGTCTTTCAGGCATGTCCTTTCCTAACAAAAATGACAGGAAACATAAAACATATTATTGCAGAACAAGTGTGTTATTTATGAAAGCGGTGTGTTTGTGTGTTTAGGGGCTGTAGATATAATTATTTTGTAATTGTAATGTTTTTTTTTTTTATTTCAACAATGAGCTACAAAGACAATCAGATTATGAATGAACAGTATGAAGTTCATCAACATTGAAATATATGTTATTATCAAAATAATATGTTACTGTTATCAAAACTTAGTGCAACTGTAGAAGCTTGCTCTGTTGTCTCACTGAAATAATCACTTTCACCACGTTTTTTACAGACAATATTGAGAGATAAATAGTAGCAGTTCTCACTATGTGTTAAATATCTTTGCCTTCAATACATTAAATTAGAAAGCTGACAAAGTCATATTGCTTGTTAACATCTAAATGTAACTTTTTGCATGGAAAAAAACATCAACTTAACTGATGTGTAGGTGATCCAGTATTTAGTATTGTTTAATGGAATGTATATCAGTGTATTCAAGTCAATACTTCATTTATTTAAACCAACATCTTTCTTGATTCTTTGTACAGTATGAAAAATAGAGTCTTTGTACCTGTGCTGAAGTTCACTGCTGTGAAGAGTCCAGTTCTGTCTCTCACTCTCTGGTCCAGCCTGTCTGCATCACCTGGACACCTTAAACAAACAGATATATATGTAAAGTAGCCTACCATGTGTACAAACAATATAACTGATTCTCTTCTGTTGAACATGTTGGATTGTGTATTGTCCGAGTCAGGGTCCTTTTTATTTTACTGTAACTTTGGAAGATGTGTTACCAATGCTTACTGTTTATGTGATACCCATTTTGTTAAACTCAAAGAGCGCTTACAGGCTGAACCCTCAATACAAACACGGAAGGGAGGAGACGTGAGTATGGAAGCAAAAATAATTTAATTTCCAACAAAAAAAATACTGATTAATTGGAATTAATAATCCGGATCTGGGAATAACTACGGGGGGGGGGGGGGGGGGGAGTGGAGGTCCGTGGTTGAAGATCCGGAGGATGTCGGAGAGAGCAGGCTGAAGCCGGGGTTCGGAGATTCGCAGCGGAACACGGGTGAGATGAGCCGGGGAATCAGAGTTGAATAGAGTGAGCAGGCTGGAGCTGGTAGTGAAGATAATCCGAGGTTCGCTGACTAGGTGGTGTTGGCTGGACGTGGCAGGCGAGTAGTAGACGGATTCTGGGCAGAGAAATACAGGTTTAAGAATATAACTTTGACTTGGAAACTAGGTTAGCTTTCTAGCAATCAATACGTGTTACCAGTGTATCTTTGACGACGAACTGGTGAATACTGGATGAGGAAGCCGGGTATATAAGCAGGTGTGGGTGAGTAGATGAATCAGGAAGATGAGTAGCAGCGGCGGAGGTGAATTGACGGGAACTGAAAATAGGTCAGCCACGCCCAGCCAGGAAGACAGACAGATACAAACAAATATTAAACAAAAAGAGAAGCAGAAGGAGGGAAAACTGCACATCCTTACACATTTGGTAATACAATTAATAAAAACAACAAGGTTTGGGTTCGTTCTTCAGATGACTGTGACGTTAACGTGTAAGCTCAATAATGAACTCCAGCTCAACCAACCATATTGTAATATCTAAGTAATCATCTTGAAATATGACATTAATAATTGTAATATACACACATCTTATTGTGAGGTTGATTTCACATACACTACTTCGACGTTAACTTGTCTACATACTTGAGCATAGCCAATTTAAATTAACCTTAGCGATGCATACAGTTCCTCCTACCTACATAATAAATTATCTCTCTAAATTACAAGGATGACCTTATTTTATCAATCTCAAACAGAAGCCGTTTGTTCTACAGTATTGTAACGTCCGAGGTGTTAACCCAGCTAGCGGGGAACGTTCTCACAACTTTGGCTAACGTTACCTATTGGTTCTAATAAGGTTTTAAATAAACGTTGTAATCTGATGTTCAAATAACCTTTTTAGGATGTTTATTTTTTCAAATAATGTTCCTATAAGGTTTAAGGTTAACTACATAACGTTTTAACTACAACATTCAGAGGATGTTTTCAGTTATTGAGGCCTGAGATGACAGAAAGTTTATTTATAAAACGTTCCTTTAATGCAGTGGTTCTCAAACTTTTTCTGTCAGGCCCCCCCTTTGGACAAAAAAAAAAGTCGGGCCCCCCCAACACAAATAGTCAGGCTCAGTGGCGACGCCAGAGATTTATTTTGGGGGTGCTGTGGGGTAGCTTGACGTTTCATAGAGGGTGCTCAAACATTTAGGGTTTCCCATTAATGTACCGGTCGCTACAGTGGAATTTTCTACTGCAACACTCCCCACGCATATACACAGTGTACCCGCGACTGTCACAATGAAGGCTCGATAATCAGCTCACGGCTGCATATAGGTGTAAGCAGGGGTAAAGTGCTATTTTTATAGGTGGTGTGTGGACCTCACATAGGGGGGTCCGGGGGCAAGCTCCCCCGGGAAGATTTATTTTTAAATATTGAAGTTAAAAGCATCAATCTGGTGCACTTTGAGAGCAAAATGAAGAGATCTATGGATGCATCTCTCAACACCCATATGAAACAGAACTGTAAACAGATTTACTTTTTCTTAATGGATATTTTACAAATCACCTTTTTAAACTTTATTCTTGTTTTACTGTCATATAGTATTTCCTACCTGTTTTTCATTTATTCTCGTATTTTTTTATAACTATAATGATCATATAAACGTGTGCCTTGGAAATAATTGTTTACATTAATGGTGACCAAAACGTTTGAGACCCACTGAGATAACACTGAGAGTCCTTTAGCTCACTAAGTCTCTCAGTCTGACAGGAGAGGACTCTCCTCCACCTTGTTGTTGAAAAAACTCCGTTAGCGTAGCTTGCTAGCACCAGAAGCTAACAACAACGATCTCCGGTACCGGTGCGCTCTCTCTCTCGCGCACACAAAATGGCTCGTTCCACACACACAGAGCCGAGCTTTAATGAAACACAGAGACCCAGACGTAATAGTACTGCATCATATTATTTTTGAATAAATCATTTTTCAAATTATGACTTTTTTTTTTTTAATCTTTTTTTTTTTTTTATAACAATTTTTCTCTCGCACCCCCCCTGGCATGACTCTGCGCCCCCCAGGGAGGGCGCGCCCCCCAGGGAGGGCGCGCCCCCCACTTTGAGAACCACTGCTTTAATGTGATAGGCCTATGTTAACAAAGGTGGAACGTTTTCCTTGCAACATTCTAAGGATGTGTTTTGGACGTTGTTGGGTAACACATTAAAGATGTTCTTTATAAAACGTTCCCTCAATGTTACATGATAACAAATGAAGGACATTCTCCAAGCAACATTCTGAACATGTTTTCAGGATGTTATTGAGGCCTGACATGACAAAGTGTTTTATAAAATGTGCCTTCAATGTGATATGTTAAACAAAGGTGGAACGTTTTGCCTGCAACATTCTAAGGATGTGTTTTGGACGTTAACACATTAAAGATGTTCTTTATAAAACGGTCCCTCAATGTTACATGATAACCAAAGAACATTTTGAAAGCAACATTTGGATAATGTTTTCAGGAGGTTATTATTTTTTTATAAAATGTTCCTGTGATGCGAAATATCAACGTCAGATTTATTTGTAGTGTGCTTTAAAAAAAAAACTTGCTGCATTTGTTTGAAAAGGATGTTTAAAGGGGACCTATCATGCAAAATGCACCTTTGGACGTCTTTTATACATGAATATGTGTCCCCGGTGTTCCAGGGAACTCACCAAGTGTCAGAAAACACAACCCTCTCTATTTTCCTCCTTCGCCAAATCTCTAAAAAAGTGGCTGAAACGGATCTGAAAAAAACGGATCCAGATTTCAACACTTTCCTACGTCACAAAGAGACGTGCTCTGCTTATTGGTCAACTCTCCACCTATCAGGGGAATGAGCCACGGCCACGTGCATTGCCGGGATCAATACCAACCATCCGGGAGCAGGCCAGTGAGGACACATCCAATTTTGAAGCTGTAAGTTTTTATTTAGCGGTGTTTTTCCTGATAAAGCTATCTCTAGCTTGTAGTATGTAGCATGTAGCATGTAGCTTTGCCGTATCAATGTCGCCTCAAACCCAAATAGTAATCGGTTAGGTGTTTATATGTTTTTGTAACATTTTATATTGTACGCTCCGCAGTCTTTGCTTTGTCTTTTATTTTAATTATCAGGCATTTGCTAACATGTTCAGACATACTGCCGTAATGGCCATCTGTGTGAAGGCTGTAAAGCCACGCCCTAGCCGATAACACAAGTATTTATTCTCCTATTTATTAGTATTTTGTATCCTCTAAAATCATATTGAGTAAGTTATAATAACAAACGTAATCTTCTGTAGGTAAGTGCCGTTTTTTGCAGCGTTATATGTAAAAGCTTTTGTGATTGTAGTCTCTAAGAACGATCAGATCTGTAAGCTACGCTACGCTAATGAGACATGCCGTTTTTTGCAGCGTTATATGTAAAAGCTTTTGTGTGTTTACTTGTTTGCGCACATGAATATAAATGGGGGGTGTGTGAGGATACAACACTGTGTGTATGTATGCGAGGGGGGGACACACACCACGAGTAAAACGGAGCTAAAGCCCCGTTGGTATGTTGTTGTTGACAAGGCCTTACCTAGCAACAGGCTAATTAGTGGCTAGCACTCATTACAGTCAGTCTACTGAGCTCAGCCCCTCTCCAACACATCATCTGTATTGAGTCAGAAACACAGCATGCACGTTACGGTTCAAAACTAACTCAGATTGGAAAAGGCTAAGCAAAGAGCTTTGCTAAATAGAGAGTTTTAAGCCCCATCTTTTGGGATTTCAGACGATATTTATCCAAATAGTATTTTCTCATCCTGAATACTAAATTGAGATGATTTTGTTCCAACTATGTTTTCTTCTTTACAGGCCAGCACCTCACATACTTACTAATTAGTGACAATTTGTACATCCTTTGCTATTATTTACATTTTTTTTTCTCATGGCGGAAATGAAAGACTGTACCTGGCAGCCCTGCACTACAATGAAAACGCTGAGCGTGCACAAGCCACTACATCCCCTGGAAACCCTCTGTATAAACTGCAGTTCCCAAAGGCCAGGAAGGGAGAATGCAGAGCAAAACCAGTAAAGACTGACCCCACATTCCGTAAGTGTTTAAAATATTTATTATACAACTATTTACAAATATAAAATTAGAAAGAACTTTCAGTTTTTTACATGCATATACTAATCTAAACCACATTTTTTGTTGTGCTTTTTTTTAACATTGCACAGGCTACGTGGCCAACTTGATGGACCTCATCTTCGACCAAGTCTTTGTGGACCCTGCACCATTATGAGCGACCTGACAGGGACGAGGTCATCGCCGGGTATGCTACACGGTTCAATTTGGCTGCTGTCTGAACCCAACATCGACATTTTGCGGATCAGGAAACTCCTGCCTCCTTGAGGACAACGCAGACCGGAATCACCACTCTGATCCTGCGTCCAAGGAAGCCCCAGCACCAGCTCACAAAGCTTCTGTAGGCTAGATACCTGTGACGCCTGAAATCATTAAAAAAAATATTTAGTGTAATTTATACAAAATACAAGTACATTTCGTTTTTTTTTTATGGGTTCAAAGAACCGTTGATTTTGACAATAAAGTTCAGAGTTGATATCAAATGTGTCGTGATTATTCATGTTTGGATGGGTAAAGAATATTCTGATTTCAAAAGCATAAGGTTGTGTGTGGACTTTTTTTGTCGTACACATGGGTGTGTTATGCCATTGCTGTGTAATAATATATATATATATAATAGTACATGTACAATGAAAGATTGCATAAAGCCATATACACCAGTATTTATTTCCATGAACAATATTGGCATTCGTTTTACAATTTCAGTCAAAAGAAACAAACCACTCACTGCTCTATTTGCCTCAACTGTAGTCCACCATGTTCAGCTCTGTAAATATTCAATGCATTCTGCAGGGAGAACACATTCAGGCACACAGGCTCCAATCCAGGATGGTCCACCATACAGGTTATAGAGTCCTCAAGTTCCTGCATCCGTCTTGACACCTAGTGTGATAAAGATATATTGAATGACATGTTAAAAATGTATTCTCTAAACAGACAACTTAGTGAAGCTATCAAAAATGTTACCTGTGGTATCGCCATGCAGCACACATTCTCCGTTCAGAAGGCATCGTGGCGCAATTTGCACATGTACACCTGTAGAAAGAAGTCAATAACTGAGCTTTTAAAAAACACATGAAACTACACACATTGCTGACAACTGAGGTGTTGTTGGAGTTATACTTTTTATCACCCTAAGTTATTGAACTTTCCAACGGTTGTTGCACGATGTTGGAAGAAAAGGACTAAACTATTAATAAACGCAATGAGGCCATTGTATATATGCTGAAAATATGAATGTCTCCCTTTATAAATATATATATGTATCGCTGTTTTTGCGTTACAAGCTCTAAGTTATAAACTGTACACATAGCATTCTTGCTAATTAGCCAAAATATGAACGGAATAAGTAGCAAGCATCGTAACAGAGTAAAATAAATAGGAACAACAGCTTGTCAACTAACCATTCAGAAACGTCCTGCTGCAACCGAGATGTTTCCACCTCCACCAAAACCTCCGCTGCTTCAGGGTCAGTCTCTGGATCAAATTGATAATACGCTTGAACACATGCATTGCTCTGAGATGACATGTTTATTCCACACTCGTAATCACAGCAAGCATGTTAACGTGACTCTCACCGGCTCATGCCCCCCTCTTCTGCAGGGGGCGTGGTCAGCTGCTGCTCAGAATTTTCAAAGACAGGCTTGGAAAAGAGCGAAAATGAGCGAAACGAGGCATGGCTAAAAAATGATCTGTTTGGTATTTTGAAAAATAAAATGTATAAATATACCTTATATAGGTATGGTCATACACTATATCATTTAAATATAGCATGATAGGTCTCCTTTAAAAGAAATCTGATGTCACCACATTTTCGTTTTTAGAAAAAAACAAGCACGTAATTCATGATATTGCACGTTTGCGTAGGCATGTCTGAGTTCCCAGCTAGACATTGTTGGTTCTAAAAACATTCTGAGAATGTTACCATTCATTGTTCTAGGAATGTTTTCAGCGGGAAGTTTTATTTTGGTTCCAGAATGTTCTTCTGAAAGGTAGGATAACGTTTTTTAAAAACATTCTTGAAATGTTTGGTGATAACCTTCTTAAGATGTATGAGCGCATTGAGACAATGAATAGGACATATAAAAACGAATTTGCATGCCAATATTCACTATGTATCCCCACAGTATTCATAATATCATGTTTAAAATATCAGAAAATAATCACACTTTTTTCTGACTATAAAGGTTGTGTCTCGTAAGTAGGTTCTAACTGTTAGATAAGCGATCTGGCCGTGTTAGGTTTGTGAGGGTTGCGTATAAACAGTGTCCGCTGTTTATGCATATTGGATACAAATCGTTATTGCACCCTTTAGATTTGAGACCGACAGACATATAGAAGAGCGGACCGACTGTCACTGCCCGTCCCTGAAACCCTTGTTAGTGTTTGCACGTGTTTGTTTCTACTGTGGGTCTCTCTCTCTCTCTCTCCCCCCCCTCCTGCCTAATGGTCTGCTCTACACGGCTGGGAGCAATCTCCAATCAACCACACCTGCAACCTGCTCATCAGCCACACTATGAAAGCCTGCAGCCTGCACTCATTCCCTGCCGGATTGTTGCCGTGAACGGTTTGTTGCGTGCCGCTCTAGCTTTTTACCAGCATTTTCTTTGACAACTTTGCCTGTTTTTGCCTCACACTCATTTGTATGTCTCTCCCAGGAGGAATCCAAGACCTTCCACACTCCCAAGACCAGCCAGGCCTCTCTACCCACCCTGGAACAACTGTTTCCCACTGCCGCCATAACCAACCTCCACTCCCAGCTTCCCTTTTCTAATAAACAAATGTTACTTTCACCAGCTGATTCCGAGTCTGATTCTGGGTCCCCTCCAGTACATTTGACACAGACAGTGACTGTGTGCTGGTCGCATTAAAAAAAAAAAAAAAAGACTTCTGATAAATTGGAATGATAAATCACGTTATCCTTCTCTAAAATAAAAACATTCTGGCAACATAAAAAAATCTAACTTGCAGCTAAAAACGTTTTAAGAATAGTAGGGCATAATGTTCTAACAATGTTATCAAAAATATTTAAAAAAGGTTATTACCAAGCATTTTAAGAATGTTTTTAGAGAACGTTATCCTACCTTTCAGAAGAACATTCTGGGAACCAAAAGAAAACTTCCCGCTGAAAACATTCCTAGAACAGTGAATGGTAACATTCTCAGAATGTTTTTAGAACCAAAAATGTCTAGCTGGGAGGGGGGAGCCCTCCACATCATAGTCCATACACGCTCTTCACAAGGTAAGCGTGTCTGAGTGTGGGACATGGAGCACTTGCTCTCTCCCCGTGCTCCTTACGGCCCGTACACACAGCAGCTTTTGGCAATTTGTCCACCGCTTCCAGCGCGTCTCCGCCCATTGACTTTGAATGGGGATGACGTCACTTTCCCTCGCTTGTCGCCGAACTGCATTGTGGGGGGGCGAGGCGAAGATTTCCAGGATTTCCAGGATGTTCAGGATTCCAAAATTGAACAATGTTCAACTTTTGAGGCTGAGCTGGAAGCGACAGCCAATCAGATCCGTTCATGCAAATCTGACATTTCAAGCGCTAGCCAATCAAACCGCGTGCAAGCTGGGAGAACCAGACCCGCAGTTCATTTCTATATTCCACAAAAATGGAGGAGAACTTAGTTATTGCGGTAGCAAATCACCCGGTTCTTTATGACCAGTCCCTATTTACTTACCGGGATACAAACCGGAGGAACCAGGCATGGAGGGAGGTGGCAGAGGCAGTGGGTGAAACTGGTAGGTTTTCGCTTGTTTGGGGATTTTATATCCAGTTTACTTCGTTGCTAGTTTACTTCGTTGCTAGCAAGCATATACAGTATCATTAGCCAGCATGGAATGTAGCATAAAATAGCACCATAAACATTAATCTCATAAATGTTAAAAAAATAAATGTTCATCATAGCCCTTCCTATTTGACAATAGTGTAGATTAGAAGAACCGGGTTTTTTTGCTTTGTATGTCGGGGGCGGGATATTCATGTGATATTCATGTGATTGGTTGTTGGTCGCGAAATCCCCAAGCTGTCAGACACGCCCAGCTCCAGGATTTTCAAGATTTGGTCAAAGCTGCTGTGTGGACACACCGTTAGGGACTCGGGAGAGGTGGTGCATAGTGAGACCTCAGCAATGTTTTCCGAGCACACTTTCGCGAGGTAAGCGCTTCAGAGTGTGCTCTGTCAGCCGCAGCGCCGACTACTCCACGGCCCGCCCCACTGTACCCATAGAGTCCAGTAGAGGGCGGAGCCTGTGAGAGATATAACGAGGGGTTACGTATGGTAACCCTTGTTATATAAGCACAGGCGGAGCCCTCTACTCGGGGGCCCTGTCTGTCCTATGCTGCTTGCTGAAGAGAAGTGTAGGATGACAGTCAGGAGGCGAGGCCTCCTTTTATACGGTGGGATGCGCGCGCATTCAGGTAGGCCCGCCCCGGGGCCGGCTATGGTTATAGAAGTCTCAGTGGATGAATGCTTGCATGATATGATCAAGGGGTAGTACCCATAGAGTCCAGTAGAGGGCTCCGACTGTGCTTATATAACAAGGGTTACCATACGTAACCCCTCGTTTCATGTTTTATGCCTATGTCACAATACAGAATATATGGGCATAGATGGCTGTTTCTTAACATTTTCATGATTTAATCACAATATTTTAAACAACTTACAATGTTTCTCAATTGATTCTAGGCAGGTGACAACTATGTTTCAAGACAACAAATGGAGTAATGTGGCGATCACAACTTTAGATGCAATCACTGACCCTTTCATGATTTATTCTTAATCTTTGTCACAAAGATGAAAAGTCTGTTTCTGCTGTGTAAGCTCATTAACAGACGCCTGTAGAGCTATACAACCTTCGACTTTGATATCACTGTGTAAAGAGTAAATTAGCTTCTGTTTGCTAAAGAGAGGGTAGGAATAACAGCTGTGATGTACGATTGTGTGAATAAACAGTGTAATTTGGAAAAGAGTCTATAACATGAAGTATATCACAGAAAAGCCGTAAACAAATGTCTTCAAATATTTCAATTTTACTTTTAGATCTGTGTATCAAAATGTCTCTCTAATATTTGTTGACACCCCAGTATCTGATTCTGAGCATGAGAGTACTGAAAACATGCGTTTGATGTATTGCAAATGTAGATGTGTTGTATTCTCAAGACAGCTCTTTTTTAGCGGTTTTAAAACTATACAAATAAAAAGAATATTATGAATGTAAATAAAAAAATTGCATTTCCTAAAGGGAATGCACTGAGACTGCTGGCAGCTGTCAGGGCCGTTTCTTCCTATAGGCGGACTATGCGGGGCATAGGGCCCCCGCGGCCACTAGGGGGCCCCCAAGCTGAAAGTATTATTATTATTATTTTTGTTTTATTCATCCGAAAAACAAAAAAGGTTTAATTCATACACACAAAGATGAACAAAATTAGTAGAAGCGGGAGGGCTGAAGCATAGCTTGTGGAAAGTAGCCCTCCCGTGCATCATCCTAATACAGCGGCATTATTGCGTCAAAAACTTATAGAAATGAAGGAGTACAAAGAAATAAAGAAAACAGGAGAAACAATTAAATAAAAGTTAGGGCAGGAAAACAATAAATGCATATATATATACGAAAACTAGATATAGGGTCATTTTCTGCACATGTCAATAGCAGTTTCAACTATCTTTTTTTGGAAATTAAAATACTATATATAAATATATACATAGGTACACATGTACTTGGCAAATGAATAATAATAATAATAATATATGCATAATTGCATATAAACATTGTGAACCCTTATTTTTCAAGTGACTTTTTTTACATTCATATGTTCACGCTGTGAACATATGAAATAATGTTATTAGGCATTTTCTTATGGAAAATGTTGTGCATAATCAGTACTGTTTTAAGCTGTACTATCTCAACACATTTTTGATAGATTGAGTTTTTTTAAATATGGGAGGTGTGTTCATATTTACCAACACCACAGACTATTCGTAATACTTTTTTTTGGGATGTTATTATTTTTTGTAGATGTATTGAGTACGTGTTTCCCCATATTTCGGAGCAGTAGTAAAGGTAAGTGAGAAATAGACTGTTATAAAGAGTATCTTTTCCTCAAGAATGTTCTTAGTATGATACAAAATACCTATTGTTTTTGACAGTGTACATAATTTATATGGTGCTTCCAATTGAGTTTTTCATCAACAAGCAGTCCTAAAAATGTACATACACCAACTTTTTCTATCTCTGTATTGCAAATCCGTATAATGCAGTCATTTCTACTCTCAGACTTTGTATTGAATAACATGTAATTTGTTTTGGCCACATTAAGGGATAATTTATTAACTGCAAACCAGTTACATAGTATTTTTAATTCTGCATTCACAATTTTAACAAGATCGCCAAGATTATGATGGAAGCAGAGAATTCAAAGTTCAGGTTCAGCCTCAATATATGTGGGGAGAATTAAAATGAGCCGTCTTTATTTGTAGACAGCCAAGCCCCCTCCTGTGTTCGCAGTGGCGTTTTTATATGTACAAAAGTGGTGGGGCACAAAAAACGTAGATGTCTATATATAAGCTTCTGCAGTGACGTGCAGTGAGGTTCATGGCTGGTGAGGCACTGGCACTGACTCTTCAGGTTTACAAATATTATATTTTGACCTAAATCAATAATATAATATTATTTTCAAAAGCTTTTTTGTCTGATGCTTCGATTAATTTTAAACAGACAGTTCAACAAAAGGATACCCGCCATTTTTTATTTTATCATTTAAATATTGAATTGTTCTCTCTTAGTAAGATCCCATTTTCAATAAAATGTTGGTCTTACCTTGACTTGAAGATTAAGTCCATTTGCCTATCCTTCTGGACAAAAATCTCTATTACTTTTTTGTAAAAGTCCTCCTTATCTTCTTGTAGTTTCAAAAGTCTATCATAAATCTAATCGATAGATTTATGATTAGAAAATTATAAAAGTAGGGTAGACATGTGGATATTATCCGGCTGAACAAAACGTGCATTTATCTAACAGGTACGTTTCCCACAGATCTTATTTTGAGCTATTTTCTAAAATCCCATGGAGAAATATCATTGCTTTTTTGTGGAGGGAAGCCATGCGCAGCTTACTTCCTGGTTTTAGGACGCGTCCCTCGTCTCCTCTTCACACACCACACTTTTCGCGGCACACGTACTTACAGCCAATCAGCTATGAATTATGTGAGATGACGTATGGTGGGGATGGCAGCTCTATGCCCCTATGGTCATTATTTTTTATACTCTGAGCATGCGCAGTGTAGTTTTTATAGTCACCGTTCACTTACAGTGAGAGGGAGGGGCATGATCGAGTTTTGTCCCACATGGCTCTAAACAGCTCAATAGGCACACACTGTAGACACTAATTAGAAGAACACAGACTAAAACAGCAATGTACAGACGAATCAGATGATTAACCATGATCTTAAAATATATTTTGTTATTTATGTTTTGCATTTTTTTGTAATCATTATTTGTAATACTTTCTGCTGACACTAGGTGGGGCTGTGCCCCTAATGACCAGTCACCACTGTGTGTTCGGTGAAGCATTATATGCTTACAAATCCAATGTAGGATATAAACACGACTAAACTGCAATGATAGCAAAGCTGTGGCTTGGGTTTTTGGGGTAATAAAGTCCAAATCATGACTTCCTCATGACTTCCTCAGACGTCACTCATTGGCTGATAGCCAATGAGTGACGTCTGAGGAAGATGAAAATGTAAATTAAATATTGTTGAGAAAATGCTGCATCTCTTGCATTTATTGACATAGAGGAGCCTTATTGTTTACCTTTTTAATATCATTTTTTGTAATTTTCAATTGCCTGGTTTTTGTGAAATTAGCCTGTTTTCCTATTAAAGTGTAACAGATTGATGCATCTCCACAGATCATCTTAAAGGCTTCGGAATCCCCCCCCCCCCATTGTAGTTAAAAAACTGTCAAAACTAGGGCCCCCAAACAGCATCTTGCATAGGGCCCCCAAAAAGCTAGAAACGGCCCTGTTGTTGAAAGTGTACCTGCTGATATCATTGCTTATCTTCAGCAGATACAACTCAGCACATCTACAGGGTAAATTACAGTAAGGCAGGATGAATGCTCCAAAGCAGATCTGCAGCGCCCCCTGGTGGAAGACTGATCCCAAGTTTTTTTTAAATACACAGTTGCATGTCACTAATATTTTTGCAGCAAATGAAAATGCAGTCCGGACATTGCTGTGCCACCAATTTCACCAACATTATCGGACCACTATGTTGCTGAGAAAAAATAGCTGGTCCCCCTTAACCTTTAATCTAATATCAATCTGATCTAGTGGTGAAAAAAGTACTCTGATGTTATACTTAAGTAAAAGTAGCTATACTAAATTGTAAAGAATCTCAAGAAAAAGTGCTGTATTCAAGTTCTTAGTAATAAAAAGAACAAAAGTATTGGCTTCAAAATGTACTTGAAGTACTAAAAATAAAATATTGTGTTGTGTGTAATGACCCATTTCAGAATCATATATACAGTATTATTTTTGGGCTATTTATTGAGTGTGTTTATCCCAGCTGGTAAAGGTGGTGCTGTTGATTACTATTCTAACTTAGAATTGTTTGTATTTATTAGTTGATTTATATGTTGTAATAGTTAATCATCTGTATCTTTAAAGTTACTAAAGCTGTCAGATAGATGCAGGGGAGCATGAAAGTACACTATTGGCTTCTAAAATGTCCATCCATCCATCCATCTTCTCTCGCTTATCCGTGGTCGGGTCGCGGGGGTAGCAGTTCCAGCAGAGAGCCCCAAACTTTCCTTTCCCTGGCCACATCAACCAGCTCTGACTGGGGGATCCCAAGGCGCTCCCAGGCCAGTGAAGATATATAAACCCTCCACCTGGTCCTAGGTCTACCCCTTGGTCTCTTCCCAGTCAACGTGCCTGGAACACCTCCCTAGGGAGGCGCCCAGGTGGCATCCTAACTAGGTGCCCGAATCACCTCAACTGGCTCCTTTCGACGCGAAGGAGGAGCGGTTCAACTCTGAGTCCCTCCCGGATGACCGAACTTCTCACCTTATCCCTCAGAGAGACACCAGCCACCCTGCGGAGAAAACCCATCTCGACCGCTTGTATCCGCGATCTCGTTCTTTCGGTCATGACCCATCCTTCATGACCATAGGTGAGGGTAGGAACGAAAATGGCCCGGTAGACAGAGAGCTTTGCCTTCTGGCTCAGCTCCCTTTTCGTCACAACGGTGCGGTAAAGCGACTGCAGTACCGCTCCCGCTGCTCTGATTCTCCGGCCCATCTCACGCTCCATTGTTCCCTCACTCGAGAACAAGACTCTGAGATACTTGAACTCCTTCACTTGGGGTAAGGACTCATTCCCTACTTGGAGTGGACAGTCCATCGGTTTCCTGCTGAGAACCATGGCCTCAGATTTGGAGGTGCTGATCCTCATCCCAGCCGCTTCACACTCGGTTGCGAACCGATTCAGTGAGTGCTGAAGGTCGCAGACCGATGAAGCCATTATAACCACATCATCTGCAAAAAGCAGTGGTGCAATCCTTAGTCCACCGAACTGCAGACCCCCTCCCCCACGACTACGCCTCGAAATCTGATCCATATATATTACAAACAGGATTGGTGAGAAAGCGCAGCCCTGGCGGAGGCCAACCCTCACCGGAAATGGGTCCGACTTACTGCCGAGGACCCGGACACAGCTGTCGCTTTGGGAGTACAGAGATTGGATGGCCCTGAGTAGAGACCCCTTCACCCCATACTCCCGCAGCACCTCCCACAGTAACTCCCTGGGAACTCGGTCATATGCCTTCTCCAAGTCTACAAAACACATGTAGACCGGATAAGCGTACTCCCAGGCCCCCTCCAGGATCCTTGCGAGAGTAAAAAGCTGATCCATCGTTCCACGACCAGGACGGAATCCGCATTGTTCCTCCTCAATCTGAGGTTCGACAATCGGCTTCTAAAATGTAGTGGAGTAAAAGTATAAAGTAGCATACAATGAAAATACTCAAGTAAAGTACAAAGTACAATTATCTACAAATTGTCTTGGGTACAATAGTTGAGTAAATGTACTTCACTACATTTTACCACTGATCTAATCTTTGATTGCAGGTGAGGAATTTATTCATTTGAACATATGAAATGAAAAGAGACCAAATGGTGCTTCTTGTAGAGATAAGATGCCAGACGTTATGGAAACCACCGATTAAGTCTTCAATAATGTGTTGTGTTATGAAAGCTTTTTAAATGGTCCATTTGCTCAAATCTGTATCTGAAACACCACTAAAGGTGTCACTAAATGAAGTGGATGAAAAAGTAATATATTTCCCATGTGGAGTAGAAGTATAAAGTTAAATGGAAGTACTCAACAAAAGTAGGCCTACAAATGGTACAGTACTTAAGTAAATGTATCTTTTACCATTTTATTCATTATTCATAATCCTTAATGTGCCTTAATGTACTACAATAATTTTTCATCACGTTAAAGATATGAATATATGTCTTCTAATAAGCTATTAACAAGCTACAGATCGTGAAACTTTGCACCCGTTCTAAATCATACTTAAGTAATTACCCCTTCTCTTGCGTTTCGGGTCAAAAGTGACCGAGTGACTTTTTAGTGACTTATTCAACAGTGAAACACCCATGATGTTTTCGGTCAGAATTGACCGCCATAGAAAATGAATGGGTATGAGTGTATTATGTTCATCCTGCATATGGAAAACATCTACACACACACACACACACACACACACACACACACACACACACACACACACACACACACACACACACACACACACACACACACACACACACACACACACACACACACACACTTCTTGTGCTTATGTCCCCCCTCACTTTCCAGACAAAACAATGTACTCTAAGTTATGGGAACCTCTCACTTTCTCGCGAAGTATGATACAATGTATCATACCTTCTCACAGGTGAGCTCTGTGCCCCTTGAGAAAGAAAAACCTCTCACTTTCTTGCAGTAAATGCCCCTCCGTTACTGTTTCTCATGCAGTTATATGTGTGCCTTTGACTCATTGACACAGTAGTAGGTGATTTTCTGTCAGAGAGGCTCTGGACAAATGTTTTGAACCAGATGAAGAGGAGATTGAACCAGACATAGAGGACGATGTCTCAGAAATGGAAGACAACAACGATCCAGACTATGAGCCTGACCAACAGTCAACAGACCAGGAAGAGGCCCCTGAGGGAGAGGACCCTGAGGGAGAAGATCCATGAATATTTATTTTTCTCTAAATGTTCATTGAGGAAAACAGTATCAGTGTCTTATTTTATATTCATCACAGTGAATGCAGTGAATGCTGAACTTGATGGGCCCACCGGTGGGTCCGGACCATATACTGTAGTTGAAAGTACACAATGAAACACTGACTTGCTTGTATCAAATCAATACATCATATACCTCATTGGAACAGGAAGAATCTCAGCTACAACACCAACTAAAGCATTTCCATCTCTAGTAAACACAGCCTTCATGGCAAGCATTTTTATAACATACAGTAATGTACAGTAAGCACTATCTATGAATTTACTGCAAAAATTATAACATGAAATTCACCCCTGGTGTCATTCTGTCTGTCACCCCTTGATTCTACTTGCCTTGATTGTTGAAAAGAGATGTCAACCATCACAATTGGATAAGGGGTTCCTGAGATATCACTGTGCAAAACACACCGCTCAATTTTGACGGGAAGGGGGGTATGACCTAACGCAAGAGAAGGGTTAAGTAAAAGTACCATGAAGTATTATAATCAACAGCTCGCTACTTTTATTAGTTAAATTACAAGTATTGATTGTGCAGTATAATTTCAGTGTTTTACCATTATTAAGGATTTTTCTAGATTATTTTACTGCTGCATCAATTTTTGGGGGAATTTCTGGGTAATAATCTGACCTTGTTAAGCAAACATTATATCAATTTAAATATCTAATGGTTAAACCCTAAATCACTGGATGGAAGAATGATATTACAATGTACTTACTTCACTACACAAAGGAACAAAACGCCCAGAAACTTTTCTCCTTATTTGAATTTGTTTGTAAAATGAAAGCTGTTCATCTTATTTCTATATTGTGTATTGTATCAGCACTCTGAAGGTATTGACTGAACAATTGTGCCTCACAACGTTTTTAAATCAAGTTAAAAAAAGAAAAACTTGTGTATCAAATGTTGTTAGACTGACCTCTAGTGGAAGCCTTTGGTAACAACAGTTGAAACTCTACAGTTAAACCACTAGAGGACAGTAAGAGACAATTAATCACACAGCAGTGACAGTCAGGTGAAGGGACAGACTGAAAATACAAACAAACACAGGGCAGAAAGATCAAATCAATAATAAAATGGTCAGACACATGGAATCCATGGATATAGACAGTAAACAGACAGTCAATAGAGAGAGTCATGCAGACAGATAGGAGGAGTACAAATACAGTTCCCCTCATCTTTATGTCATTTGGACATGTTCGGACAGCTTTTGCTTATCATGCTACACTGCTGAGTCATGATTCATCACAGGCTGGGTCTCATCACACATCTCCTCTGTTGCTGTTAGGCTCCACTGTCAACAAAGAACACACTGTGCTCAGGTCAGGCTGATATATCAGGCCAAGCTTTTTATTCGAAACTGGATATGAGCCAGTCACTGTCTACTGATACGACTGCTGCTGCTGTCACTGTAATGAGGTTCCGTCTGCTTCTGCTACCAAGAATACCAACAATAATCATGTTCATGTCTAATGGTGGTCGACACATGATGATTTCGTAAGATCTAAGAAAATACATCAGCACAAATTATAGAAATTAACAGTGGAAGTAAAATTAGTGTACTTAAAGATATTTGTGTTGAACTTTAGACCTCATGGATGGATTATGAAATAAAAGGCCCATGGACCAATCCATATCATTCCAATTCTAACATTCTTTAGTCCATTGTTAGAAAGAGACACTCTAACAATGTCATCCTTATCTGTTATGTAACAATGAGTTGATGTTGAGAAACAGCAGGACTGATTTCTATCTTAAAAAATATGTCTCTTCTACGGTGGCCGACCCACGCAGACGCGCTACTTTGTCCAAAACACTTAAATTAGGAAAAACGCTCTGCTGTTTGAAAAATTATGTAAATACAAAAATACAAATGTGACAAAACACGTGCAAATAAAGAATAATCTTTACCAACCTAAAAACATGTGTACAGCATTAAGAAAACAATCACTAACTTGACTAAACATGAACACATTTCCTAAAAGCGCTGCATAACCAAAATGGGGACAATAAAAAGTGATGCACACAGCTGGGACCAGAGCCCTTGTTGACCAACTGTCCCTCTCAATGAGTCTGTTTCATAATTGTACGTTTTTTGTCAGTATATTTCAAATGAGAAGGTTAGCTATGATAGCTAGCTAGCTTACAGCAGAACTGCAATAATATGGGAAGTAATCATGCCATCACATTGTTCAAATAAACCAATAACATTGCCGATGTTTTGTCAAGTTAGTGTTTCTTAATATGCATGTTTTTTGGCACATTTCTGTTTCTCCTAATGGAAGTGTTTTGGGCTGTTGTAGCGCATTTGCACCATAAACTATATTTCAGTTTGACAGCTCACGTGTTTCTTTATATGTTTATTAGAAGCAGCATATAGTTTGAGTTTGGCGTCTATAGGCTTGGGCCTCATCATTCCACAGATTTACATAGAACATTGAGTGATGATTGAGTGATGAACTCAGCAGTGGCAGCAGCAGCATTAGCGAGGCAGAGGAAGGCAGATCTTGCAGCTTAAATAGAGCGGCATGTTTAGGAGAATGTATTTGGTTGGTTGTAAGAGGGACGAGGTGTGTCATGTGTTAATGTATCATTGGTGCTCGAGTTGACTGCCTGAACTATAGCTTGCAGGCTTTGCCCATAAATGTTGGCACAGATTGGCCACTGTGGTCCTTCTATCAGTTACTTCACAATGAGGTGATGTTGAGGAACAGCAGTGCCTTCTGTCTCCAAAAGGCTTACTCTGAGAATATTATTTTTCTATTTTGCAATCAACCAGTTTAAAGCAAATTCTTCGGCCAGATTAGAAATAATTGCAATTTACAGCTGGGCAATTATTAAAATCCCAAATTGTTATTTTCTCTGTCACCATGAGGAATAACATGTTAATTATCACAGGACAGTCTTGGACCGCAGAGTGGAATTTTCCAGAGGATGGAGTACTGAGTCTTGGTCGCAGGAGGAAGCTGTATTGGAGAGGATTCTTTGTGGGTTCCTGTGCATAGCATGCACATATAGGGATTATTCTCATAAAAGAAAATTCCAGCTTGTAAAGTTTTGGTATGTCTCTGAGTCCTGGCCACTTGCTCTTTCTTGGAAGTTATAGTGCTTCGTCACACTCGAGAGAAATACTTTAAATTGTTCAGACAGTCTGGAAGATGTGTTTTGCTGAGTGGGGTAGGATAAATGTTTATTCAAGGCCTGCCTGCACAGATATTCACATATTTTTGGCTCAAGGTGGACAACACACAAATCTCTCTCACACAGTAAAACTCAATCGAAGTGCATGTTAGTATGTTCACATTCACTCAGGGCGGAAACATTAAAGAGGACATATTACGCTCATTTTCAGATTCATATTATTTGTATTTTGAGCCTCTACTGTGACATGTCTCCATGCTTTAATGTTCAAAAAGCTCTTTGTTTTTCTCATACTGCCTGTGCTGCAGCACCTATTTTCACCCTCTGTCTGAAACCAGAGCCCAGTCTGCTCTGATTTGTCAGCTGGCCGGTTCTGTTGTGGTTGGTCAACCATCTCCCGCCCCTAAACCTATCATGTAGAATGTGTCAGAGTGCTTACCAATAGGAGTGTTACATAGTGGGACTGCTAGCATTTTGGGATTGAAAAGGTGCTTTGCAAATAAAATGTATTATTCCTATTCCTATTATTATTATTAGTATTATTATTATTATTATAGTGATGTCACTATGTAACAGAAGTAAACAAAAGAGTCCAATGGAGGCATTTAAGGAGGGGGGAGCTTTGACCCTTCTTCTTTATGTTTACATTGTTCTCCTGTTTTACAAAGTATTGATATTTCTATTTCCTTGTATTTATTTGCATTGTATTTGATATTTAATTAATCCAAAAGTAACAGAAAGTAATCAGGTTGCATTATTTTTATTTTTTAATACTCAGATTATGTTGGGATTACTTTTTTGTATGTGTAACTAGGGATTTTATTGGAATACATTTTTTAAAGTTACCCTCCCAACCCTGCTTTTCCATTAAGTGTTATCTAGACATATTGAGCCACTCGCTAGAGAACAGTCATCAGCTTAAGTCCCACTTCTCAATCAATGACACATGTTGTCACATTACAGTGAAATGAAATGTACTTGTGAAACAAAACCAAGGAATTTAAGCAACTAAAGACAGCCAGCATATTCTTACATAAAAGTACTGATATATTACAGTACCAAGCTCTGGGATAAGCTCATGGAAACATATTAGGTTTAAAGGAATCCAATTATTTTCTTCAGCACTTCATAAACAATTTATTTTTCTGAATGTGCAGTAGTGAAAGTGAGCAGGGCATATAAACCAGAACTCTCTTTTATGAACATGTCTACCATTTGTCATACTGACACAGCTGACAATGCTACAGCCCCGATCAAATAAGTGTGATTAAGTGACGTAGACAAGAGTGATTGTCACGATTCTCATGTCATGTCACATTTCTATGTCTAGGTTTGGGTGGTTTTGCTGTTCTCTCTGTCATGTTTTCCTCCTGGGTTATTGTCTGGTCCTTTTCCCTGTGTTTTTCCTCCTGTCGTTAGTTTCCCTGGTGTGTCTAGTTGTCTGATTGTGTTCACCTGTGGCCCTTGTGTTTCTCCTCCCCTGCCCGGCTGTTTCTCGTCTTGTGATTACCCCTCCCTGTATTTAGTCTTGTCTCTTCCTGTGTTCAGTGTTGGTGCTTATTTTGTTTGTGACCTAGTTCACCGTAGAGTGTTTTGTCTGTCCAAGTATAATTAAGTCCTTGAAATAAAGGTGTTATCAAGTGCTATCTGCGTTTGGGTCCTACCTGCTTCACTCTGCGTATCAGTGATATGAAGATATTTCATTTAGTTTCCAACGTAAGCAACAACCTGAGGCAGTGAAAATAGGTCCAACAAGAACACAATTTCTGTGCAGGTGCATCAAATAAAAATAAAAAATAGAAAAATTGCACACTGCTTTTATACGTCAAGAGGTCTAAAGCATGACAGATTTAATTTCATGCAAGCCCCTTTTTAAAAAAAAAAATGTTAGGTTTTGATTTAGCTAAAGTTATGATCTGGCCAGGTTTGCTTCCTGTAAACACACATTGTTGTGGCCCAATCTCACTGACTGCCCTATCCAAACACTGGGTTTAGACAGGAGGCATAAAGAGTGATCCTGTTTATTTGATCAATAACTTATTCCAACATTTTGTAGATTGGGTCTTAAGGGACACAGAAAAGCTAAATTAGATTTACTGAAATGTAATGTAGTCTTGGTCTCAAATAACATTTCAAAGGAAGTTCAGAGTTATCTCAGGAATAACTTTGATCAAAAGTTGTATGTCAGATATGGGTGCAATAACAGTTCCATTGTAGAGCGTCAATCAGAGCGAGCAGAGTGTCGATCAGAGCGAGCAGAGCGTCGAGCCAGTTCGGGACTGGCCGGTTCCATCAACCAGGAAGCAGCTGCAGAGGTTCCTCGGGTTTGCACATTTCTCTAGACGTTTCATTAAGAACTACAGTCGTATTGCTGCTCCTCTAACCCAGTTAACCTCTATCAAACTGCCTTTTGCCTGGTCCCCTGCGGCCGAGTCCTCTTTTGGTAAACTAAAAGATTTGTTTTCCAGCGCTCCTGTCCTCATTCACCCAGATCCAGAACTCCAATTTGTGGTGGAGGTTGATGCCTCGGATTTAGGTGTTGGGGCAATCCTTTCCCAGCGCACGTCCCAGGATCATAGACTCCACCCCTCCTCGACGCCTCACACCTATAGAGAGGAACTATGATGTGGGGAATCGGGAACTTCTAGCCGTTGTGCTAGCCTTGCAGGAGTGGCGACACTGGTTGGAGGGTTCTGTATGTCCGTTTATCATTTGGACCGATCACAAGAACCTGTCCTATTTACGTTCTGCTCACAGGTTGAACTCCCGTCAGGCTTGGTGGAAACTGTTCCTTGGAAGGTTCAATTTCACTCTGACTTACCACCCTGGATCAAAGAACACCAAGCCAGATGCTCTCTCCCGCCAGTTTTCACCCCCTGTTGAAGAGAGCTCAGTTGAGACCATCATCCCTACCTCCTGTGTGGTTGGAGCGGCCAGGTGGGAGATTGAGCAGACCGTTCAGGGGGCCCTCCAGGAACATCCTGCCCCAGCTGCCTGTCCTCCCGATCGGCTGTTCGTATCTTCCTCCGTGAGATCTCCTGTGCTCCAGTGGGGGCACTCTTCTAAATTTGCCTGTCACCCAGGTTTTCACAGAACTTTGACCCTAATCCAGCAGAAGTTTTGGTGGCCGACCATGTCTGCTTACACCAGGGCTTTTGTCTCTGCCTGCTCTGTCTGTGCCCGCAGTAAATCCTCCCACCGTGCTCCAGCTGGCCTCCTACGCCCTTTACCCATACCTAACCGCCCTTGGTCGCACATTGCTGTGGATTTCGTTACAGGACTTCCTCCGTCAGAAGGTAATACAACCATCCTCGCCATTGTTGATCGTTTCTCTAAGTCTGTCCATTATGTCCCCCTGCCCAAGCTGCCCTCTGCTCTGGAGACGGCAGACCTCCTAGTGTCCCATGTTTTTAGGCTTCACGGCATTCCCCAGGACATTGTCTCAGACCGGGGTCCCCAGTTTGCTTCCCGGGTTTGGAAGGCATTCTGTCAGGCACTGGGGGCCACAGCAAGTCTCTCCTCTGTACCATCCACAGACTAACGGCCAGGCAGAGCGGGCCAACCAGAACCTGGAGGCAGCCCTACGTTGTGTCGCTGCCCATCTCCCCGCCTCCTGGTCTTCGCACTTGGCATGGGTGGAATACGCCCATAACTCCCTGGTCAGTTCCGCCACGGATATGTCCTCTTTTATGGTCTCTAATGGCTTCCAGCCCCCATTGTTCCCCAGCCAGGAGACGGAAGTGACCGTTCCCTCAGTCCAGGCCCATCTCCGTCGTGCCCGCCGAGTCTGGCGGGAAGCCCTAGCAGCCCTCACCCGGACTGCTGCCCGTAACCAGAGGCTGGCAAATTGCCACCAAACCCACGCTCCAGACTACCAGGTCGGCCAAAGGGTCTGGTTATCTGCTCGCGACCTGCCGCTCCAAACTGAGTCGCGCAAGTTGGCCCCAAGATATATTGGTCCATATACAATCGAACGTTTCATAAATCCCAGTGTCGTCCGCCTTAGCCTTCCTCCTGCTCTCAAGGTACATCCCTCATTCCACGTGTCTCTGCTCAAGCCCTTTGTCTCTAGTCCACTCTCTCCTCCGGCTGACCCCCCCCACCTCCCCGGATCATTGATGATCACCCTGTATTTACAGTACGCCGGCTGCTGGACATTCGCCGGCGTGGTCGGGTTTCCAATACCTTGTGGACTGGGAGGGATATGGTCCTGAAGAACGGTCTTGGATCTCGAAGGCCCTTATCCTGGACCACATCCTCCTGGAAGATTTCTATAGGGAATTCCTTGACAAGCCAGGAAGGCCGCCAGGAGGCGTCCGTTAGGGGGTAGTACTGTTATGGTTTAGGTGTTTTGCTTTCTCTTCTCTCTCTCTCTCTCTCTCTCTCTCTCTCTCTCTCTCTCTCTCTCTCTCTCTCTCTCTCTCTCTCTCTCTCTCTCTCTCTCTCTCCTCTCTCTCTCTCTCTCTCTCCTGTGCAGTGTGGTGATCGTTAGAAGGCGCAGCTGGTTCACAATGAGGAGCACCTGTACTCATCTAATCAACTCGTCCATAAAACCCTGGTCATGTTCACACTCCAGTGCCAGATAATTCCATCTCACTTGTGTCTGCTCGAGCCAGCCTGAGTCCTGCCGCCGCCACCAGCGTGAACTAGATCCACCTTCATTTTGGGGATTGTTTTTTTGTTGCTCCTTTTTTCCTTTATTAAACTTTGTTAAAAGACTGCATCCATCTGGTCTCTGCCATTGTAGGTCCTGAACTTTTGACCTAGCCCTAACATATCTTAGACAAAAAGCAGAGTTGTGCAGCTCTGTTTATTGATCTTTCCAAAGCTTTCGATACCGTCGATCATCAAATCCTGAAGCAGAGGCTGGCCAGTATTGGCATATCCAGCCATGCAGTGGGGTGGTTTGTGAACTACCTCTCTGAAAGGTCCCAATGTGTTCAATTTGATGGGCTCACTTCTGAGTGGTTAAACATTACAAATGGTGTACCACAAGGTTCCGTTTTAGGTCCACTTTTATTCTCCATCTATATAAACAGTTTAGGTCAAAATGTGGATGAAGCAACTTTACATTTTTATGCGGACGATACCGTGATGTACTGTGCAGGCCCCTCCATTAAGGAGGCTGTTGTTAAATTACAGGCTGTTTTTAATATTATTCAGACTCAGCTCGCTGAGCTTAAGCTTCTTTTAAATGTTGATAAAACTAAGGTAATGCTATTTCGAAAAGCCAAAAAGACACCGGAGACAACTTTGGATATTGTTACTACGCAAGGAAAAGTACTCAAAGTGATTGCCTGTTATAAATACCTTGGTATCTGGCTTGATGATTGTCTCTCTTTTAAACTTCAGGTCAATAATCTGCTTAAAAAGCTAAGGGTGAAGCTAGGTTTCTTTTTCAGAAACAAGTCCTGTTTCTCACTTGAGGCCAGGAAAAGGCTAGTCACTGTGACCTTTTTACCTGTTCTGGACTATGGTGATCTGATCTATGTGAATGCACCTGCCCATTACCTGATCAAGTTAGATGCCGCCTATCACAGTGCGCTGAGATTTGTTACTAACTATAAAGCACTTTCTCATCACTGTACCCTGTATGCCAGGGCAGGTCTGCTTTCACTTACTGTTCGGAGGCTCAGTCATTGGTACATGTTCATCCATAAAGCCATGTTGGGTAAACTACCATCATATATGCTCTCTGATCTCACAGAGAGTCGCAAGTAGATATTGCCTAAGATCCCAGGATGTGTTTTTTTATTACATGTGCCAAGTGCTAGGACTGTTTTAGGTCCTAAAGCTTTTATGTGCGCAGCTCCTCTAGCATGGAACACTCTGCAAAACAATTGGAAACTGAGCATTTTGGTTCCCCTGCATAATTTTAAAGCTTGGCTGGATGAAATTGTATTTGATACTCTTGGAACCTGTCATTATGAATAGGTTTGTAAATTGTACCCCTGTAAATTATGTTGTATGACGTCCTATTTTGTTTTCTGTTGTATTTATGTTTACATGTGTAACCAATGTGCTGCAGGTCTTCCTTGAAAAATAGATTGTTGATCTCAATGGGATTTCACCTGGATAAATAAAGGCTACAAACAAACAAACAACCAAACAAACAATAAGGTAAGTATGCTTCAAATGCACCTTTGAAAAGCTGAATAGTGGCTGCAACTGGAAGGTTTTGTACTTTTCTGAAACAGACAATCTGACAATTGAGTGCCCACTTGATGTGTAGATGTTTGAAAGTAGGCACAGTTTGAGTCTTAGAAATACATCAGGCAGGCAGTGGGATGTAGAATATAATGGAACTTTGCCTTCTGTCAAAAATTTCCTTTCAAAGCACTTTAACCCGGGTCAGAAATCACATCACATTACGTAGTTCATTTAGAGCAAATTGGAGGACCCAAATTTGAAGGGGCCCAATTGTGTTTCATATTTGATTTTTGTCTTTAATGTTCAAAAAGGTCTTTATGTTTATCATACTGCCTGTGCTGCAAAACTTATTTTCACCCCCTGTCTGAAACCAGACCTGAGGAACTGTCCCACCTGTTAGCTTAACACCAGCTAATAGAAGCGTGAGTGTTACGTAGTGATGTCACTATGTTCCGGAAGCAAACTAAGGACTCCAATGGAGGTGTTTCAGGTAGGGGGGGAATTTGTGTCAGAGAAACTCCCTCTGCAGGAGGGAACTTTGGGATTTTAGCCTTTGCAGACCATTTACATGCACAGAAACCTATTTAACACTCTACAAGAAAGGGAAAACTCCATAAAGCATAATAGGGTCCTTTTAATGCTTGTGCACATACATTTGGGTATCTGAATGCCTAACAGCCCACAACGTAGACAATCTGGGAAAGCTAGAGCAGAATACATGGATTCAACAAAGCCAATCAGATTTGGCTCACCTTGCACATTCACATTCGGGCTCATTAGAATATATCGACCCCACCTGAGCATTTTCACTAACGGCTTGAGAAATAATGTTAGAATTTTCCTCCCAAGACAATCAGAGCATGACAGGCACTTTTTGGGAGGGGGGCTTAGAGACAGGTGCTTATATGAAGCATTTTAGACAGAGGGTTAATACAGGTGTATTCAGAAGGACATAGAGCTGCCCATAACCAAGAGATACAGTTAGGAAAATAGCTAGCAGTGGTGTAAAGTAACTAGTAGATGTACTCATTTAAGTACTGTACAATTTTGAATGATATAATCTCTTCTGAAAAAGAAAAAATCAGCTGATCCATTGTCTTCATGTTAGTGTCTCCACCCTCTACAGTTCTTACATATGCGTCATAATACTTGGCTCATCTCGTGAAAATGCCTGTGCAAACGCAAGATCATCAGATTCTCATACAGCCAATTTGGCCTAATTAAGGGATTAAGGGCAGAAGCAAACATTTACATTCACCACATGACTCTGAGTCTGGATCAGTCTGTAAAGTACCAGCCGGTCCCGCCTCAGAGACAGAAGCTGCCGTCAGTTCACAGACAGGACAATTTGCTGCCGGCCCCAGAGGTCGTCATGTGGCGCGGATAGACGTCAGCAGACGGTGCCGGTTTAGCAGAAAGACACTCGCAGAATTAATATAAGAACTGTAGGAATGTGTTAAAGGGCGAGAGGTTGTGTGTATTGTGTTGGGTATGTGTGTGTGTGTGTGTGTGTGTGTGTGTGTGTGTGTGTGTGTGTGTGTGTGTGTGTGTGTGTGTGTGTGTGTGTGTGTGTGTGTGTGTGTGTGTGTGTGTGTGTGTGTGTGTGTGTGTGCGTGTGCGTGTGCGTAAGTGAGAAAGAGGACAGGGGTGGGAGGGGAGGCACAGAAAGGGAGAAAGTGCAGTAAGCTTTGTGCTCACACACCATAAATATTGCCTTTCACTAGATGTGTGAATATGTGCCTCTTTCACCCAGCTTCATACCCTTGAATTGAATTGCACACCCAGGCCTTTGAGTTTCTGACACACACAGTGCTGTGGGGTCAGACAGTAGCATGAATAATGGGTGCATTAATCCGCCGGGCCACCCAGTGTCCAAAGTTTTAGTGGACCTTGAAAACAAAGCCAACCCTGATCTGTTAACCATGGGGCACATTTCCACTCAGACATTGGAAACCAATTGAAGCAGCACTGAAGGAGCCTTACTAATGAGTTGATCATGAGTTTTTTTTTGTCAGACTGTAGTAGCAGAGAAGTTGTTTTTTTTGCTTAAATCTGACCGGATCCCTTGGAAATAATGTTCAATCTTCTTTCAAATGACCCTGTAGAAGAAGCAATTTAGCAATCCAGGCCACAAGAGGTTCTATTGTGGGTTTAAGGTAACAGTATTCTCATTTTCATAGCCTACTGGTATTTTGGGTTCTAAGTAGAACAGGGATCTTTAAAGTTTTTTCCTACAATAACATGTAGGATAGCCTAAACACAGATTTGTTTACGTGAAACTGATTTATTCTAAGTTCCTACCAGTTTAAGTCAGCAGTTTCATTTGTTTAGCAGGGATACTTCTGTAGATATTTTTTCTCCATTTAAAAATATCCTGAACCGTGGAGGAATGCTTAACAGGACTTAAGCTAGCAGTAATGGTTGTGAAGAAAACCATACTACACCCAACCCAGTCTCACGGAATTTCGTGTTATAGTCACGACATTTAATCTATTGAGTCGTGTTCACCAACACGATTTTCCCCTTTTTTTTCATGTCACACAAAACGATTTTGAAAGCAATGTATTCTTAAGCAATTCTGCCCTCAGGGAGGCGCTACAGGTCACTGTCCACCAAAACCACCCGCTTCAAAAACAGCTTCTTCCCCTTTGCAATACGGACACTAAATGGACTCTAAATAACCCCAATGAACAATCACATCCAGAGTTGGGTGTAACAATATTACTTTTGTCGGTAACGGAGTAGTGTAATGCGCTACTTTTATAATTCAGTAATCACACTACAGTTACTAACATTGCCCCGACACGCGTTACTTCGTTACTTACTAAAATCAGTCATAATAGAGAACCGCAGTGACGCGTCGTAAAACCCGGAAGTAAGTTAGCATTTTTAGCACTTCCGGTTCCTTCGTCAAAAAGCAATGCATTTTCTCCATAGGGTTTTGGAAAATAGCTCGAAATAAGGTCTGTGGTTGACACAGATTTAAGAGATAAATCACATTTTGTTCTACGACATTAAATCCATCAGCAGTGACCCCACTGGTGATTTTTGAAGAGTTTACGTGTCTGAAAAACGATGGTTGTTACCGAGTGGCTGAATAGGACTACAGAAATTGTTGAGGCCGTTGTACGTCATTACGCCTAACACGTAAACACTCCCGCTAAGTTTGTTTCCCCCTGTGTTCTGCTTGAAAGCAAGTACCTGCCTATCTTTAGTATCTGTATATCTATATCTGACCATTAGAATCTGTATTTTTGAAATTGTCATTTTTAACACCGTAGTTTTACAAATTATAGAATAATTAATTACCAGTGTTTTCCAATTTTACTCGGCAGTTCGTTTCGTTAGCTAACGTTAGCTAAAGCTAGCGCTACTAGTTTGCTACGCAATGGTTTGTTGCTTTGCTCCAGGTTGCAGCCACAGGTCTTCGCATGAAACGTGCTCGTTCTATCGTTTCCCGGACAATGTTTTCCAAAGGAGAGTCTGGATTCGTGCTATGAGGTAAGCTGACGTTACATTTGTGTCCATGTCACGGTGAAATGTAAATGATGGGTAGTGACTGTATCGCCGTTTTGGAGATGGCGCTGCTGAAAAGACCGCAACATAAGTAAAGATAATGAATACATCCTATTAAAACCTGTGTGGCTTATATGATAAGTCTAATTCAGTGCTTCTCAAAGTGTGGTCCGCGGACATTTCACATTTTAAATAAATACATTTATTTAAGTTTTTCGCACTCTCGCGGGAATATCTCCGCAATGGAACGAGCTTAAGTTTCACTTTCGATTGCATGATATAGCCCAGATAAGCACCTTCATCACACATATTGCCACTTGTTTGTACAATTTTCAGGCGGTTTTTTTTTTTTTTTCCTTCACTGGAGAACTGCGCTAAAACAGCTGATCACAACGTTCACACTCTGTGGTCACGAAGTACTCCACTAGCCGCCGCCCCCCCCCCGTCGACTTTCCTGAAGTACTCCCCCGTTGATATAAATCAACACGTAATGAATTAAGACCCTACGGTTTGATGATTGATAGGTGTGTGTGGGTTGTCTTTCATTTTGACACGCAGAAAAATGTTATAATCAGGGCTGCACATAACTGGTGCGCAGGTGCGCATGCGCACCTGCGCACCAGTTATGCGAGTTGCATACTCGGGGTTGGCCCGTAGCACTGGCGTTATAGACGTTCGCCTAGGGCGCCAGATCTGGGGAGGCGCTGCGCTGGCAGCTCTGGGAGGGGAAAAAACATTTTTGACCGTTGGGGCTCATCCTAATTTTCGGCCTTGATGTAACAATATTCATAATTAAGTCAATGTAACACCCTTTTCACCCCGGTTACACGTTTCATTTGCCCTGTACGATGGGCGCTGTAAGTGATGAAAATGGGGGATGTTGGCTTATCTGGCGCCCGCAGCTCACAGCCAAAGTGCGAGTGAGCGAGGGAGAGAGAGAAGGGCGCACCGCCCGCTGTTGTTATTAGAATCTGGTGCTAGCTGCTCTAACGGATATAAGAAGAAGATGTGTCTACAATAATGTGGAGGGAGAGTCCTCTCCAGTCAGACTGAGAGGCTGATACTACAGCTCAGTGAGGTAAAGGACTCTGAGTGTTTACTTTAGATAGTTCACTTTAGTCTAAGTTCAAACAGTTTGGTCACAATTTATGTAAACACATATTTTCAAGGCACTCCTTTATAATTATTGGGATAAACAGGTTTGAAATAATTCCAATGCATACTATAGGACAGTAACCAAAAATATCCTTTAAAACTGGAGAGATAGGCTACAAAAAATAAGATATGAATGAACAACACAAATAAAATAAGTTACATTCATTTGTTATTGGCTATGTTCACATACTTATTTAATTACATCCACTTGTCTAAGATGACAACAGAGACTTTCGACCCAAAACCAGCAGCTAATCGCAGACTCAACCAGAGAGAAAGAAGTAGGCCTACATCATCAGCTACCATGTCTGACAGAGAGGAGAACAGTCAGGAGGGTAGTGATGACAGCTTGTAGGATTACTGGTCGTGCTAATGTTGTCCTGTGTTCACCTCTGCATGTGTGTTCAGTGCCGTGTGTCTGGCAAATAAAGAGCCCCTCAAAAGTTACGGTTTATTTAATTTTAAGGATGAGCACCAAGCAACATCTCCAGGTGCTCCTTTGAGAACCAGGGCAAAAAAGTTATGTGCACCCCTGGTTATAATAAACATAGATACTGTATGTTAAATGGATATATCTGCCTTCTTTCATTTATCTTTCCATTCCCACAACAATATGCATAAATAAATGGCATATTTTGGACATAGTTCGAATGGTGATTAATCATGATTAATTAATTTTTAAGCTGTGATTAATCTGATTAAAAATTGTAATCGTTTGACAGCCCTAATAATAACTTATATTTTGTTTTTCTTGTTATGCTGCTGCAACACAAACATTTCCCAAATTGGGATCAATACAGTAATATCTTATCTTAATTAATTAAGAAATATAACTATTATAATTAGTGTAGCAGCTGACACCTATTTTCAATATGGATTAATCTACCATTTATTTCTTTAGTTCAATTTTCATCTATAAAAATGTCAAAATAGTGAAAATGTTCACGAGACAAAGTGCAAGGTTATATCTTTAGATGTTTTGTTTTAGCCTATGTATTGTATGTCTTAATGCTCTTACTGTATATGTGACGGTGTGACTTCCATGAAACTAATATTTTATATCTTCTCAACAGACGAGCTGACAGGAAGCCTAACACTCTAACAACCACAACATTGCAAAGGCGAGTAAATGTAAATTAAAAACGATTCACAATTTTTTAATTTCTTCTTCTTTCTTGCAGTGAGGTGAAGCTGACCTTGCACTTGGTTCCAGTAAAGATATTCCTCACGCAGGCTGAATGTTTCTCCCTCCTTACTGACACAGAAGCCCTTGATTTGCAATGCTTCACTAATTGTCATTTCCCTGGCTCCGTAGGGACACTTTACCTCCAGCACAGCGGAAGACCCTACCAGACCATCTGGAGATGCCCCCAACACTCCTGATTGGGAGAGCCACCTGACTCATGGACCTGCATCTGGGTTGCAGTGGTGAATGCCCTGACGCCCTCACATTCATTTATAGTCCCCCACTGTACAGACAAAACACCATCAAGGGCCTGTTGTTGCCCTAGCACCCTGGCAATAAGGGAAGCAGTCACACGCTTTGACCTCAGGACAGCTCCAAAGTTGCTGGCAGTCAACCTTCCTTTCCTGAACAAATGCCAGTTTGGGTTGGTTCGCTGACCAGTGGTAGCCACATTAATAGCCCTCTGTTGCTCCTCAGACAATGCCATGCTTGCCACAATTGCCTCAGGTCCCTGATGCCCAACATATTTGAGAATTTCAGGAACAGTAAGTGTTTCCAAGCTGTAGTGTTCCTCTTCTGGCTCGGGGAGAGAAGCCAAGAAATTCCTGAGAACCTGCCCCCGAGTCTGTCCCTCAGCCAGTCACGATCTTCGGAGGTGGGCTCTCTTGTCAGCGGGTTAAATTAGTTATTGGTTGGAGGAAATAGCTCCTCCACTGAATGTGTACGTTTAGCTGCCTTTGGCTTCTTCCACTGACAGGGGGTGTCAGTGCAGTTGAAATTGTGGATGGCAAAGATGGCTAATGCAGCCGCATGACTGCATTTCCATTCTCCACATGGGCATTCACATTTTGTGGAGAGAATTCCCTCTTCTCCTGTAGATACCTGTGGTGGTGGGATTGTTTTATTATTTAAAAATATATTTACATTTGTAATGCCTTCCCAATTATCCCTTTAATTGTTTATAGCCTACTGTAAGTTTATTTCATGGATATTTCTGTGTTTTCTGGTGTGTAATATTTGGAATCTTGGGGCCTCTTCTCTTTAACGTCTACATGCTACCACTGGCTCAGATAATGAAGAACAACAAAATAAGTTACCATAGCTATGCAGATGACACACACATTTACGTAACAATTTCACCAGGAGACTATGCTCCAATTCAAACACTGAGTAAGTGCATTGAACAAATCAATGACTGGATGTGTCAGAACTTTCTCCAATTAAACAAAGATAAAACTGAGGTAATGGTTTTTGGAGCCAAGGCAGAACGTATAAAAGTTAGCGCTGAGCTTCAGTCTGCAATGTTCAAAACAACAGATAAAGCCAGAAATCTAGGTGTAGTCATGGACTCTGACCTGAGTTTCAACAGTCACATTAACAGTTACTAAATCATCCTACTATCACCTAAAGAATATATCTAGGATTAAAAGACTAATGTCACAGCAGGATTTGGAAAAACTTGTCCATGCTTTTATCTTCAGTAGACTCGACTACTGCAATGGTGTCTTCACAGGTCTCACTACAAAATCTATTAGGAAGCTGCAGCTGATTCAGAACGCCGCTGCTCGAGTCCTCACTAACACTAAGAAAGTGGATCACATCACTCCTGTTCTGAAGTCTTTACACTGGCTTCCTGTGTGTCAAAGAATAGATTTCAAAATACTGCTGCTGGTTTATAAAGCACTGAATGGTTTAGGCCCAAAATACATTTCTGACCTCCTGCTAAATTATGAACCATCCAGATCTCTCAGGTCTTCAGTGACTGGTCAGCTTTCTGTCCCCAGAGTCAGAACTAAACATGGTAAAGCAGCGTTCAGTTATTATGCTCCAAATATCTGGAACAAACTCCCAGAAACCTGCAGGTCCGCTGCAACTCTGACTACTTTTAAATCCAGGCTGAAGACTTTTCTTTTTGTCGCTGCTTTTAATTGAACTATTCATATCTTAGACTGCACTGTAACTTTTATCCATGTATTTTTTCTTTTAATGTTTATTTTATTAGCTTTTCTTTTTAATGACTAATTTTAAATGCCATTTTCTTAATGTCTTTCATTTTTTGTAAAGCACTTTGAATTGCCTTGTGTTGAAAAGTGCTATATATATATATATAAACTTGCCTTGCCTTGCCTAATAAAGATTTCATGTGACACATAAAATGGATTTGTTGATGGGAATTAATGTGAATAAATTAACTCTAGGTTAATGGTACTCTTGCTATCACTACTCACCGACACTCTATAAACCTTGTCCCTCATGCTAGCCCTGACAACACCGGTAAGCACACCTTCATCTAGGCTGCATTGTTTTACGTGTCCTGACTTGTAGTGGTTATCTCCTCTATCTACACTCTTCTTGTCATCTTTGTAAAACGATATCAGACTGGTAATTGACACAGCCATGACTTCTAGTTAAATTCAGTGTGGCTAAAATGAAAGGCTTTGTTAAAATATACAAGCACGCGGAAGTCAAAGTCAGCTTTATTCTAAAAAATTCGACATGTGTTATACATCCAGAAATATCGTTTCCCACAGTGTGACATGTATACATAAAACAAAACAAAAAGGGCCTAGATAAACGTGGTATACATCAAACAAAACAAAAAGGGCCTAGATAAACGGGGTATACAGTTTAAAATGTTAATATATTTAAAGTGTTCAAAGTGCAGTTTCAGTGCAAGTCAGTTGAAACGATCTTAAGTTGGCGTGACGTTGAAGTCGTGCGACCCTGCTGCTGTAGGTTACTGGCTTGTATTTCGTTTATAGCATAACGTTAGCATTTCGCTTTTGGCGACTAGATTTATGATTCAAAAATTATAAAAGTAGGATAGACATGTGGAGATTATCCGGCTGAACAAAACGTGATCCCTCTCTTAAATGTGTGTCAACCACAGACCTTATTTCGAGCTATTTTCCAAAATCCTATGGAGAATTTGCATTGGTTTTTCACGAAGGAACCGGAAGAAGTTTAATTCCGGGTTTTACGACGCGTCACTGCGGTTCTCTATAACACTGACAGACAAGAGGGGTTTCCGCCGTACGTATGTACGTATGTACGTAATCTGCGCGACTTGCGCGTCCACATCTCCACGTGCAGTGCTGCATAAACATGGCTGAGTCAGCGATAACGTTCGAGGGGTGGAGGTATGCCCATTACTTTGAGTTCGTCCGAAGAATAGACAGGAATGTGACGGTGAGGTGCAAACTGTGTCCAGGCCAGAAGCTGTTATCCACTGCTGTAAACACCACGTCAAACCTCAACAAACACCTGCAAAGAACACATGCTAAGGTGAAGCTAATAGCTAAGGACCCCCGAACCCAGAGTGAGGATGTTGTGAGTGCGCCGCCGCCGACTCCGAAGCAGCAACAATTAGAATTTGGAGGACCGATAACCAAAGCAGAGATGGACAGTCTCTTAGCATCCTTTTTGGTAGAGGAAATGTTGCCCATTTGCACAGTGCAATCACCATCGTTCAGAGATATACTGCGCAAAATACAGATAGCAGGAGACAGAGGACAGCCATGGTCAGATAGGAAAACATTCAGGAGCTATCTGGATCAGTTTTATGCGACAAAGGAAACTGAACTAAAGAGAACATTTGAAACTTTAGCAGTCTGTGTGATTTGCCTGTAGGGAGGGGCGGGCCGGCCCTGCGAGTAAAGTAACGAGTAAAGTAACTAGTTACTTTATGTAGAGAGTAACGAAGTAGTGTAATATATTACTTTTTTTTAGTAACGACCCCATCTCTGATCACAACCATAGATCACAACCCACCACACCTTGAACATGTCATGATGTATGTCTTTGCCCTGTGCTGTGTGTTGTACTTTTTATTGTCTGTTTATTGTATGTTGAATTGTATGGAACAAGCTGTAATAATCTGCACTGAACACGAATTCCACCAGCCTGGCTGTGTGGTCATTAAAGATTATAATCTAATCTATTTCTATTGGTAGTATGATTCGTGCCTGCACCACGTCTTTTTGTCCGGTCGGGTCTTGGAAGACCGGAAGCTGTGTGGTTCTTAAAAACATGTTCTTACTCAATATCAGACTGAACTGCTTTTCCTTCCGGGAAAAGATTGTCCCACTCTTGACCTAACAATCAACATCGGCACCTCTGTTGTTTCCCCGACTCAGACTGCAAGGAATCTGGGTGTGATCCTAGATAACAAACTGTCTTTCACTGCAAACATCGCTGCTACAACCCGCTGCTGCAGATACACGCTTTACAACATCAGGAGGATACGTCCCCAGCTGACCCAGAAAGCCACGCAGGTTCTGGTCCAGGCTCTCGTCATCTCACGCCTAGACTACTGTAACTCCCTCCTGGCTGGTCTACCTGCATGTGCCATCCGACCTCTGCAGCTCATCCAGAATGCAGCGGCTCGTCTGGTCTTCAACCTTCCTACATTTTCCCACACCACTCCGCTCCTCCGCTCCCTTCACTGGCTTCCGGTAACTGCTCGAATCCACTTCAAGACAATGGTACTTGTGTACCATGCTGCGAATGGATCTGGCCCTTCCTACATCCAGGACATGGTTAAACTGTACACCCCAGCACGTGCACTCCGCTCTGCATCAGCCAAACAGCTCGCTGCACCCTCGCTGCGAGGGGGACCCAAGTTCCCATCAGCAAAAACACGTCGGTTTGCTATCCTGGCTCCAAAATGGTGGAATGAGCTCCCCATTGAAATCAGGACAGCAGATAGCTTGCACATATTCCGGCGCAGACTGAAAACTCATCTCTTTCGACTCCACTTCGAGCAATAGAACTATTAACAAAGCACTTATATACTAATAAAGGACTGGCTCACCTAAAGCCAGTTGAGTAGCACTTGAAATGTTTTTTGCTCTATGAAACCTGATGTACTTATATGATTCTGTTTTCTTCAAGTTTGTATCTTGTTGGTCGAACGCACTTATTGTAAGTCGCTTTGGATAAAAGCGTCAGCTAAATGCAATGCAATGTAATGTAATATCAAGCCACAATTATTGTTTTTAATTTTAAATCGTATAATGTCAGACTTTACATTGGGAGATTCTGTTATTGTAAAGGATTATTTATTTCTATCTGGATAGAGAATTGGTTATTGTTTTATGTATGTTTTATTTACATAATTCAATAATCTAATGGAAAAATAAATATATTTTTTCTATTCTAAATAAGTTTGTTGCAATTGTATTTGCCCAAATACAAACACCTTCTTCCTTTTGAGGACCCAAGGGAACAGGACAGGATTTCGGATGAGTTCCTGGAGTACCAAATGCTGGAGGAAACAGATATCCCTGACATGGTTTGGAAAGGTGCCCTGGTGAGTGTTGGAGAGGAAGAACAATTCCATTGTATGGACAAAGTGTGGGCACACTTGACTACGCAGAAGAGCCGAGAAACTGGTAAAGAACAGTTCCCCAGACTTGGGAAGGTGGCCCAGCTTGTCCTATGCCTACCTCACTCTAATGTGGATGCAGAACGAGTCTTCTCAGTAATTGGACTGAACAAAACAGAGTGTCGAAACAGACTTGCACTTGATGGGATGCTGTCATCCATTATGTGCATCAAAGGAAGTCAGATTGAACCATGCTGCTTCAAATACGAACCACCAATAGAAATGATAAACAAGTCAAAGTATGCTGCTTATTGTTCATCTAGGCCAAAATAGAGTCACAATAAAACAGTGGAAACAAACATGTGTTTGACTTTCATTAGTGAATTAAACTTTGTGCCCTTTATACTGTAGTCTATGTCCAATATTGTGTATTTGTATATATATCCTATATATATATGCTAAGGTTCCGCTACGGACACGATAGCAGTCATTTAGTGTGCATACGTGTAATTAAACCCATCAAAATCTCACTCCAGCCAGGTACCCAAAGTCGGCAACCCTGCACTACACTATTTCATTTCATTTCATTTTTATTTGTCCCGCTCATGGTACGCAAAACCAAATGTACAATAATTGCCACAAAACATGACTCTACCATTTAGCGAAAAGGAGCAGGGAGAAGAATAAAATCTTATGTGACCTGCCCCTTTCTAAAAAAAACTAATAAATACAAATAGATGGTCTGCCCTTCATAATAATAATTTTTTTTTCATAGCCAAACATAACAGTATCTTAGGATACTAAGAGAAACACACACAAAAAATACTTATTTCCCACTTGACGGTTAACGGAAAGAAACAAAACACCAAAACATCACATGTATAAGGAAAAGAAAAGTGCAACACCCTCATCTGAGTCCTACTGGAGAAGAAAGTGGAAAGCGACACATGATGATAATAACAATAACAACAATAACAATGGCAATGGGACCCGCAAATACAGAGGAGACATCACATCACAGACATCAAAAACATAAAGGACCAGAGTACATAGACTTATTCAACTGTGCAACTAGTTTTTGACAAGAAAGCTACTGGAGACTTCTAGAATTGTGTGAGTAACACTGTGTTTGTAGACTTCTCTGTTTCAGTGTGTGTACTCTGTATCAATGCTCTGTAGTTGATCTGACTGGAATTGTGTTTTTAAAAAACTCAAAACCGCTACAGCATCTGTCAGACAGAAACTTGGGAAAAGTCATTTGACTGAAACCATAAAAGTGAACTAACTGACTACTAGGGTTAACTTTGATTTAAACATTTGTAGAATACTAAGAGCTTTATTGAGTAGGTGTAACTGTATTAAGGGTTAAACTCATAACTTTATAACTTAGGGTTTAATGTAATTGACTTAAAAGACAATAAGAAATCAGGAAGAAGCCAGTCTCGATTGAAGCCCATCAGCTGTGATCTGAGGAAACTCCCCCAACAGAAACTGTATTTAAATCTCATCCTAAGCACTGACCTGCCAGTGTGCAACTAGTTTTTGACAGGAAAGATACTGGAGACTTCTAGAATTGTGTGAGTAACACTGTGTTTGTAGACTTCTCTGTTTCAGTGTGTGTACTCTGTATCAATGCTCTGTAGTTGATCTGACTGGAATTGTGTTTTTAAAAAACTCAAAACCGCTACAGCATCTGTCAGACAGAAACTTGGGAAAAGTCATTTGACTGAAACCATAAAAGTGAACTAACTGACTACTAGGGTTAACTTTGATTTAAACATTTGTAGAATACTAAGAGCTTTATTGAGTAGGTGTAACTGTATTAAGGGTTAAACTCATAACTTTATAACTTAGGGTTTAATGTAATTGACTTAAAAGACAATAAGAAATCAGGAAGAAGCCAGTCTCGATTGAGGCCCATCAGCTGTGATCTGAGGAAACTCCCCCAACAGAAACTGTATTTAAATCTCATCCTAAGCACTGACCTGCCAGTGTGCAACTAGTTTTTGACAAGAAAGCTACTGGAGACTTCTAGAATTGTGTGAGTAACACTGTGTTTGTAGACTTCTCTGTTTCAGTGTGTGTACTCTGTATCAATGCTCTGTAGTTGATCTGACTGGAATTGTGTTTTTAAAAAACTCAAAACCGCTACAGCATCTGTCAGACAGAAACTTGGGAAAAGTCATTTGACTGAAACCATAAAAGTGAACTAACTGACTACTAGGGTTAACTTTGATTTAAACATTTGTAGAATACTAAGAGCTTTATTGAGTAGGTGTAACTGTATTAAGGGTTAAACTCATAACTTTATAACTTAGGGTTTAATGTAATTGACTTAAAAGACAATAAGAAATCAGGACGAAGCCAGTCTAGATTTCCTTTTGAGGGCCACCAGCTGCAGAGTTAACTAATTAAAAGGACGTTGCCCCACAGCTGTGAGAACTCAGCAATCAGGTGTCCATTTTAGGTAGCACTTTCCTGGAGCGTCAGCTTCAGCGTCAGACAGGCTAAGACATTAGAGTCCTGTGGGAGTCACGAGGGAGGCAAAGAGGAGGCAAATCCTACTTTGATTGAGCTAAGTATCGCTGGGGTTTTTTCTTTTGTTTCATTTTATTTGGTTGTTTAGCCCCTCATGCTATAATCATGTGTATTTTCTCCATTCCTGTTCATGTGTCTTCTCGCAATTATCACTGGCCCCGTGTATCTCGTAATCGATATAACCGGCCTGCTCTCATCTATCCCACATGCTCCACTGAGATCCAACATCTAGTTTCAGGTGGCCTGTGGAACTGCCAGTCAGCTGTTCCTAAGGCTGACTTCATCTCCGGCTACGCCTCCCTGCAGTCTCTGGATTTCCTTGCTCTCACTGAGACCTGGATTACTCCATCCAACACATCCACCCCAGCAGCTCTCTCCACTGCATATTCCTTCTCCCATACACCCAGACCAACTGGCAGAGGAGGTGGCACTGGTCTCCTGCTCTCTCCCAAATGGAGCCTTTCCCTCTTCAAGCTACCTAACTTCACTCCTTCCACCTTTGAATTCCATGCCGTCACAGTAACCCATCCTATACAGTTAACCATTGTTGTTCTCTACCGTCCACCAGGCGCCTTGGGGGACTTCTTGGAGGAATTAGATAATCTCCTCTCACACATCCCTGAAACTGGCCCTCCCGCTGTACTTCTCGGAGACTTCAACCTCCAGACGGGGAAGATAGACAAACTAACATCTCTGTTAACCGCCTTTGCTTTCTCACTGTCTCCGTCCCCACCGACTCATAAAGCTGGCAATGTCCTTGATCTCATATTCTCAAGGAACTGCGCTACTTCTAACCTCTCTGTAAACCCGCTCCACACATCCGATCACTTCTTCATTTCATTCTCTCTATCCCTTTCCAAACATAACAAACTAATCTCTTCTCATCCTGCACTTGTCCGCCGTAACCTTCGCTCCCTCTCCCCCTCTACCTTTGCCTCGTCGGTGCTCTCAGCCCTCCCTTCCTCTGACTCGTTCCAACTCCTGCCTCCAAACTCTGCTGCAGAAACTCTCCTCTCTACTCTCTCATCCACTCTGGACTCGCTCTGTCCTCTCACATCTCGGCAGGCTCGTCAGTCCCCTCCTGCTCCCTGGCTAAATGATGCACTGCGTGCTAATAGAACCGTCCTTAGGGCAGCAGAGCGGAAATGGTGGAAATCCAAACACCGTGACGACCTCCTAACCTATCAAGCTCTCCTCTCCTCTTTCTCTGCTTCGATCTCTCAGGCAAAAAGCACTTTCTTTCAAGATAAGATCCAATCTTCCTATTCCAATCCTAAAAAACTATTTTCCATCTTCTCCACCCTCTTGGACCCTCCAAAAGCTCCTCCCCCCTCCTCACTTCTGTCAAGCGACTTTGTTACCCACTTTGAAAAAAAGGTTGATGATATTCGCTCTTCTTTTTCTGACTCACCTTTACTCACTGCTGGGTCACCAGACCCTCCTTCCACCAACACACTTACCTCCTTTTCCCCTCTCTCTCCAAGTGAGCTTCTTACCCTCATTACCTCTGCCCGCCCTACCACCTGTCCTCTGGACCCCATCCCTTCAAACCTCCTTCAGACTATCGCTCCTGATATTCTACCGTTTCTCACCCATTTCATCAACACTTCTCTAACTTCTGGTCACTTTCCAAACAGTCTCAAGGAGGCAAGAGTAAACCCTCTCCTAAAGAAACCCACTCTCAACCCGTCTGATGTTATAAACTACAGGCCTGTCTCTCTCCTCCCGTTCCTGTCTAAATCACTTGAACGCGCTGTCTTTAAACAACTCTCCTGTTATCTTAATCAGAACAACCTTCTGGATCTGCACCAGTCTGGTTTCAAGGCAGGTCACTCCACAGAAACTGCTCTCATTGCTGTCACGGAGGAACTGCACACTGCCAAAACTGCATCCCTCTCCTCTGTCATCATCCTGTTGGACCTGTCTGCTGCATTCGACACGGTGAATCATCAGATACTCCTTCGCACTCTCCAAAAACTTGGAGTTTCAGGCTTTGCACTTTCCCTCCTCACCTCATACCTGAAAGACCGTACCTACAGGGTGACTTGGAGAGGGTCTGAGTCCGACCCTTGTCAATGAACTACAGGGGTCCCTCAGGGCTCTGTTCTTGGTCCCCTCCTCTTCTCCCTGTACACAAACTCGCTCGGATCAGTCATTAGCCCGCATGGTTTTTCATACCACTGCTACGCTGACGACACCCAATTAATTCCGTCCTTTCCCCGCTCAGAGACCCAGGTCGTCGCACGCATCTCTGCTTGTCTAGCTGACATCTCTCAGTGGATGTCTGCTCATCACCTCAAACTCAACCTTGACAAGACTGAGCTGCTCTTCCTTCCGGGAAAAGATTGTCCCACTCTTGACCTAACAATCAACATCGGCACCTCAGTTGTTTCCCCCGACTCAGACTGCAAGGAATCTGGGTGTGACCCTAGATAACAACCTGTCCTTCACTGCAAACATCGCTGCTACAACCCGTTGCTACAGATACACGCTGTACAACATCAGGAAGATACGTCCCCAGCTGACACAGAAAGCGACTCAGGTTCTGGTCCAGGCTCTCGTCATCTCACGCCTAGACTACTGCAACTCCCTCCTGGCTGGTCTACCTGCATGTGCCATCCGACCTCTGCAGCTCATCCAGAATGCAGCGGCTCGTCTGGTCTTCAACCTTCCTAAATTTTCCCACACTACTACTCCGCTCCTACGCTCGCTTCACTGGCTTCCGGTAACTGCTAGAATCCACTTCAAGACACTGGTACTTGCTTACCATGCTGCGAATGGATCTGGCCCTTTGTACATCCAGGACATGGTTAAACCGTACACCCCAGCGCGTGCACTACGCTCTGCATCAGCCAAACGACTCGCTGCGCCCTCGCTGCGAGGGGGACCCAAGTTCCCAACGGCGAAAACACGTGGGTTTGCTGTCCTGGCTCCAGGATGGTGGAATGAGCTCCCCATTGACATCAGGACGGCAGATAGCTTGCACATCTTCCGGCGCAAACTGAAAACTCATCTCTTTCGACTCCACTTCGAGCGATAAAACTATTAACAAAGCACTTTTATAATAATAAAGGACTGGCTTTTCTAAAGCCAGTTGAGTAGCACTTGGAATGTTTTTGCTCTATGAAACCTGATGTACTTATATGATTCTGTTTTCTTCAAGTTGTATTTTGTTGGACGAACGCACTTATTGTAAGTCGCTTTGGATAAAAGCGTCAGCTAAATGCAATGTAATGTAATATTCACATTCTGCTTCATATAGTCCCATCTTTCTTAATTTATACAACTTCTTTAACTGAAAAATACATTACAAAATGTAATTTCCTTCTGTGGTCTTCCTTGTCTGATCCAAAAACAAACAACTGTTGTAAACATGCTGGTAACATTCTGCTCTTTGCCCTGTGCATTACTGATAATGTCTGCAGCTCAGCTATGTCTTTGAGTTTCAAGAGTCCTGACTTAAAAAACAGTCTGTTGGTGTGTTCTCTTGAGTCAGCTTTATGAATTATTCTTACTGCCCTTTTCTGTAATATTGACGCAAACCACCTCAGTCTTTGGTTATTGTTTTGATTAAGACACGTGTTGAGTCATATATTGTGCTCTTGAGTTTCAATTTCACTCTGTGTAATATTAAATGTTGAATCCTGGAACACCTGACGCAATATTAAAGGTAATAGTCTTTCGTCAGCAGCTCTGCTTCTGTAGATGAGGTTTTGCTCATTTGAGGCAATGCAGAGCATCTGACCGGCAGAGAAATCAAATGCGTAGAGAAATGACATATGAAGTGAGGCCTGCAAGATTGAAAAAGAATATGTCCAAACCAAAGTGATGTACAACGTGTGGTCCATTTGTAAAGCCTGGGCACTCTGAGGCCTGATGTTGGAGGAGTTGATTTCCAGATGTGTCTTCAGGCTGTGACTTATGTAAGGTGAGGAGAGTGCACAGTAGGGGCAGGCGTTGGCTGTGTGCTCCCTTGATTGAAGAAGCTCAAATGTTGATTCAGACTCAATGCACTAAGTATTTCTCTTTTCACGGAAGCAGGCATCATTAACCCCCGCCTTATTCATTCAATACACTGCTCACCGTCTGTTTGCTTTTCTTACTGACCTCATGAATGAAAACATATATTCCCATAATGACTGTATTTCATAACGTTCTGGCAGAAAGAAACCGGCCTGACAGCTTCAACTAATTTGTCATGCAGAAGCACAGAAAGGTGGGCCTGTCAATCGGATTTTCTCTCCGCATGAGCTGACACCGAGGATTAAAAGCAAACAAAACGTAACATTTGCTTGAATCCCTCTTGTATGTACAGTGTCATCCCTCAGGGCCAAGATATGTGTGTTTGGTTTACTCACCTGTATGGACCTGCAAGTGCTTCACAGGTGCTTCTGTGGTCCAGGGCTGAGGTTGGTACAGTGTGTGTTTTAAGCTGTTTACTTGAATAACATCAGTGTGTGTGTGGGTGGGGCTGCTTGGCTGCTCAGAAATGACATCATTGGCGCACTGATTGAAATGCTCCCAACATGCTTCTCAAAACGAAAGAGCTGACATTCTGTTTTACCAGAAGCTAATTTAATATCGTGAAAACATTTTCAGTTAGCACTAAAATGTCTGAAATGCCTCGGAGTCAATGTTGATAATGTATTTGATTGAAACTTACATTGTTCTATATGAGATCTTCTCGATGTTTACAGGCGGGAGGGAACTTTCTTCCACTTTAACGGCTCAGCAAGCGATATTCTGACCAAATAACATGTGTATATTTACACATACAATGAAAACTTCAATAATGGATGAAAAGTAAGCATTTTATGAAAGTTTAGCACTTTAACTCCTGAAACCTGAAAGAACAGATATTTTGGCCACCAAAAACCTGCAACACTCAGATACTTAACCTGTTTAAAATGTGTTCAATGTGTATTTAGCCTAAAGCCTTATTATACCGTATATTTGTTACTGTTTTTTCAGATATGATTACACAAAATTGGATAAGAACAGAAACATCAATGGTTGCCTGATAGCTCAGTAGAGCCATGGATGTATAAAAAGAACAGGACACATCGTCAGAGGTGGGGCACCGTTCATTCCTATGAGAGTTGGAGCGACTGTCGATTCATCTGCGGTTTTGCCTATAGAGCATGCGCACTTTTTAGTTTTACTTACAGTAGGCCCCTTCCGATCTTCCGCTCTTGGCCGATTCAAATGAATGGAGAGGGAAAATAACTGGATTCAGCTTTAAGGTAAGTAACGTTTATTTATATAGCACATTTCAGACGCAGAGGCAATTCAAAGTGCTTTACATGATTATTAACACATGATAATAGAACAGAGAGGAACACAATAAATAAACATAATGGAATAACAGTTTCATAAAAACAATGCATTAATGAGATATAAAATAGTTTAAAAACGACATTGTAAATACGGTAAGTGCTAAAACAAGTTAAAAGGCTTCTGGGTAAGCAGCTGTAAAAAGTAGTGTTTTTAGCCTCGACTTAAAAGAACTCAGCGTTGGTGAAGACCTCAGGTTTTCTGGAAGTTTATTCCATTTGTGGGGAGCATAAAAACTAAAAGCAGCTTCGGCGTGTTTGGTTCTGAGCCGGGGAACAATGAGTAAGCCCGCCCCCGATGATCTCAGAGCTCTGGGGGGCTCGTAAGGGGGCAACATGTCAGACATATATTGGGGTCCCAAACCATTTAATGCTTCATAAGTTAACAATATAATTTTAAAATCGATTCTGTAAGCTACTGGTAGCCAGTGCAGAGACCTGAGTACTGGGGTGATGTGTTCTACTCTTTTTGTTTTGGTCAGCACTCTGGCAGCGGCGTTCTGGATTAGTTGTAGTTTTCTAACCGATTTTTTACAGCACATTTTTACAACTTTTAGACCCTAATTATTTAAATAGCGGCCATAAAAGTGTTAGTGCTAGGTAGTTTATTTAACTCAAAAATATATATAAGCTGCCTGAATTACAGATCCTCCTTCCCAATGTAAGTCAATGGGAAAAAATCGTTTTGGACCAGAATGACGTTACAGAAGTTGTAGTACCACCGTTTGGGCACTAAAGACATTCCACAAATCTGCTTCAATGGCTGGTGCACACAGGGGGCTTGGTTTGAGCAGGCAGCATGTATGCGGAAACCGCTACCCAACCCAGCAGGGGCGCTGCAAGACACTCTGGGGGCCCCAGGCAGAAGAGACCTGCCCCCCCAAAACATCCACCACCACCGCCTAACACCCCTGCTACCCAGTCCACGAGTTTGACTCTGGCTTGCAAAACTATCAGGCAATGATGCCCACCTTACACATTATTTCTATCAATAATCCCTGGCCCGAAACATTTCTGAAAAAAAAGAAAATGATGAAGTAAAATATGAATTTCAATTTATAATTCATATTTTTTTAGGATTTTTTCTGTTTATCTTTTGAAATGCTTCAAAAATAATGTTAAAAATCGACATTTGAGTATACAAAAAAGTCTTCAAAATCTTTCACTAGCAAGACTTCTTCAAAAATGCATTAGTAAGGCACATCAAGGTCAAGATTAAGACCAAGGCACATTGGCTCCTCATGAGGATGTAAATCAAAATGACAAAAATCACACAAATTACCAGAATCACAATTGTGTTTAATTTGAAAAGAGGCCAAATAAGACATACAATACTAAAGTGTGTGTAGGCATATTTAGGAACATGCAGACTAATGTTTTGTTGGACAACATGGCACAGAAGAATAATAAATATCAGAGGACACTTGTTGGTATGCTTCGTTGTCGATTTTGCTCTTTTTATTGGATACCAAATGAAAAACTAAAGTATAGAATATCATCTGCCTAATCCTTTCAGTAGAATATTGTCCTCAATAAAAAACTGTTGAATCAGCCTAAGCTCCCTCGGCTTTTGAAGAATTCTAGGAAAGATGACTAGTCGGAAAATGGAAGTAGAAAGCAATTGCAGTATGCATTTTCAGGATTTAAGTAATGACACATAACTGCCAAATCTAAGTGGACATCAGTGAATTCCAAAAATGCAAATGCATCTAATCCAAAAAGTTGTTGGAAAAAAAACGGACATATACATTAACTCATCATATATTCCCTCTGTGAAAGTTACATAAAGAAATGTAAACATTATCAAACGTTAAAAAAGCATATCCTAAGATGATCTTTTAAGTGGATCAGCTATATAACACTCTATCTGCTCGTCATTTTATTATTATAAAGCTGTTTTGAATCCAAGGCCACTCCTGACGTCAGCACTTTTGGAGAGGAACCTGCACAGATTCCTTAGATGAGGAGGGATCCAGACCCAGACTCATTCCCCCTGCACTTATCAGCAAGGACAACAAGCAGAGCTCTCCTCAGACAGGCCGATTGATCAATTTGAGCTTACTTACAAGTATTTTTTTACTACAGACTGCCAAATACTGACACAGCAGTGCATTATCTACAACACAACCATGATAGTTTATTGTTCCACAGCCAAGGCAGACTGACCGTAACTTGCCATGTGTACTTACGGTACATCTACTAATCCAGGTACAAACAACTTAAATGTCAGACCAGCGTGGAAAGTAAATTATTTGGAAAACTTTCAAAATGACTCATATCGTGTAAAACATGTGCACTGAGCGTACTCAGAAGACAGCTGTCTTGGCAAGAGTAGGCAATTCTTCCACAGAAAACTCATCATTTTATCCTTTTCTAACATTGTTGGTTCTTGATATGCCCTGTTGTCTGCTTCCTCCACCTTTCTCCCACAAATCATTGGGAGGTGCTGCGTTTACAGCTAGGACAACCACAGCGCTATTTGCTCAAACACACACAATAGCTTACATTAAAATACCTCCCCAGCACTACACAACGGCATCCCTCTTGAACATGTTCCACACTGCTTTTAGGAACATAAACTTTAATTGTGCTCATTACCGACCCTGTAAATCTGCTAGTAAATACTTTTAGAAAGCCCTTTCGACACACCTTCACTATCTGTGAGCTGGGAAACACATGTTGGGCAAGATAAATGTTAGGATAGTTTTTGGGTACAACTTTTGTTTGATTTTAAATTACAAATACAAATATGAAATAATATTTTATAATTTCTAATCAGCTAAAAGAATTAGGATTAAGAACAAAACTATCAAATAAATCCTATGCTGGAAATTGCATTTTCGAATAATCAGTTGAAGTGCATTTTAAAATAAAGTTTTTAAGAGGAAATATTATGCTAATTGTGTACGGTTAATATTTGTATTTTGTGCCTCTACTATTACATTTTTAAATACTTCAATGTTCAAAAAGCGCTTTATTTTTCTCATACTGCTGCAGCACCTGTTTTCACCTTCTGTCTGAAACCAGAGCCCAGTCTGCTCTGATTAGTTAGCTGGCAAGCTCTGTTGTGATTGGTCAACCGCTTAGAGATGTCCCGCCCCTTAGCCTATTAAGTACAATGTGTTGGAACGATAGCCAATAGAAGCGCAAGTGTTACTTAGTGATGTCATTATGTTACAGAAGTAAACAAAGGAGTCCAATGGAGGCGTTTCAGTCAGCAGGGGGGAGTGTGTGGGAGAAACTCTCTCTGGAGTATACTTTGGGATTTTAGCCTTTGCAGACTATTTACATGCACTAAAACCTATATAACACACTAAAGGAAAGAGACAACCCCAAAATAGGACCTCTTTAATTCAGGAAATCAAGTAAAAAGTCTAACATCATCACATTTACTTCTAGTTTTGTAATACTCCGTTATGTGTTTTGTATCAAGGCAACTCCTTATGCGTATAGGATATCATGATGAAAAATATCCCATCATGTTCCCAAAACTCATATGCAGGTTCTGGCCTCCACAAATTGGCCACATGTGCTGGCTGACACCAGGACTACTGGAAAATGTCACAGGTGTCACAGGCTTTTTACTGTCACTGCTGTCAGGTCGGCTTTTCCATGACTTCCCAGAAATGCAATGGAAAGACTTAGCCATGAAAGAATGGAAAAAGTGCTCCAGACCCTTTTCTGATGGGTGGTTGGTGGGTTGGAAATCACGGCATCACTTAAAGAAATCCCTCATGTGCTCCAAATATTGGTCCTATTTGTCTGATATAAATTTCAACCTTGTCTCAAAATGAAACGCAGACAATGGCAGCGCACTAATGAGGGAAAAAGTGAAAGCATGCTTTTAATATCTCCAGCACGTTCCTAATTTCACAAATCTGTCATTTTAAGAGTCTCTTTTCAACACATACGTGAGTAGGTTGAATCACTCACAGCTTCTGCAAGTACACCCGTCACAGAATGTGAATGAAACGATGATGCTACAGAGTGAAATAACAGGCAATCGCTTAGTCATTTGCTTGTGCTGGATAATCTACCAAAGCATTACCTCTGAGATCTCTGGGAGGATTATTTGGGAAGATGAGAGCATCGGTTGAAATCAGATTCATGTGTCAAGCAGAGATAGTGTCCTTAGCAACTGTGGAAAACAGTGGATCACAAATACGATTTTGAGAGCAGCACAACCAGGACTTCATCCCAGTATTGTTACAAGAATAACACATTCTTGGAAATTACGATGAATAGCTCAGTTGTGAGTCATTAATTTCACCCCCACTCCCCCAAGCACTGGAAACCTTTGCTGATCAGAGAAAAATGCTAACAGGTTCCACTCCAGTGAAATGGGCTATTATTATGGATTTTATAGTCTTTCTTTGGAAGCTTGTTGTGATGCCATTTACAGTAACTTTAAATAACGCTTACTCCATCAAATGTTCCTTCTGTTATTCTAGAGAAGACCTTCTCCTGATCAGTAAATGTGCCAGACCCATATCTGTGCAATATAGCATATATATAATTCCTTTTAATTAAATGATATTGAATGGTTCATGGTCAACTTGTGTTTACATATCAGTTCAAATTATTACACTTACCAAAATAATTGTTCACATCTGGTAAAATCGTAAGACCATTAAAACTGAGCACCAGTATCTGAGATTGGGTTGGCCACGTATTTGTTGTAGGGTTAGTGTTTTAGTCTTCAACCCCTCCTGTGTATGTGTCAAAGTATCCTTGAACAATACACCACAAAGTGCTGATGTGTGCAGAAAAAAACGACCTAAATTGCTTTAGACAAGAAAAGTGTCTGCCGGATGATTGTACTGAAAGCAAAGGAGAATGGACACACAATGTTGGTAATAATCCTTCACTACACAGGCAAACTGTGTGCATGTGTATGATAGGTCAAAGTTGAACCAGGAAGTCAGTCTGAATAATATCATGTATACGCAATTTTTCGACATTAGTTATTGGTGAGAACCATATTGTATAATCATTCTGGATCTCCAATTATTGACCTCTTATTGTCTACTGTATATTTTTAATGGTAGCAGATGTTGAAAGTAGAATGCAGATGTTTGAGACAATGGGGTAAATTCAGCATCCTTCGCATTTAGTATTCCTTTGTCTGGGTCTAGAAGGAAGTTATTAAAGACAACGTTTATGACAAATAGCACAGCAGCAGTAATGATGATGGTTTTTGTGGTCCCTAACAGACAAGTATATAGCTGACTGAGAGTCATGACTGTGACATGATGACAAAACAAACACAGGAACAAAACTACTTAGTACAGTACAGTATGTATTTTATAATATATTGGATTAAAATAAGTCAAAATTGACCTTGATTTTAGACAGGACCTAAACAACAGTCTTTTGGATGAAATTACTGTCTTGGTTTGACCCAACCATCGACCCATTCTTGAAAACCATCTGGAAAATGATATGAATTAAAGGGGACCTATCATGCAAAATGCACTTTTGTACATCTTTTATACATGAAAGTGTGTCAGAAAACACAACCCTCTCTCTTTTCCTCCATACCCAAATCTCTAAAAACGGGGCTGCAACGGATCTGATACAGACTGATACAGATTTGAAATTGTTCTGACGTCAGAAACGGCGTGCTCTGCCTATATGGGCATTGGGCAACTCTCCACCTATCAGGGGAATGAGAGGTTGCGTGGCATGGTAACAGCATGGTAACATGACGCTCGTGCCTCGCCCCCCCAGGGGGGCGTGGTCAGCTGCAGCTAATTTGCAACAGAATCAGCCCTTGTGAAGACAGGACTGGAATAGAGCAAATAGAGCGAAATGCATGATCTGTTTGGTATTTTGAAAAAAAAACTTCACAGACATGTTTTATATAGGTATCGCCCTACAATATATTATTCAAATATAGCATGATAGGTCCACTTTATGTAATTGTAGTTTTTACGACTATATGAAAATAAATGAAGAAAAGTTAAGAATGAGAATGGATAAGCAGAACAGTATTCAAAACTGATATCTTAAAGAGGGCATATTACGCTCCTTTTCAGGTTCATATTTGTATGTATTTCCTCTACTGTGAAATGTCTCCATGCTTTAATGTTCAAAAAGCTCTTTATTTTTCTCATAGTGTCTGTGCTGCAAAACCGCTTTTCACCCTCTGTCTGAAACCAGAGCACAGTCTGCTCTGATTGGTTAGCTGGCCTGCTCTGTTGTGATTGGTCAACCAGTTACGTGTCAGAAATGTCCCGCCGCTTAGACTATTAGGTAGTGTTGGAGCACTGGACAATAGAAGGACAAGTGTTACACAGTGATGTCATTATGAGTCCAATTGAGGTGTTTCAAGTGGGGGGTGGGGCGGTAGTGGGAGAGAACTCTGAGATGTTTGCCTTTGCAGACCATTTATATGCACTAATCTAACACATTAGAGGAAAAGGAAAACAGGCCTCTTTAAAATCCAATTGATAACAAACCCTCCATCCTTTGTCCCACTCTTATTTGGCGGTCGCACTCCCTGTTTTTTTAGTGTTTTTTTTTCGTGGTGTTTAAATACAGCAAACAAAGGAGCTTTTCATTGGATAAGACATAAAAGTCTTTGTTTAAGTAGATTATGATGAGGACTTATTTTTTCCACAACACAAGACAAGACAAGAAAAGGATTTTTTCAGAGCTGGAATTCTTAGCAAGCCTTGCCAAGCAACCATTGAGTTACTGGAGTTGATCAGTAACCCTCCACAAACTCAACAGAGTCTTCAGGTTACACAGCAGGAATATCTGAGTCATTGCCACTTAAAGAGCACATTCAGGTGTGTTTAGGTGCATTGTTTGTTTGGCAGTGAGGCTGCTGAAACAGGCTCTCTATTCACTGAAAGAAGCCTGATCATGGAGATGAATTTAATTATGTTTCCACATGAGCAGGACACTTGAAATAGTGAAACAGTGAAACTTGTATACTTCTCTATAGCCTAAAGATTTTACTCTTTAGCTTATGTTATTTGGTACCTATACTGAAACCTCTTAAAAACCTTGCCCGGTTCTAACAGGATCCAAGCTCTGAAGTCTCCGTTTCCTTAATATTTTACTTTTATTTTAGCTCCTTGATTTAATTTAGTATCTCGAGGCACAGCTTCTGGCAAACTAACAAAAATGATCAAGGCCGGCTTATAGTAATTTAATCAGTTATTCAAATGCTAAGTATCTCCAAAACTATGATGTTTTCAGCAAAAAGTTTCCAGAAAGAGAAAATTAATGTCATTGCCTTTTCTTTTCTTTTGCTTTGCAATGACTTGTCTAAAAACATATTTATGCTCACATGTGTAGACAAATGGGATCTATCTCTTCAAGCAAAAACATGTGATTCATGCTCTCCAAAATACAATGTTTCATTGCCTTTTCTAAACCAAAAAATAGATAATGTTGTCGCATTCTTTCCTTCATAAGATATTAACAACAAATATGTAACGCATGATTCATTGTTATTGTTCCTCAGTCATCTGTAACTGCTTTTGAAAAACTTTAGTAAAAGTTCATTTCCGGTAAGAGATTTGTCACAAACACTCTTCTTTTCCTGTGCTTGCTTTGAGAGTACGTAGCCTAAAATCAGACAAAGATTCCTTTACATTCAAACTTTCTAAGGAAACAATTTGCATTGGATGGATTGGGTCACGTGATAATAAGACAATTACAAAATATACATCCTGTTAATCAATTCTGTTTTATTGTTTGTGTGTTTTCTTTAAACTTGACTTTTTCTTGGGATATGGTAAACATTTTCAGGTTTTCTGAGTCTTCAAAACTTAAATGAAATACCTGTGTTTGCCATAACAGACCTTCATTGGCTTCCTGTCAGTTACAGGATCCAGTTCAAGTACTTACTTGTTGTTTTTAAATCATTGCATGGACTGGCACCACATTACCTGTCTGAGTTGTTGCACCCCCATGCTCCAGCTAGAGCATTGCGCTCAGCTCAGCAGAATATGTTGGTGGTTCCTCGGAGCACGAATAAAACCCGAGGTGACAGGGCCTTCAGTGTTGTAGCTCCCAGACTGTGGAACAGCCTCCCAGCACATATCCGGACTGCTGAGTCTATTGAACTTTTTAAATCTCAGCTAAAAACTCACCTCTTTGCACTGGCTTTTAATACTAGTTGAACATTACATTTTTATATTTGTATGTGTTTTTTATTTATTTATTTTGTATATGTTTCTAGTTATTGTGCTTTTTATTATGTTTTTAATTCTCCCATTGTGTTATTTAATATTGTAGTTACTGCCTGTACAGCACTTTGGTCAACTGAAGGTTGTTTTAAATGTGCTATATAAATAAATAAAGATTGAGATTGAGATAACTGCCATCAACCTATTTCCGGGCTTACGAAGAAGCCTGTTACCAGAAACCAAAGTTCAAAGAAATATACAAATTGGACCTTAAATCAATATTTGATTGACTAATTTGTATTTGCACATTTTATTTATCATCAATCTCATTTCATGCAAAAGCAGGCAGCTATTTTTAAGAATGATTAACTACCTGTACACATTCAGCAACAGACAGCAGAGAGATAAAGCTATTGGATGCTGAACATAGTGGAGCATTTAGCAGATACAAAGAGATATATTCCCCTGAGGTGGATTGAGACAAAAAGAAGCTAGAGAGTGAGGATTAGATCATCGTTCATCATGTGGCCAAAAGCATGACTCCAAACGTTTGATTACATTCAGGGTCGGCTTCATGGGGGGTCATTCGCCGGCCATGCCCCCCCAGACGAGTCACTGTGCCCCCCCAACGCAGGTCAGGCAAGCCCTGCCACTTTGCCGTTTTGTTATCATATTATAAGTGAAAACTTTTCCACTAAATGTTTTTTGTGTGAAATAAATCAGAAATAAAGAATACAAATACAAATTAAACACAGCCTGAGGTGTGCTCACTGCTGCTTGTTGATTGGTGAATGTTGCTTGACCAACGACCCCCGACCTTTGTTTTGTTGTCATTACGTGGCTGACAGTTTAGTTGTAAGCCAAGTGGCGATCTGCTCATCTGTTATATTATACAGTAAAGCCATCGAAAATAATATGATACAGTATAGTACAAGTACTTCTGGGTCTCTGTGTTTCATTCAAGCTCGGCTGTGTGTATGTGTGGCACGAGCACATTTTGTTGTTGTTAGCATCTGGTTAGCTAGCTATGCTAACGGATATAAAGAGCTGTTTCTACAACAAGTGTGGAGGAGAGTCCTCTCCTGTCAGACAGAGAGGCTCAGATAACTACAGCTCAGTGATGTAAGGTCAGGACTCTGTCATAGTTAACTTAAAGGGGACCTATCATGCAAAATGCACCTTTGGACGTCTTGTATACATGAATATGTGTCCCCGGTGTTCCAGGGAACTCACCAAGTGTCAGAAAACACAACCCTCTCTATTTTCCTCCTTCGCCAAATCTCTAAAAAAGTGGCTGAAACGGATCTGAAAAAAACGGATCCAGATTTCAACACTTTCCTACGTCACAAAGAGACGTGCTCCGCTTATTGGTCAACTCTCCACCTATCAGGGGAATGAGCCACGGCCACGTGCATTGCCGGGATCAATACCAACCATCCGGGAGCAGGCCAGTGAGGACACATCCAATTTTGAAGCTGTAAGTTTTTATTTAGCGGTGTTTTTCCTGATAAAGCTATCTCTAGCTTGTAGTATGTAGCATGTAGCATGTAGCTTCGCCGTATCAATGTCGCCTCAAACCCAAATAGTAATCGGTTAGGTGTTTATATGTTTTTATAACATTTTATGTTGTACGCTCCGCAGTCTTTGCTTTGTCTTTTATTTTAATTATCAGGCATTTGCTAACATGTTCAGACATACTGCAGTAATGGCGATCTGTGTGAAGGCTGTAAAGCCACGCCCTAGCCGATAACACAAGTATTTATTCTCCTATTTATTAGTATTTTGTATCCTCTAAAATCATATTGAGTAAGTTATAATAACAAACGTAATCTTCTGTAGGTAAGTGCCGTTTTTTGCAGCGTTATATGTAAAAGCTTTTGTGATTGTAGTCTGTAAGAACGATCAGATCTGTAAGCTAAGCTACGCTACGCTAATGAGACATGCCGTTTTTTGCAGCGTTATATGTAAAAGCTTTTGTATGTTTACTTGTTTACGCACATGAATATAAATGGGGGTGTGTGAGGATACAACACTGTGTGTATGTATGCGAGGGGACACACACACCACGAGTAAAACAGAACTAAAGCCCCGTTGGTCTGTTGTTGTTGACGAGGCCTTACCTAGCAACAGGCTAATTAGTGGCTAGCACTCATTACAGTCAGTCTACTGAGCTCAGCCCCTCTCCAACATATCATCTGTATTGAGTCAGAAACACAGCATGCACGTTACGGTTCAAAACTAACTCAGATTGGAAAAGGCTAAGCAAAGAGCTTTGCTAAATAGAGAGTTTTAAGCCCCATCTTTTGGGATTTCAGACGATATTTATCCAAATAGTATTTTCTCATCCTGAATACTAAATTGAGATGATTTTGTTCTAACTATGTTTTCTTCTTTACAGGCCAGCACCTCACATACTTACTAATTAGTGACAATTTGTACATCCTTTGCTATTATTTACATTTTTTTTTATCATGGCGGAAATGAAAGACTGTACCTGGCAGCCCTGCACTACAATGAAAACGCTGAGCGTGCACAAGCCACTACATCCACTGGAAACCCTCTATATAAACTGCAGTTCCCAAAGGCCAGGAAGGGAGAATGCAGAGCAAAACCAGTAAAGACTGACCCCGCATTCCGTAAGTGTTTAAAATATTTATTATACAACTATTTACAAATATAAAATTAGAAAGAACTTTCAGTTTTTTACATGCATATACTAATCTAAACCACATTTTTTGTTGTGCTTTTTTTTAAACATTGCACAGGCTACGTGGCCAACTTGATGGACCTCATCTTCGACCAAGTCTTTGTGGACCCTGCACCATTATGAGCGACCTGACAGGGACGAGGTCATCGCCGGGTATGCTACACGGTTCAATTTGGCTGCTGTCTGAACCCAACATCGACATTTTGCGGATCAGGAAACTCCTGCCTCCTTGAGGACAACGCAGGCCGGAATCACCACTCTGATCCTGCGTCCAAGGAAGCCCCAGCACCAGCTCACAAAGCTTCTGTAGGCTAGATACCTGTGACGCCTGAAATCATTAAAAAAAATATTTAGTGTAATTTATACAAAATACAAGTACATTTCGTTTTTTTTTATGGGTTCAAAGAACCGTTGATTTTGACAATAAAGTTCCGAGTTGATATCAAATGTGTCGTGATTATTCATGTTTGGATGGGTAAAGAATATTCTGATTTCAAAAGCATAAGGTTGTGTGTGGACTTTTTTTGTCGTACACATGGGTGTGTTATGCCATTGCTGTGTAATAATATATATATATATATAATAGTACATGTACAATGAAAGATTGCATAAAGCCATATACACCAGTATTTATTTCCATGAACAATATTAGCATTCGTTTTACAATTTCAGTCAAAAGAAACAAACCACTCACTGCTCTATTTGCCTCAACTGTAGTCCACCATGTTCAGCTCTGTAAATATTCAATGCATTCTGCAGGGAGAACACATTCAGGCACACAGGCTCCAATCCAGGATGGTCCACCATACAGGTTACAGAGTCCTCAAGTTCCTGAATCCGTCTTGACACCTAGTGTGATAAACATATTGAATGACATGTTAAAAATGCATTCTCTAAACAGACAACTTAGTGAAGCTATCAAAAATGTTACCTGTGGTATCTCCATGCAGCACACATTCTCCGTTCAGAAGGCATCGTGCCGCAATTTGCACATGTACACCTGTAGAAAGAAGTCAATAATTGAGCTTTTAAAAACACATGAAACTACACACACTGCTGACAACTGAGGTGTTGTTGGAGTTATACTTTTTATCACTCTAAGTTATTGAACTTTCCAACGGTTGTTGCACGATGTTGGAAGAAAAGGGGTGTAAACTATTAATAAACGCAATGAGGCCATTGTATATATGCTGAAAATATGAATGTCTCCCTTTATAAATATATATATGTATCGCTGTTTTTGCGTTACAAGCTCTAAGTTATAAACTGTACACATAGCATTCTTGCTAATTAGCCAAAATATAAACGGAATAAGTAGCAATCATCGTAACAGAGTAAAATAAATAGGAACAACAGCTTGTCAACTAACCATTCAGAAACGTCCTGCTGCAACCGAGATCTTTGCACCTCCACCAAAACCTCCGCTGCTTCAGGGTCAATCTCTGGATCAAATTGATAATACGCTTGAACACATGCATTGCTTTGAGATGACATGTTTATTCCACACTCGTAATCACAGAAAGCATGGTAACGTGACTCTCGCCGGCGCATGCCCCGCTCTTCTGCAGGGGGGCGTGGTCAGCTGCTGCTCAGAATTTTCAAAGACAGGCTTGGAAAAGAGCGAAAATGAGCGAAACGAGGCATGGCTAAAAAATGATCTGTTTGGTATTTTGAAAAATAAAATGTATAAATATACCTTATATAGGTATGGTCATACACTATATCATTTAAATATAGCATGATAGGTCTCCTTTAAGTTATCTCAGTGGGTCTCAAACGGTTTGGTCACCATTTATGTAAACAAGTATTTCCGAGGAACACCTTTATATGATAATTATAGTTATTAGAAAATAAGAGAATAAATGAAAAACAGTTATGAAATACTATAGGACAGTAAAACAAGAATACAGTTTAAAAGGGGAATGATTTGTAAAATAAAGAAAAAGTAAATCTGTTTACAGTTCTGTTTCATATGGGTGTTGACAGATGTATCCATAGATCTCTTAATTTTGCTCTCAAAGTGCACCAGATTGATGCATGTAACTTCATTATTTAAAAAAAACCTGGGGGAGGATGCCCCCGGACCCCCCTAGATGAAGTTAGGTCCACCCACCTAAAACATGTTCACATGGATAGGATACTAAATACATTTGCACACTTTTTATATGGTGGCCTATGTCCATATGGCTAAATATGAGAGCATAACAAAATAAAAAAAATAATTATACTTTATTCCGAGTTTTCTTGCTTTTCTCTTTGGACGTCGTCACATAACGGCATTGTGATACACAGTTCGGCTGCATTAAATATTACACATCTGCCGTAGTTCTTTATTTATAGAGCCCTGATTAGAAGACTTTTGGACAAACTGGAAGAACTGTCGCCGAAACTGAATATGTGACGTGGATCATAAATATATCAGCAATTAAACAACATCTTACATTTCTCTTCACACAATACGTCTCCTTGCAGTATCAATACTAATTCGGCTTGATCCAATTGGTAGATAGGTAACAGTGCACAGCTGATGGACAAGAACTTGTAGTTTTTAAAGATATTACTGATTTTCTTTGAATATGAGAATGTAAATACTGAGTTGAAAGAATAGTCAGGGGTTTTGGGTGATGGGAGACACATCTATGGAATCAGAATTTCAATAGCTTACCGTTAAATGACGGATATACCTTTCTGTCTGTGATGTTTTACAAATCAGATATTAATGTGTAGAAGTAAAAGTGAAATAATATAGCAATATGTTAGGGCTGTACAAGGGCGTGGAATCAAATGCACGATGCAGAGACAAACAAAGTATCAAAATAAAGTGTTTTAATGTAGACAGGTCATAACACACTGAATACATAAAGCAGGGGTGGGGAACCTTTTTCCTCTCAAGGGCCATTTCAATGTTTTCAACATCCTCCGAGGGCCGTACAAATTATTGACCTCTGCTTAAAAATACTAAAATCACAGCCCACTCATTTCACCTTTCTTTCATGCTGTGCAAAGAAAAAGCAACCTCTTAATCCAGATATCTTGCTATGACTCACGAATGCATGCACGTGCAGAGTTGTGGCATGACCACCCAAACAGAAAGATATGGACACAAGATGTGTGCAAATGTATTTAGACTCCTATCCATGTGAACATGATTTAAGTGGGGGGGACCTAACCTCCTCTAGGGGGGTCCGGGGGGCATGCTCCCCTGGGAAGATTTATTTTTTAAATGTTGAAGTTAAAAGCATCAATCTGGTGCACTTTGAGAGCAACATTAGTAGATCTATGGATACATCTCTCAACACCCATATGAAACTGTAAGCAGATTTTCTTTTTCTTTATGGATATTTTACAAATCACTCTCCTTTCAAACTGTATTCTTGTTTATTAATAACAACTTGTTTTTACTGTCATATAGTATTTTATACCTGTTTACTTTATTCTCTTATTTTTTACAACTATAATGATCATATAAAGATGTGCCTTTACCTCACTGGTTGTAGTAAAAGCTTCTTATATTCGTTAGCATAGCTAGTTAACCAGATGCTAATAACAACAAAGTTATTGACTGTATGCTCAGTATGACAGATGAACAGATCGCCACTGGGGTTACAACTAAGACACAGCCACGCAAAAACTGCAGCATGTGTACGGCTCCTTATGGGTACTGCAATTTTTGGAAGTGATGGAGCGGAGCTGCGTTCTGGTGCTCCCCGTCAGAACTACACCCCTGTCAGACGAGACATATACCACGTGATGACACGTTAGGCTTGTGTTGTGTTCAAGGACCCTGACCTTGGCCAGGAAAAACAGGCACTCACTTGTTTAATTATTTTGCGGTCTAGATTTCTTTAATTTTTTGCTTTTTTGCGTGTGTTTATAAATTACCTCGAGGGCCACACCAAATGGTCTCGCGGGCCGTATACGGCCCGGGGGCCGGAGGTTCCCCACCCCTGACATAAAGCAACAAAACAAAAACTACTAATACACTAATCTAACTCTATGGACGATAACTCTATGGACAATGACAAAAGGATCTTACGCTGGAAGGCTTGGAACACACAAGACAATCTGGCAACGAGACAGGGGAAGACGAGAACTATATATACTAGACAGACAACACCAGGTGAAGACAATTAGACAATCACAACCGTGGGAAAACAGACAAGGCAGGAAACGTACTTTAGACACATGAGGGTAGACAAGACTATCAAAATAAAACAGGAACCTATCTAAACACATAACATGAAACCTAAACTAGGGAACAATCTTAGCAGAGCCGTCTACGCACAACACAATATCCTGTAAAATGATGTGAAAACATGAATAAAACTACACATCTTCAGATGTTATACATACATAAGTGTCGTACACTAATAATAAAAAGTATAATTTATTGTGGTAACACTTTAAACTTCAGTTTTTTAACCCGCACAGCCTAGTGGTTAAAGCACGTTATTTAATGTTGTTGTTGAATATGTTATATTTGATGAAAGAATGTAAATATTAAGAGTACATACTTTCATAGGGGGAAAGTAGAAGGTCAATGATAGAAATATAGAATATAAAATATCAAGAAGATATTGTAAGTGATCTCTACAATAAAACAGTTTAGTGCCGGATGTACAAAGATATTAATAGGAGGATGTGCAAAACAGAAACACGAATTAACCTTTATTTAAACATTAAAGAATACTTTAGGTTAAGGTCTTCTTTTGAATAAGAAAAAAGCTTTGGGGTATCTACAGATAAATATTAAGCCTGACAAAGTACTTGACGTCTAATATATTGCTTTCCTGTAATGTTAACTATGTTGAAGCATTTATTTTAACTGATATTATACATATTAATTGCTCTCTTATAAGATGTATGTAGATAGTATAAGAAATGTGCAGAATATACAGTTTAATGGTGGAGGTATACACACATATTGATAGATGTCTTGTTGAGGAACTAGCGACCCAAGTTTTTCACTCATTGCATAACTACACCGTAGTTGTGTATATGATATGTCAATAAACCTTAAAAAATCTTGAAATCTTGAAAGGGATGTGTAAAATAGCCACTATATACAGTTTTTAATCAACCAACCTGTTTAGCTCGAGAGCCCCCGGTAGAGGGGGCTGCGGGTTGTTTTTTTTCACGAAACTGTGTCTCAGGGCTTCTTAATATTTAAAAACCTATTAATGTGTCATACCAGATTAACGGGAAGAAACTCAGCTAACAGTATCAAATCAAATCCAATCAAATCAGGTTTTATTTATATAGCACATTTTTAAACGATTTTTGGTCGAGCCAAAGTGCTGTACATATAATAATTACCTTACAGTAAGGACACTATACAGTAAATACAACAGCACCATTTGTGCAGAATATCAGTATGAGAAAACGACACCCTCTGACCTTAGACCCTCACATCGTACAAGGAAAAACTTCCGGAGAAAAACCCACAGTTTAAAGGGAAAAATGGGAGAAACCTCAGGGAGAGCAACAGAGGAGGGATCCCTCTCCCAGGACGGACAGACGTGCAATAGATGCCGTGTGTAAATCGAAAAGATAATACATTTACAACTTAGGTAGTCCAAATGTTTGGAAATGCATGTGTCTATAATAAGAAGATGAATCCACGAGGATGTCAACAATCCTGTGGGAGCCATCAGGGAAGTAGTGTGACAAGACCCAGGCAGGACCGCAGAGACAGACCCAGCCACGACCCGAAGTCCAAGACTTAATCCAGGACTCAGGATAGAGGATCCAGGGCACAGGACCACAGCAAGAGGATCAGCCTCGACTCCGGATCCCAGCGTAGATATACACACAGGCACACGCAGGGAGCAAGGTCCCCGCTGGGGCCTTAGTTGGAATTGGTGAGGGATAAGGAGGTACGCTGTGACTACGGCATAACACTCCCCGGCCTTGAATAAGGCCCCCTCTGCAAACCTGTTTCCCTCCAATAAAACCTTGTGAGGTCATGGAGGGAAAAGGTTTTGGATAAAGAAAAAATAGAAAGAGTAGTAATAACCTTAGTTTTAAATATAAGATCCAAGTTTTTAGGATTTAAGTGAAAGAGTAAGAACCAAAATGTAGGTGAAGAGGCACAGCGTATCTGCGTCAAAGCACTCTCATTAGGTCATTGTATCAACTATAAGCTTTATCAAAAGGAAGGTCTTAAGCGTACTCTTAAAACGGATAGGCTGTCGGCCGCCCGAACACAAACTGGAAGCTAATTCCACAAAAGTGGAGCTTGATAAGAAAAGGCTAGAAGGCCAAGAGAAGAAGTGAGTTTTAAGTGTTGATTTAAAAAACCCTAATGTCTGTACAAACCATTGTAACCAAAACAAAACAAGTCTCATAAGAAGCGTCTAAATGACCCCTGAGCGAAAAAATGCTAACGCACTTGGCACAGAACTCAAGGTAAAAATACCCTTATTACTTATCGTAACTGCACATACAAGATATCCAATTAAAACTGAGATTCCACAGATTATATAGGTATTAGTATCATCACTGAGCGATCAAAACTCATGACAGGAAGCAAACACAGAGATCACAATACGTAGTATTACGGAGCTTTTACGGGAGATCGTCTCACCTTCGCTGTTATTCTGATTAAAAGTCGTGTTCAATGGCATTAAAACGATAAAAACGCTGCTGAGGGTTAATCCATAGGTTAATCCAATGTGGGGGGGGGGGGCGGGGCTGTTCCAGTCCAGTTTTGGATAGTCTGCCGTGGTTTCATTCCATTTCAAAGTCCTGTTTGACGCTCGGTGTAACCTTGGCCCACTGCCACTCCAACATCCAATCACAGAGCTTGAAGATTAATCACGGGGTTTTTCAAGCAAAGGGACTGTAGTCCCAAACGATAGCTGAGGATTATGGGTAGTGTAGTGTGTTCGGCCATCCTAAACTCCGAAAAAACTATTTGTTTCTCCGAATCGAAGGGGAAAAACACAAAAGCATTGTCCATCCATCCATCCATCTTCTCCTGCTTATCCGTGGTCGGGTCGCAGGGGTAGCAGTTCCAGCAGAGAGCCTGTTACAGCCGCTGCTACCTTGTGCCTTTAACGTTGTGTGTATGCAAATGAGCTGTACCTTCCGATGCTGTCAGTGGCCGTCCCGACCTCGCAACATTCGCGGGGATTGGACAGACGTCACTCAAGCCCTGCCCGCTGCTGCCACGTCATCCGGGGGAGGAGGATAAAGGCTGGGCACGAACATCCGTCTGGAGGCCCTGTATTCTGTGACAGATGCCTCAACCCTCTACTTGTGACAAAGCCTTCCTCCTGTGATTCTGTAGCAGTGTATTTTCTGTGCCTCGTTAGACTGCTTAGCAGTATATTCTGTAGGGTTCTGTGCGATCTCACTGGTTAGCAGTGTGTCGTGGTATTCTGTGTTTAGAGTAGGGTTTGTGTGTGTGTGTGTTGCGTAGATCCAGGTTGCTTAGCTCCTGTAGACCCGCATTTAGATCAGTGACATTGTGAAACAGCTTAGACCCAGGTTAGCTTAGCGCCTGTAGATCAGCATTTGTGTATATTGCTTAGACCCCGGTGATTAGCACCGGTTGATCAACAACAGCTGTGTTTCTACACAGTCTCCTTTTGTTTAGTGTTTTGTTCCACTTTAGAAGTCAGGTACGTTCATTCTTTTGTAGCCTACTGTGCAACTCTCCTTTGGAGTCCTGTGTTGTTAACCCGTAACAGTTTGGTCCGTTGTTGGTCCAGGCTGTTCGTGTGTTTATCATTGTTTTGTTCAGTTGCCGTCATAAATAAACCCACCGGTAACCAATACCAATTACATACTGGTCGTGTCGTTTCCCTTTCTTACCCCTAGCAAAGAGGGAACGTAACCCGTGGGGACTCGTCCGGGATCTCTAAATAGATTCTGGGGGTAATAGGTGGTGTTATTGTGACTGAAAACTGAGTAAAACGTGTGGGCGGTACACTCAGGTATGGCATCGTTCACTTTAGCATCGTTCTTAGTTTGGCCGTCCTATGAGGAGTTGGACCGGTGTAAAAAGGACGACTTAATGGAGATAGCGCGGCACTTCAGTCTTGTGGTAAATCGGCAAATGGTAAAAAAAGAGTTGAAGGCATTAGTGGTGGAGGAGATGGTGAAAAGGGAGTTATTAGTACTGGCTGTACCTGTTGAGCTCCCAGTGTCTGATGTGTTAGCTGAAGACCCGTTAAGTCAGAGGCAGGCGGCAAAGTTTACCGAGGAAAAGAGTGATGACAGCGAGGGGGGCGAGTCGTGTGAAGCACGGTTCCTGCCGCCTCGCGGAGGTCCACCCTCTTCTGTGGGCAGCACAGATTCCCGGGAAGGGAATAAACTAAAAATCCGTCTCGCCTGGCTTCAGTTAGAGGCTAAAGACAGGGAGCAAGACAGGCAGTTTCAGTTGGAAGTACGGAAAATCGAGGCAGACAAGGAAGTCCGGATACGTCAGCTGGAGCTAGACTCCGAGCTGCGCGCCTCCGGTGCTTTTGGCCATGTCGGAGGAAGCCTTCCACTTTTTTCTCATCCACCTGCCTTCAATGTAGGAAAAAATGTTGCGTTAGTGCCGGTTTTCCGTGAGGCTGAAGTGGATGCGTATTTTGGTGCGTTTGAACGCATGGCAGCGGCATTACAGTGGCCGACTGAGGCCTGGGCTCTGTTAATGCAGTGTAAACTTCACGGGAGAGCTCAGGAGGCGGTTGCTGCTCATTCACTGGAGGACAGCCTAAGTTACGACCTGGTGAAGCGTGCCATACTTAGGGTGTATGAGTTAGTTCCCGAGGCTTATCGGCAGAAGTTCAGGAATCACAGAAAGGGGGCTAATCAAACACATGTCGAGTATGCCAGGGAGAAAGGGATGTTGTTAAATAAATGGATTGAGTCATGTGACGCTGCAGAGTATTCTGCCTTGAAGGAATTAATCCTGATGGAGGAATTTAAGAGGGGATTACCTGATCGTATTGTGGGGCACCTAAATGACCAGAAAGTGCAATCTCTCTCCGCAGCTGCTGTGCTGGCAGACGAATATGTGCTAATGCATAAAACGGTGTTTTCTCCGGCTATTGCTGAGAACTCTTGCCGCATGCCGGGTGCACCTGTTGTTCAGTCAGCGAGAGTATTTACGAGGAACAAAGAGGAGAGAGAATGTCACTATTGTCATCAGCTTGGGCATCTTATTGGTAATTGTATGATTCTGAAGCGGAAGGAGCAGCCACCCAACATGACTAGGCCGAAAGGCATCGGCTTAATCAATACCAACCCACTCATTACTCCCGCATCTGACAATGATGAGGAAATAGATCCCTGTTTCAGGCCTTTTGTGTTCGATGGGTTGATATCATTAACAGGTGAGTCAGACGATCAGAGACCCGTCCGCATCCTACGAGACACTGGAGGTTCACAGTCAGTGATTGTGGCCTCGGCTCTGCCATTCTCAGACCAGTCAGCGTGTGGGTACGGATCACTATTATGTGGCATTGAAATGGGTTACGTGCCCCGTCCCGTACACAATGTACACATACAGTCGAAGTTAATTACTGGATTTTTCCCTGTTGTGTGCCCAGCATTACCCATACGGGGTATAGTTCTTTTAATGGGAAATGACATCGCAGGAGGTAAGGTAACTCCTGCACTTGAAATATTGGATTCTCCTCAGACTGTGTTGTCTGAGGCCACAAATGCTCACATTTTCCCCATTTGTGCTGTCACTCGCGCGCAGGCGTGTAAGAGTGACTCGGAGGTGTCTCTAAATGATACTATGTTTGGGACCCTGTTTACAGATGACAAAATGCCGGAGGAAAAGCCAGCAGTGGTGATTTCCGCTTTCCCTGCTGAAACCGCTGCGCCAGCGCAACCTGCCGTCATAAATAAACCCACCGGTAACCAATACCAATTACAAACTGGTCGTGTCGTTTCCCCAGCATTACCCATACGGGGTATAGTTCTTTTAATGGGAAATGACATCGCAGGAGGTAAGGTAACTCCTGCACTTGAAATATTGGATTCTCCTCAGACTGTGTTGTCTGAGGCCACAAATGCTCACATTTTCCCCATTTGTGCTGTCACTCGCGCGCAGGCGTGTAAGAGTGACTCGGAGGTGTCTCTAAATGATACTATGTTTGGGACCCTGTTTACAGATGACAAAATGCCGGAGGAAAAGCCAGCAGTGGTGATTTCCGCTTTCCCTGCTGAAACCGCTGCGCCAGCGCAACCTGCCGTCATAAATAAACCCACCGGTAACCAATACCAATTACAAACTGGTCGTGTCGTTTCCCTTTCTTACCCCTAGCAAAGAGGGAACGTAACACGTGGGGGCCAAGTCCGACCAGTGGAAGCTAAGGTTGCTGCGGTGGCTGAATGTGCGGTGCCCGTCACCAGGAGTGATCTCCGCCGTTTCCTCGGTATGGCAGGCTACTACCGTAGTTTCTGCCGCAACAGAGCCCCAAACTTTCTTTTCCCTGGCCACATCAACCAGCTCTGACTGGGGGATCCCAAGGCGCTCCCAGGCCAGCGAAGAGATGTAATCCCTCCACCTGGTCCTAGGTCTACCCCTTGGTCTCTTCCCAGCTAGACGTGCCTGGAACACCTCCCTAGGGAGGCGTCCAGGTGGCATCCTAACTAGGTGCCCGAACCACCTCAACTGGCTCCTTTCGACGCGAAGGAGGAGCGGTTCAACTCTGAGTCCCTCCCGGATGACTGAACTTCTCACCTTATCCCTAAGGGAGACACCAGCCACCCTGCGGAGAAAACCCATCTCGGCCACTTGTATCCGCGATCTCGTTCTTTCGGTCATGACCCATCCTTCATGACCATAGGTGAGGGTAGGAACGAAAATGGCCCGGTAGACAGAGAGCTTTGCCTTCTGGCTCAGCTCCCTTTTCATCACAACGGTGCGGTAAAGCGACTGCAGTACCGCTCCCGCTGCTACGATTCTCCGGCCCATATCACGCTCCATTGTTCCCTCACTCGAGAACAAGACCCCGAGATACTTGAACTCCTTCACTTGGGGTAAGGACTCATTCCCTACTTGGAGTGGACAGTCCATCGGTTTCCTGCTGAGAACCATGGCCTCAGATTTGGAGGTGCTGATCCTCATCCCAGCCGCTTCACACTCGGTTGCGAACCGATCCAGTGAGTGCTGAAGGTCGCAGACCGATGAAGCCATTAGAACCACATCATCTGCAAAAAGCAGTGGTGCAATCCTTAGTCCACCGAATCACACACCCCTGATTATTGCACAGGTGTGCCTTAGAATGGCCACAATAAAAGGCCACTCTGAAACGTGCAGTTTTGCTTTATTGGGGGGGTCCGAAAACCAGGCAGTATCTGGTGTGAGGGGTAGGGGTAGGGTTAGGGTAATGTTGTGAATCGAGTGGCCTGTGTTCGTCGTCCATTACATACGCCTGCCCATACCATAAACCCACCACCACCATGGGCCACTCGATTCACAACATTACCCTAACCCTACCCCTACCCCTCACACCAGATATGTTATGGTCTGTCATATATTAAAGTGTCATTTAGTTACCTGTGGGCTTGGAAAATTGACTTAAAATTCATCACTAGCTTGGTCAACTTTCATCCGTCTGTGTGGCTCTCTAAAGGCTATCGACATCGAGTGCAGCCTAATGGCGATTTCCTATCTTAAGTCATTTATTATGTTGTCTATTTGTACTTTTCATTTTTATTGTGTAATTTCATCCTGCGAAAATATTAGCAATTACAAGTCATGAAATGTATTATGAAGAGTGTAAGGGTCTCACTAGCACTGAGCTAGCTATCCATCCAGTTAAACCGTTTGAAAGAAAACTCCAGCGCAGTCGTCAGTTTTACTGAAGTCTCTTTACTTGGTGAAACTGTAAAGACAATACAGACATAACAGTTTATTATTGACTGTCCGACTGACGAGCTAAACTAAACAGAATACTTCACACAATGAGCTACGGCGCACAAACTGAGAAGCTAATCAGCCTAGCCGCTAGTAGCTTAGCCGCAAGGAATACTCACTGCATTCCTACAAACATAAACATTTTACATATAACATATTCCCATTAAGCCACAGCCTGTCGGATAATAACACTCACAGACGATGCGTGAACCAGCGGGAAATACGAAGCACAGCCCATGGAGAGCAGACGTCCGTTCATGAAAACAACCCAAGCTACACGTGGAGCACACTCGGAAACAAACAAGTTCGTTCTCCTAGTAACAGGAATCGAATAAACCACTAGCAAGCAGCAGTGTCAACCAACCACCACAAGGTGGTGCCAAAACACAGCCAAGAAACACATACATGACAGATATACACCAAAAACACATATCAAGGACAGAACAAAGAGAAAGACGTTCTTTTTTTTTAACCACAAGTTTAAAATGTCTGTTTGACAAGTTTGGAATAAGAAGGGTATTTTGTTGAAATAAATTGTTTTTTTGTTACACGTCAACTCATCTATCTCTCATTCTTTATTATGGCTCATGAGTCGGGTCATGACAAACTTGGATCACCTGAAACACAAAAAAGAGCCAGGAGGCATAGTACACACACAGAGACCCCTAGTGGAGTGCAGGGGGCCTTAGCAATGTTAAATGACACAGGAAAAGCTTAAAATTTCTTCACATGGCACATGAGATGTTCTTAAAATTGCAATATATTTACACACCTTCCCATGGGATCGTGTTGACAAGTGCTATTCAACTGTTGCCCATAGACCACAGGATTGCTTCCCTCACTCCCACTTATATAGATCCACATTATACTGTAGTCTACCATTTAGTTCAGGAGCATTAGCACTAATGAAATACACTGCTGGGATACAGCATGCTAAGCCACAAAAGGTCTTCTCTATAATGTAAGTGATACTCCAGAGCAGGTTGGGGTGGTTATAGTAGAAAAAGCTCCCCTTACACACTGGCTAGTACCATACTGATAAAACCTGGTTTGAAGTTGAAATAATTGCACTCATGGCACTAGCTTCTCTATTTTCTATACACACCGTCTGATCTAATCAGTCATACAAAATATATTAGTCACTAGGCATATACTGTATAAGATTGGATTTGACAAATCGTATACACTGTAGGAAACGTTTGTTTTGTTGTTTAATCTGTTAAAAGCATATGTTTCACAACAAGTAAATAGAGCAAGGGAAATTGCCAAACATACATTTGTGGTAGCACTTATTAGCCATGTTAGCTTTCTGTGTATGAAATGTTGGTCAGTTGGTTGGTCGATCCAATCCTTTTGTCTGGACAATATATAAACAACAATCATGAGGATATGCCATTGAATTATGGTTAGACATTCATGGTCTTTAGAGAAGGTTTCCTAACCATTGGGGATCCCTTGACTTTCCATCTAGCAATACCAGCAGGTCTATATTTGTTGATTTGTCTTCGAGTTGAGTTGCAGTCTTCGTAGGCATGTAAGCATGCTAATGTTAGCCTGTAGCTCATAGCACCGCTACAGCCTCATAAATCCACTGGCTGCTGCAAACTCTTTAATTGTTGGGGCATGAAGCATAAACAATGTAACATTTAAAGGAACTCATATTTGACTCCCTTTATTTGCGGTGCAAACGCTTGTACCTCCTTCTGAACAAATAATTACACCGCTTTTAGTTGGATTTTAAAGCTTTAACTTTTTACCTGAAGGCCATCGTTGATTCACTACCAGATGTAAAGTCTAGATGCCATCATACAGACTGCTCCTATGAAATAAACAGATAAAGCTTTTTTGATGAGTGATAAAATGTTTTAATCTCTTCAACTTCAATTAATCAGCTTGTTATTTGGTACCTGGATAATTGAGATTGGTCTACATACTGTAACACATTGTGCTGGCTATCTTGTGTGTCCTGTTTAAATATCTAGTGACCCGTAGGCAACCTTAATCGAGTTCCAGGATGTCCCCGAAAGGATGGAGAATAGTTTGTTTTCACCAAGTTTTTTACTTCAGAAGTGAGTTCAATGTGAGTTAGAGCCAAAAGAGCAGATATTCTGAGATTGGGTTTCACTTCCTCCAGGGTAATCTTCACAACAGAAGTTGAAAAAACAAGGGCTTTATAATGTTACTTATCTAACAACCAACATCTTTTCAGATAGAGGACCCTGATACAAAATCTTATTAAATGGGGAATTAAAGTGTATCCTTTTATGTATCCTCAACACAAAAATGGTTAAATGCAACAGGTGTGGAATACAGGCTCACATACAGAAACACTCCTACACCCAAGCAAAGCTTTTGCGAAAGTTTACTCATGCCTGCAGAATCCTTTTGCCCATCCTTATGAGGAGAATATCTGGCGTATACATTGTGACACTTTTGCAAATGAACACCCAGAGTCGTCAAAACAGAGCGTCACTTTGAGTTGAGAGTTGCTGAGCTGACTATGTGCAGGCTTCTGGAACAATAACTGACAGATAGTGACGTTATGCTGCAGTACGCAGCCGCTCCAAGTTTTGCAGTGCTCTAATGTTGATGCTTTTCACTGTGTGAACCTCCTCTATGTAGAACGTGAAGTGAATAAGCAGACATACAGAGTACCTGGTGATGAGGCACCATATAAGGCAGCAGTCTGACGGAATGCACTGCAGTGAAATCCTGCTGGGTAGAGAGGAGAGCCCCTACAAGTAACCCAAACACATCACAAAAACTACTTTTACTATAACAATTATTCCACTACTTGGATGAACATGTATTTTTTTAAAGATCTAGAAACTTACTAGAAGCCAAAATAGTCCTCCAGGGCCAAATTACTCCTTAATAAATCAACCTTATATATTTACCCTGGAGTGCTATTTGAGAGCCTCATTAACCTGTTAAGCCCCAAGGTCCCCGACGGCGGGTACTTTCTTTTCTTTTTTTCACGACACTGTGTCTCAGGGGATCTTAATATTTAAGAACCTATTAATGTGTTATACCAGATTAACGGGAATAATCTCAGCTAACTGACGATACAAACCATTTTTACCAAAACAAAACACAAGTCTCATAAGAAGCGTCTAAATGACCCCTGAGCAAAAAATGCTAACGCACTTTGGCACAGAACTCAAGATAAAAGATACCCTTATTACTTATCGTAGCTGCACTTACAAGATATCCGATTAAAGCTGAGGTTCCACAGATTATTTAGGTATTAGTATCATCACTGAGTGATCCGAACTCGCGACAGGGGAAGCAAACACAGACATCACAACACGTACCTTTACGGAGCTTTTACGGGAGATCGTCTCACCGTAGCTGTCAATCTGATCAAAATACTTGTTCAATGGCATTAAAACCAGAAAAAACGCGGCTGAATCGTTAATCCATAGGTTGATAATGTTTCTGGGTAATATTTTTTTTAAATGTATAATCAGTGATGCAAACACAGGTATGGTGAAAAAAGAGAGAACTATTCGAAGCAGAAAAAAAACTGCGTAATATACCATCTGACAAAGGCCTGTGCTATAATGCTTCAATTAACTGCTATTCTTTATAATATACTCAGATCAATAGGAGACAGAGATGTTAAGTTAAAAATCAAGGGTTTTTATTATTATTCACACCAGGGGTGGGGAATCTTTTTCCTCTCAAGGGCCATTTCAATTTTTACAACATCCTCCAAGGGCCGTACAAATTATTGAACTCAACCTCTGCTTAAAAAAAACAAAATCACAGCCCATTCATTTGTCCTTTCTTTCATGCTGTGCAAAGAAAAAGCAACCTCTTAATCCAGATATCGTACCATGACTCGCGCATGCAGGCATGTGCACGGTGTGGCATGACCACCAAAACAGAAAGATATGGACATAAGATGTGTGCAAATGTATTTAGTTTCCTAAGGTCCGGGGGCATGGTCCCCCGGGAAGATTTATTTTTAAATATTAAAGTTGAAAGCATCAATCTGGTGCACTTTGAGAGCAACATGAGGAGATTTATGGATACATCTCTCAACACCCATATGAAACAGAACTGTAAGCAGATTTTTCTTTTTGGATATTTTACAAATCACTCCCCTTTTAAACTCTATTCTTGTTATTTTTAACAACTTTTTTGTTACTGTCTTATAGTATTGTATACCTGTTTTTCATTTAGTCTCTAATGTCTCATTAATAACTATAATGATCATATCAAGGTGTGCCTTAACCTCACTGAGCTAATAACAACAGATCGCCACTGTGCTTTCAACTAAAGACACAGCCACGCAAACACTGCGGCATGTGTACGGCTCCTTATGGGTACTGCAATATTTGAAGAGCTGGAGTGGCGTTCCGGTGCTCTCCGTCAGCACTCCTTTCAGACATATACCCATATACAGTCTATGCCAGTGGTTCCCAACCTTTTTTCCCAAGAGCCCCCCCAAATGACTCCTGTTGGAAGTTGCGCCTCATCTAGTTTGTGACAGTAGTTGTAGCATTGTTGAGAGTTTTCACCTTTAATTACCGCTGTTGCGGCCCCCCCCCCCCCCCACACACACACACACACACACACACACACACACACACACACACACACACACACACACACACACACACACACACACACACACACACACACACACACACAAAGGGGTGTAAACTGAAACTGGAAACATTGGCAGCTATTTACAGTTCATAGCTTGGCAAGTCTGTACTGTTTACTGATGAGCAGAAACCAAAAAAAGGACAAAAAGACAAAAAAGGAAATGGAAAAACAAGTATGCATGGTATCCAGAAAAGGCTGTTGTTCAATCACAGGAGACAAAAGTAATCATCTAACGACACAAATATTCTGCTGGGACTCGTCACTGCAGGGTTAATGCTGAAGACTAACGGCCCGTCCACACAGCGGCGTGCGTTGACGCTTGCCGGCGGGCGTGTCTGACACTCGACCAACAACCAATCACATGAATCTCCCGCCCCTGACACCCAAGCAGCGGTTTGATTGGCTAGAGCTTGTACTGGCATATGATTCGATTGGCTGACGCTTCTGCCGAGGCGTCAAAAGTTGAACATTGCTCAACTTTTGAAGCGAGCAACGCCAGCGACGCTCCGCGTCGCTTCCCAAAATGCAGTTCGGCTAAAAGTGACGTCACCCCATTCAAAGTGAATGGGCAGAAGCGTTGGAAGCTTCAACGCACGCCGCTGTGTGGACGGGCCGTAATTGCTCCTGTCTGCCATTACTTTTGTCAAAACACTGAAACACATGGAACTATTTTCCTAAAAAAAACATTCAAACCCTGAAAGCCACAAAAAGACTTGCAGCCTGACCGTATGGGTCAATTACAACAACAGGTCCAGGCAGGGCAGCTTCAAAATGATTCTTTTAAAATACAAGTTCTATGTGTTGGACCTGCAGGCAGCTGCCACTGAATCACTCAGCAGGAGCTCTGCTTTGACAGCACTAGCTTCTATTGTACATGCGAGACAGTTCTCCTTTCAAATAAATCAAATGAGTCCAAGGGCAGGAAGCCACAGGATAAGCAAAAAAGGTTGATATTGGTATGTAACTGAATGGGATGGCTTGCTGATTTCGTTGAAAAAGATCCCTATGATGTAAGGAGCTGTTGTATAAAGTTTGAAAATTGCTTTCGCATTGACTGTTGCAAATGCAAATAGCCTTTCCTTGCATGAGGACGTTTTTTGGCATTGGCCTACACTACAGAAAGATTTGTTTTTGATAAACGGAGGAGAAACGGGTAGTTAGGGTAAACATTATTGATAGCTTACAGAGAGATACTGCTGCTTACAAGCGGCAACAAATCCCAGCAACCCTAACACCAAACACTTGGCCCAGTAAGGATGCTTACTGTGATTTTAATATCAGCATGCTACTGTGACGCACACAAAATGTTTGGTCAACTTTAAGGGTATATTTGATCAAATGTAAATATGTTTTTGAAGGGAATGTTACTTATGTGAGAGGAATACTGTCACATGAGCCACAGTGGTCAATTACTTGGATTGCCACCAGGAGGCAGTCTGGCAATTTGCTTTTTCTGTGAACTTTCTTTGCAAGGTTACTTGGTGTTTTCTCGTTCTACTGAGCAAAGATGCAATGAAAAAAAGCACCTTTCGCCTTTGATTTTTTTAATGTTTTTACAGGTTTGGGAAGTTTTTAACTTAAGTACAACATTATATTCACGTTGGGTTAGCATGTTAGCAGTCTAGCATTAGCTAATTATTGCTTATCACAAGGTCAAACTAAGGATGATGACTGAGAATGCCATGGTTTTAGCAGACTGAACACAGTTTTAATCTGATGATGGCTCATGTGCACATTTTAAAAGGGTAACTACTGTATTTTTCAACCTGGACCCTATTTTATGTTTCTGTGTCTAAAAGACAAATGGGGATGATTGTTTTATTTGACAAATAGGATTCAGGCCAAACAACTCTTTAAAGGGGACCTATCATGCAAAATGCACTTTGTGATGTCTTTTATACATAAATATGTGTCCCCGGTGCGTCGGGGCACTCACGCAGCGTCAGAAAATAAAACCCTCTCTCTTTTCCTCCGTACCCACATCTTTTAAAAACGGGTGTACAACGAGCGGATACAGATTCCATCCGAGCTGACGTCAACCCGGAATAATGGGCTAGTTGCACAAGATGGCGTCTATCAACTTCCGGCGGCTGGGTGTGCGGTTGTAAACTTCCGGTCTACAGTAGAGCGGTAGAGGGAAGAGCGGTAGAGGGAAGAGCGATAGATCGCGAGAGAGATAGCGTATAGATATTATATAGGCACTATTTTACACTCGATGTCTCCAAGACCTACCGAAGGTTAACATCAGTAATGTACATCGGCTGGTACAAGCGGCAGGCTCAGCCCCGAGGAGCAAAAGAGAAAAGGGGTTCAAGATGTAGCTACATATCCAGCTACGTCGACAATTATGAAGGTAAGTGACAAACAAAGCTGTAGTTACTGGCTAACTTTGACAAATTGACAGTCTTGATACAGTGTAAAGCGTTTTAATGATGTACTATTACGTTTTTTTGGATAACATGAATGATATCCAATTCCCCACAGTTTCAAACAAAGATCTACCTTCAGGGAGAGTGAGCATCAGGGCTAGCTGTTACAGGTCCATGAGAAAGCATGAAAAGCCTCACGATCTCAGAGTAGGGAGGAAAATTAAAAAGTGTTAATCGGTTCAAAGCCTCAATCAGGTTCATGTTCTGCAGGTTTTGATATGGCTAGAGTAGGTAACCTGTGATTTAGGATTAAAATAAGCCCAGCTAGCTGACGTGTTGCAACAGATTACATAGTGACAATACATTTGCTCACATCAACTGGTAGCTAGCTACACTGAACAAAAAAATAAACGCAACACTTTTGTTTTTGCTCCCATTTTTCATGAGATGAACTCAAAGATCTAAAACATTTTCTATATACACAAAATAACCATTTCTCTCAAATATTGTTCACAAATCTGAAAAAATCTGTGATAGTGAGCACTTCTCCTTTGCCGAGATAATCCATCCCACCTCACAGGTGTGGCATATCAAGATGCTGATTAGACAGCATGATTATTGCACAGGTGTGCCTTAGGCTGGCCACAATAAAAGGCCACTCTGAAACGTGCATTTTTGCTTTATTGGGGGGGTCTGGGGGGGTCCGAAAACCAGTCAGTATCTGGTGTGAGGGGTAGGGGTAGGGTTAGGGTAATGTTGTGAATCGAGTGGCCTGCGTTCGTTGTCCATAACATACGCCTGCCCATACCATAACCCCACCACCACCATGGGCCACTCGATTCACAACATTACCTTAACCCTAACAAGAACCATGGTAAGTACAGTATGTGTTCAAAACCAATCCACGGTTTAATGAGTATTTCCTTTGTGCCAAGAGCTGATTTAGTATGTTGCATCAACAACCTTTTCAATTAATTTGACAATTCTTTTGTGTAATTAATAGGGTGTGAAACCAGGCAGAGTGAGTGACATGGTGTTAATTTCCACTAAGCCAAAGCAGTTTACAGTTGCTGACGGTGTAAGGTAATATATATATTGTCCTAAGTAATTGTATGTAGCCTGCTACAACTTTGTGATTGTTGTCTGAGTGTAAAATTGTTCTTAAAGTCCTAATTATCATATAAACATGTTCAAAGGAGTACACGTTACAAGGCCGTGCGGGGGGAGCTGCCAGAACCAGATGTCCTCAAAGTCAGCGAGGCATACAAGGACTTCTCAGCAGACATCGCACCACGAAAAAAAAACATCCATAATCATATTGTGGATTTATTAAATTATGTATTTTCCTTTGTTATTTATGTGTGCGTTTGTTTTGAGGATATAATTCATTAGTACCTAAACATAGTATGGTATAACTGCTTTTTGTAATGAAATACACAATTGGTTTGAGTGCAAGAAATCTTTTAATCGTTGTTGCCCAGGCTTGCCGAAATGAATGAAAACTTATCTCCCGATTATAACATTGTGTAACTTGCTGCTGTTAAATACCGTCAAACTATGTGCAATATGTGCTTTATGTGCAATATATACTTTATATACACATGCCATCTTTAATAACTGTAATATATATACCGGGCTGCTAAATCCTAAGAACTGCTACAGGATTTGATTTGTAGATTTGATTTGTTTTTTATCTGTATTTTTGAAAATTATTTAACTTTTTATCTTTTTTTTTAGCATATTGTTTATTATATTATAACTTAGTACTTTTTAACGCATGTAAGATATTCAACACTAAGCTGTCTGTGGCTCTTTCCTGCTGTAACGCTGCAAATGTCCCCTCTGTGGGACTAATAAAGGTATTCTGATTCTGATAACGGGACGAATTTGTACAAAGGGGCACACAGCAATGTAGTGCCGACTTTCTTACACGCTGGAAGGCCAATCGCTTTTCTTTACCCCGAAATCCGCTCATTCTTGCTCTCGGTGTGACATAACAAACTGTCAAGCTGTCAAAACTCTGTACTCAAACCGGAAGTACTCAGCCGCACACCCAGCCGCCGGAAGTTGATAGACGCCATCTTGTGCACAGAGCCTATTGGTGGCGGACCATGGATGTATAATAAGAACTGGATAGAGCGTGGGAGGCGGGGCCTCATTCATTCCTATGAGAGTTGCTCATTAGCGCATGACAATTGTCACTACCCGATCTGCAGCTCTGCCCGATCTGCAGTGCACATGTGCGAGATGGTCCGCCATATTGGACAACTCCGGACGGCAACCCAAGTAGGACAACATTGACACAGTGGCTTTTGGCAAAGCTCAAAAAGGAAAACTCGAGAGAGATGAGTTATTGTTATTACAACGTGACTTCACTATTATTTAACAACTCTTTTTATTGGCTTCTTTTATTTGGGGTTAAGTACATTGTCAGAATAAGTGAGAAATGGATTTAACTTCTGTTAGACAGCTATCATACTGAATACATATTTACTGTGAATGTGTGCAAAAATGTATGGCATATGGCTGTCTAACAGAAGTTAAATCAATTTCTCACTTATTCTGACAATGTACTTAACCCCAAATAAAAGAACCCAATAAAAAGAGTTGTTAAATAATAGTGAAGTCACGTCGTAATAATGTTACGGTGTGCAGGAATCGGGACCCAAATGCAGATATAACGAAAATAACTCCTTTATTTCAAGGCTACAAATCTACAACAAACAGAGACAGAACGGAAGACTCACCGATGAACTGGTCATTACACAAGACAACCCGACAAAGAGAGACAGAAAACCCAGAACTTAAATACACCCAGGACTAATCACATAAACACGAGACAGGTGAGGAGGGAGGAGAAAACACAGAGGCACCAGGTGAACACAATCGGGTAATCAGGGAGGGAAACAGACAGAAAGCAAACAGGCAGGAAACGGGGGTGAACACTTTACAAAATAAAACAGGAAACCCAAAGATAGAAAAAGACAAGAAAAACACCAACACAGACAGATCCTAACAGTACCCCCCCCCTCAAGGGACGGATCCCAGACGTCCCAAAACAACAAAAAAAGTCCAAAACCTCAAGCAGGGTGGATGGAGGGGGTCCGGAGGAGGGACGCATCACTAAGCCACCAGGGTGGGGGGAGGGGGTCAGGAGGACGGGACTGAACTGACGGGGTCTCGGGCGGACGGCCCGGGGGCAAGGCAGAGTCCAAAAAGGGGGACTCGGGCGGACAGCCCGGGGGCAAGACAGAGTCCAAGGTGGGGACCATGGAGGGGCGAAGGCAGCGGCAGGAAGAGTCAGGGGGCCGGGCCCGAGGGCGAAGGCAACGGCAGGAAGAGTCAGGGGACCGGGCCCGAGGGCGAGGACCGCGGCACTCAGGGGGCCCGGCTCGAGGGCCAAGACCGGACAGCTCCGGAGGCCGGGTAGGAGCCGGTGTCGACCGGACAGGATCCGGAGCCGGTGGGACAGGTGTCGGCAAGATTCCCCACGGAAGAGGACCAGGAGTTGGCGGGACCCCCAACGGGACAGGACACAGGATTGGCAGGACCCCCGGCAGGAGCGCAGTCGGCGGAACCTCGGGCAGAGCTGCAGATCCGTCCCCCTGCCCGATCGGTACTGCGCATGTGCGAGATGGTCCGCCATATTGGACAACTCCGGACGGCAAACCAAGATGGACACTTGACACAGTGGCTTTTAGCAAAGCTCAAAAAGAAAACTCGAGAGAGATGAGTTATTGTTATTACAACGTGACTTCACTATTATTTAACAACTCTTTTTATTGGGTTCTTTTATTTGGGGTTAAGTACATTGTCAGAATAAGTGAGAAATGGATTTAACTTCTGTTAGACAGCTATCATACTGAATACATATTTACTGTGAATGTGTGCAAAAATGTATGGCATATGGCTGTCTAACAGAAGTTAAATTAATTCCTCACTTATTCTGACAATGTACTTAACCCCAAATAAAAGAACCCAGTAAAAAGAGTTGTTAAATAATAGTGAAGTCACGTTGTAATAACAATAACTCATCTCTCTCGAGTTTTCTTTTTGAGCTTTGCTAAAAGCCACTGTGTCAAGTGTCCATCTTGGGTTGCCGTCCGGAGTTGTCCAATATGGCGGACCATCTCGCACATGCGCAGTACCGATCGGGCAGGGGGACGGATCGGTTAGTGACAGTGACAATGATAAAATGGCCCAACTTTTGAGAGAGCGAAACGTCACAGATTACCCGGCATGCCTGAGAAGTACCCGTATGTGCGCTCATAGCGCATGTGCAACTTTAACCAAAATGCTCGTTCACACCAAGCACGTCAATTTGCGTACACGTAACAGCACCGCGCGTTCATGACAGCATGGTAATGATTTGTTATTATGATGGATTTGATATTAGCGAGGCGGCAGTTAGCAGCTACTGGCTAGCTAGTAATTATGCTAATGTACACATCAATCGTTATGTACTTATATTACGCTGTAACAGGATCTAGTGATATCCAAGCAACAGAGCTTCATTTAGCATGAAAGAATGATTGCACTGTATATATATATATATATATATATATATATATTAGGGCCGGGACTTTAACGCGTTAATTAAGATTAATTAATTACACAAAAATTAACGCGTTAAAAAAATTAACGCATTTTAATCGCACTTATTTTTGCACCGCGGAACGTTTCTCACTGGATGAGTTTCAGGCGTACCGATTATACTGGAGCACCAACGAACGTTCATGACTTCAGACAACAACAAACCACTGTGAACAACAGTGGGAAATGTTGTTTTAAAAAACGGACGGATGGAAGCGTCGATAAGAGCACGGTTGTGTGCAAATTATGCAAAAAGGAATTCGCATATCACCGCAGCACATCAAGCCTCAAGTATCACCTCAATGCAAAACATATAGCAGCTAACGTGGAAGCTAGCGTGGACGTTAGCCTCTTTTATCGCGTTCACACCAAAAAGAGCTGGTACTAAAATTAGTTCATGAGAACCTTTTTACCCCCACGAAAGTCCCTGCTAGAGAGCAGAGAGCTGCTAGAGAGCAGGGACTTTCGTACGGCTCTCTTGTGAGAAAAGAGCTATATGTCTGATTAGCTGGGCGGATTGCAAACCACGCCCCGTAAAACTCCCAAAAAGTTTTGTGAAGCCGCCATTTTATTATCCTCGCATTAGCATTATTAGCATTAGCCCAGCGCAGAAACGCAGAGAGACTAACTTATGGCGACACAAAATAAAACATGGGAGCGGTGGAGATGAGGAGGTGTCGGCGTTCTGGCGATTTACTCGGAAGGCTTCAGTAGAAGCTGCTGGGACTCCCAGCAGCTTCTACTGAAGCCAGTAGAGATGGGCGAGTCATGATTCATCCGGATCATTAACCCGGATCCTAGTAATGAGCCGGTCGTGACGAGTCTCCCTCTCGATTAACCCGAGTCCTTTGAGTCCTACACCTGATGTGACGTAACAATTAAAACTATAAATTGCGTCACTCTTTACTCTCTTTATAACGTGTACAATCACATTACAACGTTGTTGTATCCAGAGATCCAGCAGACTCGTCGCCATGCACGAATCAACAGCAAATTCAGCCCCTCCTCCGGCTCCCGCGAGAGTCCCGTGAGCCGTGAGTCGTTGGACTCGCGGGAGCCGTGAGTGAGCCGTGAGTGAGCCGTGAGCCGTGAGTCCGCAAATCTCTGAGTCTGCTGCGACTCGTCGAGGGAGCCGTGGGACTCGCGGGAGCCGTGGGACTCGCGGGAGCCGTGCGAGCCGGAGGAGGGGCTGAGTCTGCTGTAGATTCGTGCATGGGGACGAGTCTGCTGGATCTCTGGATCTGCTGCCTGCTATAAGTTACGGCTCTGAGTCCTCGTAGGCTACTGGTCTCTCTCGATCATTGACCTGGATTCACGGATCCCGCGATTTTTCCGGCTCTAAATTAAGTTTCAGTGTAGACTTCTAACAAAATGGTCATGTTGTGCAACAGTCTCCTGTAATAATATCTGCATTTCCAATAAGGATCTTACTTGGAAACTCGTTTATTTTGAACATGGCACACAAAAAGAAACAAATGATAGAAAATTGCAAAACAGTTAGAATATATAAAATGTAATTATACAATTATTATTATTATTATTATTATTATTATTATTATTAAATGAAAACACAATTGTGCAAAATTAGCTTAAGTACAGGAACATATTAAAATAACTATATACATATAATGCAAAACACTTATTTTTTAAAATGCACACACACACACATGTTTTATTAAAGCAAAAGACACTGTGTAGCGGAGGTTAATGTAACGTTAGTTTAATATGCTGGTTAAATGCAACAACTTTTCGGTTTCACCGGTAGGATTTCTACGGTCTTGGTCATGCTGACTCATATGACTCAAATGACTCGTATGATCCGGATCTCTTCAATGATTGACTCAGAAGACTCCGAGTCCATAAAATGATCCGGATTTGCCATCTCTAGAAGCCAGTCCCCAACTCCGGGGACTTCCGGCCGGGGACTTTGGGCGGCAGTATACGCCGTTTGCGGCCTGCCAGTAAACCCAAAGCAGAAGAAGAAGAAGTGACGTCAGCGGCTTCATTTGCCTAATCCACCCACAGGTTCAAAGAGTTCTCATGAACTAAGTTCTCATGAACCTTTGTGGGAAAAGTACTGCGGTGTGAATGCGCCTAATGGTATACTAAAATCCATGTGAAAAAAATTGCTTCTCACTGTTCTCAGGTCAAATATTTATATGTGATTAAAAATGCGATTAATTTTGATTAATTAATTACAAAGCTTCTAATTAATTAGATTAATTTTTTTAATCGAGTCCCGGCCCTAATATATATATATATATATATATATATATATATAATATATATACTTATAATAATAAGTAATATTAACTTTATTTAATACAACATTTACGGTACAAGATTCATACAGCCCATGTAGTATGATAATGAATTACAGCAAACATGTGCAATATATCCATTATTACAGCTCCGTGGGATGGCAGTAAGACGATATGGATCCGTTCTTATCCATGGGTAAAGATAAACGCAACTCACATTGGTTTCTCATACAACATCTCTGTAAACTACGTGTATTCACTGAATTTCACTCTCTGCCTTTAACGGCTCGTTGTAGCTCCAATAGCTGCAGCCGCCACCCTCCCTGTGAGCACAGTGTGCTCTGATTGGTCGGGACACGTAACATGAACGTGACGGGCGGCGCGGTCCTGTGGGTTAGATGCGCGTTCATAATGCAGAGGGAAATAACTCTCAGAATAACGTTATTAACACATTATTACAACTTGAGGAACGAATGTTTTTAATAAGGGCTATACAAGTGTTCATACTGGGTTGTTTATTTAGTTTTTAAAAAAATTATCCAACGACTTACAGACCACTCTTTCCCCATGTAAGTCAATGGGAAAAAGTGTTTCCGGGCCTGGCAACCAAACGGTGTAGTACCACCGTTTGGCCAGCATGAATATTTTCATCTGAGTCCGGCGCACTTCCTGGGGGCTTGTGGCGGACCCACAGAAAGTTGCCATCAGAAACAATGTCTGACGTGTTTTGGACGTAATCTCGTTTTTGTTTACATTAGCAAGCCTCGCTAACATTCAGAGCTAACCTGTACTGAAGAGCACATGTGTTTAAAAAGCAGGAAATAAAAAAAGAACTCAGCTTGTGATAAACCTGCAAGAGAAAAAGCATTTGAGCTCCATACTATTTCAGCAATAATCCTTGACGTGGTTTAAACAGGATGGCGTTTTATCACAACCGAATTTAACTTTATTTCCGGTACAATTCTGATCAGGCATTAGCTCCGCCTCCTCTTCTTCTTTTTTCAAGCTAAGGACCTAAAATCTTTCTTTCTCTAACAGGGCTTCAAAACAGGAGTTTGAGCAGAATGAGGGATGGCTACAATGGGTGATCTGTTTGGCTTCTTTTTTTTTTTTTAAAACTTCACAGACATGTTTTGTATAGGTATGGCCCTACAATATATTTGTCAAATATAGCATGATAGGTCCACTTTAAGGGAAAAGAAACAAGAAGTTATATAATTCAACCTAAGGGTGTCATGACCATTACTACCGAATGTCATGACAACTGATTCAATGTTTCGAACCATTTTACCCAAAGACTCATTATGTCTACTAGATGAGGGCTCATCAGAAACATAATAGGCTATCAAATAGGTCATTAAAATACACATGCTGGGAAACATTAGTCTGTTTGATATTGTGTGCCAATCAAAAGTAGACGCCATGATATGTTACTGCAGAAGTAACAACTTTGACGTTGATACACCACAGGACCACTTAAGTCAACAAGATTCATCATTTTTGTCAGTGTGAATATCTGTACCCAATTTGAAAGTAATCCTTACAGCAGCTGTCAAGACATTTCACTTGGAGCCAAAAATGACAGCAATCTGGTGTTGCTAGAGGTAAAAGTCAGGGCATCAACAAAATCAGCAAAACGACTTATAGGTGTATAACCATGACATCTTGCAGAGACACACAATGTCATGGCAATACATCCAAAAGTTATTTAATTCTGGACCAAACCAATCAAACACTCGTATCAGTTGGCATGGCTACGAAACCAAAGAGTAATTCTAAGTACGTCCAAGGACGCATAATCAAGACCTGAAAGTGTGCTTACTTTTCATCTTGGCACACTTGTACCTGTATTGTCAATGACGGTTAAACGTGAGTTGCAGACTTATTAAATAGGGTCATCATTCCTCTGTCTATTCTGCCACAAATAGGCATCACAGAACTGACACACTGCTTGATTGATGGGTATGCGGATATAAAAAACATTGGAGTAATGACCTAATTGCAAACACATTGGCAGTAAAACTGAATTATTTTAAATGGCATAGGGAAGAGTCTGGAACATCATGATCTGACAGATAACACAGATGAAGAGCAATACGAGGTGTTCTGCAGGGAAAGCCACTGAGAATAAATTGTTTGGCATTTTAATGTCCTTTTGACGTTTGAGGTACAGGCACTTTGGTTTGGCTGATCTAATGTTAATTTGGGCTAGGGGACAATTTAAAAAATCAAATAGCTCTCCTAACAGTGATCATATGGGCTTACAGTGCTGTTCTGTGCTTTTAACAGCATATTGTACAGACTCTGATGTAGGGAGACAAGCTCAGGGACATGCAGGTAATATTTGTATCCAGATGTTCTAACCAGCAGGCCACATATTTTTAAGACTAAGAATGAGCAAGCATGGGGAGCCTCCAGGGGACTGTACAATCTAACCTTATGAACATTAGCAACATGAAGGAACTGATTGTGGACTTACGTAAGACTGAACTTCCTCTGACCGCTGTATCTATCCAGGGTGTGGGCGCTGAGATGGTCCACTCCTATAAATATCTCAGAGTGTACTAGGTAGGTGTGTGCTGGACACAGGGGGCCCTCTACTAATAGGGCCAGACCCAACTCTTTATTTAATGCTGTTATGTGCTGGGGACTAAGCGTGAGATGCTAACAAGTTCAACAAATCAGTTAGATGATGGGTAGAGGAGTTGTAAGTAATTCTAGAACCCTGAAGGCAGGAGAGACTGAAAAGAGTCAAGGGAAGCTTATAAAAGTTAACAGCATTTAATTACACAAAAGATGCGGTGGTGTACAAAATGAAATTGCAAGCGGAGACCCTCTCCCCATCTCCCGTCAGCCCAGGTCAGCAGGTAGAAGGTCGATTCCTGGCTTGCCCTTCCTGTTGTCATCTGAGGTCTTCTCCTATTGGCCGGCGTCGTCGGGGGCGGGTCTAATGCAATTCTTGCCTTTTTCTGTTGCTAAATTACACCATTCTGGTGTCTGTGGTTATTTAAACATTCCCTGATAAACGTTATTCAGCTTCAATAAATGAGTGCTAATCCCAGTGTGTTCAGTGTACAACATCACATGTCATTTCACCTTCGATTCACGGTTTGAAAACCTAGCATTTTGCCACATGCTAATACTAACCAGAAGTAAAACACTTTCAGATTAAAAGTGTTAAATTAATAGTTAGTGTGAACTTCCGGTTTTTCAGAATAAAACTGATTTAAATTAAATAGTGTATTTAATTCAAATCACGCCATATCAACATTGATTTTAATTTCTAACAGAGTTCAGCTGGACTCCATAGAACAAAAGATGCTGTCCAATAGGTGGACATTCAGAACAACATCTCACCTCAAGGACATGTTCTGCCTTGTCCCGTAAAAATTGCAATCCAATTCAATGAAATCAGTTATGAATTAAATGTTGATTGAAACATATTTTCTCCTTTATTACGTTTGGTTTTGATATAAGACATTAAAGTTTTAAATGAAAGTCTGTGCACATCCACAAGTGGAGGAGGTCAGGTCACTCTAATCCTAAATCTAATTTACATCTGTGGTTTAATCAACATTACAAACATACTTAACCCTAACCCTAAACCAAGAAGATTTATTTTTGTTTCGTTCCCATGTACTTAGTTTAAAACTTCCATAATCCAGGAGGATATAGGCTCCCCCCAAAACATTATTGAAAATGCAGTTCAATTGTATGGGAACGTAATTTTGAGGGAGACAGGGCGGCACTCCATTATAATTACACACATTTTGCATACTTTTCTGCATTTTCACTTAAATGGGAAAAGCTTATAAGTTTTATGTTAGTAATTTAGTTTTTACAATTGTGTTTGTGCTAGTCCCTTTGCCTGTCTTCTGCCGTTGTGACGTATTACCCCTTGGATGAAGTGGCGTCAAAATAATTGGATGTTGAAAATGGCAAAGTGTGTGTTTATCAATCCTTACAAGCATTAAATGCAAGGTGGAGCAGCAGAGCAAGGTGATAGTTGTTGCCTAATTGCTGCAGGCGATCTGGAAAGCCTTCTCACATGTTGAACTCCTCTTCCTTCCTCCATCCACACACTATGAGACATCACGTGATTCAAAGGAATTTACACTGGAATGAAAGCTGAATGTTCCATGTCTGGCTAAAACGATTATTTTCCAAAACTAGAGAGCGGATTAAAATCTGAGCAGTAGTGGAAAGAATCAAACAGCGAAAGCAAAGTTCTGAAAAGCTCATTAAAATGAATGGAAATTGACATAATGCTGGAGCTGGACGAAGTGATTTTATTATGTTTCTATTAGCAGGTATTTGCTACTGGTGGACCGCCTTGAGCTGGGCTGTGGAAAATGGAGAAATCAGCATGGTCAGTACTTTCAGACATCTGTCATCGCTGTCCCTGATTTTTTGGAAAATAACAAAATAAATGTATTCACTTTTAACATAACTGCGTGACTTCAGCCTCATAACATTACCCCGGTCCTGGGGTCACTCAGTAGGCTACAGAGTTAAAATATCTAACTATTATTTTCTGTGAATACAAAACCCTAATGAATCTGGCATGGATTGGATTTGTGGAATATTCCATTGAGTCCAACCCCTCCATTGATTGGGAATGTATGACATGTGTATGAGTCATGCAGTGTGTTTTATTTTTCCTGGCAGCCACGCGCACCACAGCATTATCACTCTCCTCACAAACTGCTGTTTGTCTAAAATCCCCCTCCGGCCCGCACTTCCAACAGATAAGCCCGAAATGTAAACAAGTCATAAATGCATCAGCAAACACATTTTTGGCTCTGCAGTAAAGGTTTACAAGGAACAAAGTAAGAGGCCAGCGTCACGCAATGGGGTTGTAATGGAGGCGATGCATGTAGGGTGAATGATGCGTTCCATCACCCAATAATGCAGAACCTGTCCACTATCCACCTGTCTTTTCCCAACAGATAAACTGTGGCTTTGTTTAAGCCTTTATAATGAATGATAAGCCTGCAGCTGTTGAAAACATTCTGAAAACATTATTCTATCAACAATATGGACACGTAGAAGACTCTTCTTAATTACTTATAAGAAAAAAATACATTTGTTGTTGTGTGTGTTGTGTGCCAATGTTGAGCAATTGGCTTCATATTTGAAAACAAAAGTCGTGGTGGATAATTTTCTCTGATGGGTCTACATTCTAGAGGCCCAAATCATCAAAAGTTGGCTCTGTAAAATTGAATAAATCAGGTTCATCTTACCCATGGTCAATCCATAAACAGTCATCCACCAATTTCTCTCTTCTTTGGAGTAAATATGTCACGATCACAGGTACAGATCAGAACCCAATAGCACGACTCAGATACAACCAGTGTATAGCAATGTTCAGTTTATTCAGGTCAGGGACAGGCAGGGTCAAAACCAGTAAATCCGTCAGACAGGCAACCAAAACCAGACAGGGAGCAGGCAGGAACTCGAGATCCGTAAATAGGCAGGCAGGGATCAAAAACCGGGCAGGACAAAAATCTAGGCTAGAATACAACACTCACTGGAGAGCTTGGCGGAAACGACAAGACAATCTGGCAAAGGACAAGTGATAGTGAGGTGGTATAAATACTGTGCAGTGATGAGGGAATGAGTAACAGGTGAGGGGAAGGGCTGGGGAGACCAGGTGAGGGAAGTGAGCTGAGTACAAGGGCTTGGAGGAAGGCGGGATCTGAAATGACAGGAGAGTTTAGTGGAGCCACCAAACAAACAATAATAGAAGGTTCTAACTTGTGACAGAACCCCCCCCTCTATGGACGGCTCGTGACGTCCCACGTGGTTGATCGGGATGAGCCTGGTGAAAGTCAGTAATGAGAGATGGGTCAAAGATACTGCGAGCAGGCACCCATGAACGCTCTTCAGGGCCATAACCCTCCCAGTGTACCAGGTACTGCAACCCTCTACCACGTCGCCGGGACTTGATGAGGCGACGGACAGTGTAAACAGTCTCCCCGTCGATAGTCCGGGGTGGTGGTGGGGGTCTAGAGGGGGGCTGAAGAGGGCTCACATTAACTGGTTTGATCTTGGACACATGGAAGGTAGGATGAATCCTCATAGAAGGGGGCAAACTTAGGCGGACAGCTGCAGGATTGATGACCCTAGCTATGGGAAATGGGCCTACAAAACGGGGAGACAACTTCTTTGACTCAACTCTGAGAGGGAGATCCCGTGTGGAGAGCCAGACACGTTGCCCTGGGGAGTACTGTGGAGCTGGCTTGCGACGGCGATTGGCGGTCCGTTGATAACGGTCGGAAGAGCGCAGGAGCGCGGAGCGGGCCTTTAACCACATGCGTCGACATCGGCTTACAAACGCCTGTGCAGATGGGACGCTGGCCTCACGTTCCTGTGCCGGGAAAAGGGGTGGCTGGTATCCGCGGGAGCATTGGAATGGAGAAAGACCAGTAGCAGAACTAGGAAGGGTATTGTGGGCATACTCAACCCATAGAAGCTGCCTCGACCAGGAGGAGGGAGTGGAGGAGGCTAGACAGCGTAAGGCAGTCTCCATCTCCTGGTTCATTCGCTCTGCTTGACCATTGGACTGGGGATGAAATCCGGACGAGAGACTGACACTGGCTCCCAGCAGCCTGCAAAACTCGGACCAAAAACGAGAAGTAAATTGTGGTCCCCGATCAGAGACAACGTCACTGGGGAGACCATGCAGCCTGAACACATGTTGTAGTATGATTTCAGCCGTTTCCTTGGCAGTAGGTAATTTGGTTAATGGAATAAGCAGAGCAGACTTGGAAAACCGGTCTATGACTGTGAGTATGACTGTTACCGTCTGAGGGTGGTAGTCCAGTGACAAAATCCAAGGAGATGTGGGACCAGGGACGATGAGGGATAGGCAAGGGATGAAGAAGACCGGAGGGAGCTTGGCGTGAAGTCTTATTTTGGGAGCAGACTAGGCAAGCAGCAATGAATTCCTTGGTATCCTTCTCCATGGAAGACCACTAAAATCGCTGTCGAATCAGGGCTAGGGACCGTCTCACTCCTGAGTGACAAGCCAGGCGAGAGTTATGACCCCACTGGAGAACCTGGGTACGGAGAGTATCAGGAACAAACAGACGGTTAACAGGACAGGCACTTGGGGCTGGGTGTTCAGCATGAGAGCGCTTGACCTTATCCTCTACCTCCCAGGTCACCAGACCAATGACACATGTAGAAGCGATGATATTCTCAGTATGAGATGGAGAGCTCTCTGGCTGGAACTGGCGAGACAGGGCGTCAGGTTTGATGTTCTTAGAACCAGGTCTGTATGAAAGAGAAAAATCAAAGCGTGTGAAAAACAGAGCCCACCTGGCTTGACGAGAGTTCAGCCGCTTAGCTGAACGGATGTACTCCAAATTGTTGTGGTCAGTCCAGACCACAAAAGGCTGCTCTGCTCCCTCCAACCAGTGTCTCCATTCTTCCAGGCAGTTTCACTGCCAACAGTTCTCGATTTCCAATGTCATAATTCCTTTCCGCTGGGGACAGCTTTCGAGAGAAGAAGGCACACGGGTGCATCTTCTGATCCTCGGCCGACCGTTGAGAAAGAACTGCCCCAACTCCAGTGTCCGACGCATCTACCTCTACAGTAAACTGCCGAGTAGAATCTGGAAAAATCAAAATAGGAGCAGAGGTGAAGCGTGACTTTAACTCACCAAAAGCCCCTTCGGCCACCGAGGACCACCGGAAGGGAATGTTCTGAGAGGTGAGAGCTGTGAGAGGAGCGGCCACCAAACTGTAGTTTCGGATAAACCTCCGGTAGAAGTTGGCAAAACCCAGAAAGCGTTGGAGCTCCTTGCGTGTTGAAGGGCGTGGCTAGTCAGTCACTGCCTTGGTCTTTTCAGGATCCATCTTGATGTTTCCGGTGGAGACCACAAATCCCAGGAACGGGACTTCTGTGGTGTGGAACACACACTTCTCGGCCTTGACAAAGAGGTGGTTCTCCAAGAGCCTCTGGAGGACTAGGCGAACATGGACCACATGCTCCTGTTTTGACTTGGAAAAAATCAAAATGTCATCCAGGTATACAAAAACACAGATATTGAGAAGATCCCACAGAACATCATTCACCAACCCCTGGAAGACTGCAGGTGCATTGGTGAGTCCAAAAGGCATGACTAAATACTCATAATGTCCACTAGGAATGTTAAATCCCGTCTTCCACTCGTCCCCCTCCCTGATTCTCACCAAATGGTACGCGTTACGTAGGTCCAGCTTGGTAAAAATAGTAGCGCCTTGTAACAGTTCAAATGCAGAGGAAACAAGTGGAAGGGGGTACCTGTTCTTGACAGTGATGTTATTGAGTCCTCTGTAGTCAATGCATGGGCGCAGAGTCTTATCCTTCTTACCCACGAAGAAAAAACCTGCACCAGTAGGAGATGATGAAGGCCGGATAAGCCCTGCATCCAAAGAGTCATTGATATACTTCTCCATTGACTTAGTTTCAGGAGCCGATAAAGAAAAAAGTCGACCTCTGGGAGGAGAAGTACCAGGTAACAGGTCAATAGGACAGTCATTAGCACGATGAGGCGGGAGTGAGGTGGCCCAAACCTTGTTAAAGGCCTCTTTAAGGTCCCAGTAATCCTTGGGAACACCGGAAAGGTCTTGACACTCAGAGATAATCGGCTGACTGGAATCAATTGAGGAACTAGATCTTAAGCAGACAGCATGACAATGAGCACTCCACTCTCTAATAGTCCCTGAAGCCCAATCTATATGAGGATTATGCCTCCTTAACCAAGGAAACCCCAAAATGACAGGCTGATGTGGTGCATGGATAAGGTGAAAAGAGAGTGTTTCGCTGTGATTACCTGACATGCTCATTTGAACTGGAGTTGAACGGTGTGTCACTCTGCAGAGAAGACGACCATCTAGAGCTGTAGCATTGATGGGCTTCTCCAAAACCTCCCGACCAAGTCCCATCTGAAAGGCCAGTGTTATATCCAAAAGACTGGCATCAGCACCAGAGTCAATAAGAACAGCCACAGTGTGCATTTTCCCCAAGCAGCTCAGCTGAGCATGGGTTAGGGGTCGAGAGGGCATTTCTAAATTCATAATTCGGCTCACCAGCGCCCTCTGGATGACTGGTGAGCCCTGCCTTTTACAGGACAAGAGAAGGCAAGATGACCCTCCTGGCCGCAGTAAAGACAGCAGTTGTCCCGCAGGCGGCGCTGTCGTTCTGCCTCGGAGAGCCGGGTCCGCCCCAGCTGCATTGGTTCAGAAGAGTTAGAAAATCCTCCTCTCACCTGTTCAGTAGCATGCGCTAACGGGGGAGGCGGAGCCTGAGGGGCGACGGAGAAAACCCTCTCTTTCCTCCGCTCCCGCAGACGGCCGTCAATGTGGATGGAGAGAGCCACCAGCTCATCTAAATCAGCAGGAAGGTCCCGAGCTGCCAGTTCGTCTTTAAGGCGATCCGACAGACCGTTGTAGAAGGCATCGAGAAGTGAAGAAGCATTCCAGTTACTCTCGGCGGCTATGGTACGAAACTCGATGGAGTAATCAGACACAGATCTCCCTCCTTGCGCCAGGTTAAACAGTCCCCGAGCGACCTCTCTTCCGGGTGTAGCGTGATCAAAGACTTTACGCAGTTCATCGGAGAATACGCTTACAGATGAGCAGGCAGAGGATTGTCTCTCCCATTCGGCGGTACCCCAGTCTTTAGCTTTGCCCGTGAGAAGAGAGACAATATACGCCACCCGGGATCTTTCTGTTGGGAAGGCGGAAGGCTCGAAGGCGAGGGAACATTGGAACAGGAATGGTCTGCACGAACCTGGGGCTCCAGAGTAGCGTTCCGGAGGAGGCAGGCGTGCATCCGATGCCGGAGGACTCTGGATTCTAACAGCGGAAGCTGGAGTTAGTTCCGGACTTTGGACCGTAGCAGGAAGGTTCTGAAGATGATCACGGAGATTCACAAAGGTCCGTTCGTGACGAGCGGCCAACTCCTGCATTGCTTCCGCCATGAAGGTAAGCTGCTGCTCGTGGCGTTGTAACACGATATCGTGCGTAGGCGGTTCTGTCGCTGAGTCGGCTGGGTTCATGTTGGCCAGATTGTACTGTCATGATCACAGGTACAGATCAGAACTCAATAGCACGACTCAGATACAACCAGTGTATAGCAATGTTCAGTTTATTCAGGTCAGGGACACGCAGGGTCAAAACCAGTAAATCCGTCAGACAGGCAACCAAAACCAGACAGGGAGCAGGCAGGAACTCGAGATCCGTAAATAGGCAGGCAGGGATCAAAAACCGGGCAGGACAAAGATCTAGGCTAGAATACAACACTCACTGGAGAGCTTGGCGGAAACGACAAGACAATCTGGCAAAGGACAAGTGATAGTGAGGTGGTATAAATACTGTGGAGTGATGAGGGAATGAGTAACAGGTGAGGGGAAGGGCTGGGGAGACCAGGTGAGGGAAGTGAGCTGATTACAAGGGCTTGGAGGAAGGCGGGATCTGAAATGACAGGAGAGTTTAGTTGAGCCACCAAACAAACAATAATAGAAGTGTCTAACTTGTGACAAAATAAGAGAGTTGAAACAAAGATTTATATCAGATGATAAATTAAACTTTAAATATTTGTTTTAATGGTTCGGGACCCTAATTTTTTGCGGCGGACAGTTGAAGCAAAGTCTTTACATTTTCAGATATTTCTGATCCCTTTGGAGAGGAGTGCCAAAACATTTGACGTTGGTTTATCTTAAGAATTAGAACAATTAATTATCTGAAAGGATATTGTTCAAACCATCCAGGGGATTGACCAAAGACTTGACCACCATGACTTTTTGAACAGGTATACAAAGAAGTACACATTTAGCAATTTCAGGTTTTTGTTTCCGTCCAAAGTGAACATTAAAAAAATCGTTGCCTTCTACAGTATCTGCAAATGGAAACTATGCTTAGTGGTATAAGTGAATAAACTATAATTAAAGTGGTTACATTTTGAATTACACTTGGAAAAGATCATAAGGGCAATACAAAAACAAGATAATAGCAGGACAAGGTATGAATCCTCCTTTCCTGCATGACAGTCAGACATGATACACACCCATCCATCCTGTTCTCCAAACCCTTACTGAATGCCTTGCTATGAAAAAGCAGACTATCCCCTTTGTTGATAAAGTATGGTGCAGGAATGAGTACTAAGTCCCAGAAATGTTACCACTTCCGGTTCCTTCATCTCAAACATGTTTTTGGTTGATAGCCTGAAAAAAGGTCTGTGGTTAAAACAAGCTTAAGAAATGTTTGCCGTTTTGTTCTGCAACATGAAATACGTCAGAAAACACCCCATTCCGATGATAGGTTCTTTTAAAACAGCGGTTTCTTACAAATGACTAAATAAAAGTACTAAACATCAATACACTGACACAAGTCTTCCTTTAGTTAGCAGTGTTAACGTGCAGCCGCGTGAACGTCATATAATTTGTTTATAGTCTAATTCTGGCAATTGCATTTAGGTTTCAAATATCATAAAAGTGGAGGTGTAAATATGTAGAGATTATCCTTCTGAACAAAATGTGTATTGGCCAAAGAGCTCATTTCTGCAATGTAGGAAAATCCAATGAGGAATTTCCCATCGCCTTTTGTCAAGGGAGCCCTTGCAATGCTAACTTCACAACAATTGGTCACCACTGATGCATTCCAAAGATGTGAAGTGCATTAAACACGGATGCATAGAGATCCAACGTGAAAACAGACAAACAATGCGGCTTTGGAAAAGAACAAAAGAATGTTGTGTCATGTGACTTTTATAAACGTCTAGATAAGGGTTTTAGCTTTTACTTGATATCTTATTTAGTTTTTAACCACTTTAAACAATGCTTGTTCCGATAGGCCCATGACTTTCCCCCCACTTTCAAAGGTAGCCACTCTTTTCTTTTCAGATGTTGTGTACAATTAATTGTTCATACTCTTAAAACTGAGCCTTACATTTATACCATTCATATACCCACTTAAAATGCTTTAGTTTCTGTCCTTTTGTTACCTTTAGGTTTATCCCTGTTAACAGATCCTGCATATGAATGTTGAAAACATTCTGGTTTCTGGTGGTTAGTCCAAGTATTGGCCCATCATGTTTTTGCAGACTGGTTTGTGGGAAAATAATCCGTGTGGGGAGCAAAAGAGGTGAAACCCATTTGGTAAAATGCAATTTCTGAGCCACCTTCTAATCAAGCTTCTTGAGAAACAATCCGTTCGTAGACATTGTCTTTGTATTCCAACAAAAGTAAACAAAGAGCAGCGCATGGAAAATCAATTATTGTTCAATTAATTTAATCTACTTAAAAAATTAATTATGTAAAATCTATTTTTTACTTGTTACCACTGATTTTTAAATATTGATCCAATCTATGCAGCCAGTTCTTGCCAGTTATTTATTTTCTAAACAAATACTAAATGATAGCATATGTCTTCGTCAGGAAAACCTTAGCCACACAGGGAGTGACCCCTTCAATGTTTACGGAAACAATAACTGTGATATCTTTGGTTATAAAGGAAAGAAAAACACAGTAGCTGGCAGCAGCTCTGGCAGCAGCTCTCATCAAATCAGGCAAAGAAAGAACTCTAATTGCATCAACAAAAATGCAGCTTAAGAAGAAACAGATGAATACACTGTAGAAAATATTTGGTGCTGTCAATGTTTATATTTTCTTTACAGAAACATCCAACATTATAAGAATGATAATGACTAGCTCCGATGTTGCCTTCAGCGTCGTTAACGTGAATGATAATGACTGACCTGGCAGGAAAACACTCACAGGATCAGCAGAGACCACACAGGTGACAATTTGAGTGTGGAAGTTCATTCTTGGTCTATTTAAACAGCAGCTGTATTCAAATAATCTAACCTGAAAGGTCCTCCAGCTTTTGCATAGCTAAAATTATAACAGTGTAGTCTGTGTCTGTTGTGGATGGAACTGCTAATGTTTTAACATATTATTTTCTTTGTAGATTAGTATTAATTAATTAATTAATTAACTAAAGGGTGTTATATCACTATCAATGTAATGCTATTTAATTATTTGCACTTAGCTGTTAAAATTATGGTAACCTAACAAGTTAGCCGGCTAATAAGTTATTTTGTCTCATTTGGAGATCATTTAGCAATTGTTATGGTTGTTGTGTCAGCAACTCATGTGTTGCACATCAGAAACACTTATTCCAACACAAAGCATGACAATTGTGTGGTGGTACTTTAAGAATTAAGTGAATTAAAATGGCATTATCTCAGTAAATAGCGAATATATTTGAAATAGATTTTCTTCAATTTAATGCCAAACTTGCTTGCTCAAAATGTAGATATTGACATGGTCCAACAGACGAAACCATCCACACAACCCAAGCAATGTTTCTGAGACTAAGGGTTCAAAACTAACAGGCCAAACATTTTTAGGCTGTTATACACATGGCCAAGATTGTTGTTTCCGTATAGCGCCACCATCTGGACATGGGGGATGTCGGTCAGAAGAACGGTTGTCGAGAAATTCGACAGACAGACAGATAGAGATAACTTTCTTTATAGTTGAAATCTTGCCAAAGTGTTTTGCCTTCATTAAAAGTACTACTAACCATGTCTTCAGTATGAGTTTACCCATTCATACATTCAACCGGTGTTCAAAATGATGATGTATGAGTGTTGACCTGAGCTTTTGCAACAACTCTGCAATGAATGAAGCCTAAGTGCACTTCAGACTGCTTATCGCGTGTGTGGGGCTTGAAAAGAAAGACAACCCTCTCTGAGCCAGAACATTAGTGTTGGAATCCAAAACTACAAACACTTCAAGATGAGAAATAATGATGAGGAGATATCAGACGTGGCTCCTTTCTCCACTCTGCACTCTGAGTAACTTCATGTTAGGCGGCTGCCAGCAGGGAGTGCAGAACTTTAAAACATTTTAAACTTTGAATGCTCATAAGCATAACAATTTTGTTCGACCAACTTTTTATATAGAAAACATTTCCGCACTGAAGTTAGGATTTGGCCTTGGGGCCGTTGAAAGCTTCAGGATTATTGTGTCAACTGGTTCTGCTAGTTTGTCAAACGTTTGGGACTGTCTGTTGCTTTTGCTTTTGTGTATGAACCCAGGCCCTGTCTTTAGAATGGTCTTTAAAATCGAGTTTATAGGATTTTAATTAAACTTTAAAAACCAAATATGTCATTTTCTGCCACTAGAGGTCTAAAACAGTAACTAAAAACAGAGTTTTGTGTGGGGGAAACTTCTGTGTAGCAATGCAGGAGGAGTCACCGACTCAAAGGAGACACGAGGAGAGCTGGAGCTTTGATGTCAAACACTGATGGGTTTATTTGGAGCAAGTCAAAGAGTCAGAGGTTCTGACTTCACGGTTGAGATACCACATCAATTCTGAAGAACCCTCCTGTAGCTCCAGGTTTTAACTAGTTCAGAGTGTAATAATCAACCTTCTTCAATAGATAGACTAAACAGCTGAGGACACTGAATCACAGTTGTTGTCGCGGCTCGGGGTCATCTACACCCCGAGAAGGATGTGTTCCAGGTGTCCCACAACAATAACTATCTCTGACCGAGAGTTGCCCGGTCATAAACTGGTAACAACAACAACAATATGCTAGGGCAGCCCTTCCTTATGGGAGATAACGGCTGCTCAAGGCTGGGCATCTGCGTCAGAGGGCGAAGGAGGACATGCAGGGCAAATTATTCCCCAACACATTGGATTATAGGAGTTGTTGACTTCCCCAAAATGGCTCTCAGCTTCTGTTGGTTAAGATTTCTTCATTCATCATTCATTCGATTTTTACCGGGAGCAGAATTATCCACGGGCTGGACTCATTTCCCGGAGGGGGTGCAAGGCAGCTTGTCTCTAAAGTCTTATCATGCAAATTGCACTTTTTGATGTCTTTTATACATAAATATGTGTCCCCGGTGTGCAGGGAACTCACAAAGTGTCAGAAAATTAAAACCTCTCTCTTTTCCTCCGTAGGCCTACCCAAATCTCTTAAAAAGGGGGTACAACGGAGCTGATCCAGATTTGCGTCCGATATGACGTTTTATCAGAAATGTGGACCCACAGCACTATCAGAAACGTTGCTATCAGAAACAATGCGCGACGTGTTTTGGACGTAATCTGGTGTTTGTTTACATTAGCAAGCATCGCTAACACTCAGAGCTAAACTGTACCGGAGAGAGTATGTGTAATAAAGCAGGAAATTAAAAAAAGGAACTCACCTTGTGGTAAACCCGCAAGAGAGAACGCGTTTGAGCTCCATACTGTTTCAGGAATAATCCTTGGAGTGGTTTGGAACATGAGATGGCGTTTAATCTGTGATTTTTGATGATGTAGTGTTTGTAAAGTAACGTAATAACGAAGATAATAAACAAAAGAAAGAGCCAAAAAACATCTTCAGACAAGTTTTAAACATAGTTTTTTTAATTTACATGTTATACTTTTACAAAAACAACTCTTTAATAACAGGACTGCAAAGCCAGAACGCTAGCAAAGATTAAGAACACCATCAACTCTAAAATACAGAGTGGTCTTGTCAGATTTGAACAGCCAACTGTGGAATATGATCCAGTTAAAACACTCAACACCACGAACGTTGCTTCTCCCTAAACAATGTGCACGTTGCATTATATCCGGGATGTTTTTGTACAGTTTAAATACAGTATCAAAGACACAAAATACAACATCTGTCTCAAAGCAGGTTGTAATCAAGTAGCCTAACAGTATAAAGAATATGCAACATAGTATGAGTGTATATACTGTATATGTATTTATATACACACTGCAGACGGTCACAAAGTGAAGAAGGCCCCCTGTACTGCCAAACTAAGCTGTTCTATTCACATTTAACAAGATTATCTAAAGATGCCATGAAACAGCAACCATAATACAAAAGTCACCAAAAATATATGCCATTATGAAGAGCTACCATCTTTTTTTTCTTATATTTTCCTACTTTTAAATAAGGACTGGAAAACGTATACAACATCAAGTGTACATTGACAAGGCATGTCCTGTATATAATCGAGATATCTTAAAACATTGCACATGAAAAGGGATCAAAAGAAGAGGGCATGCTGAACAATATATCAAAGCTACGCTGGATGAAGAGTCATCTTGAAATAAGGCCTTGACAGAACTGAAAACATGCTCTCCACTTCACAGAACGATATGAACATGCAACTTTAAAAACAAACAGAAAGGAGCTGTTTGATGTCAAAGCTTTGTTCCAAGTTTCACAGATCAAAAGGGGTCTTCGCCTATTTGATACTCCTTCAGTCACATTTGATTTGAAACAAAATACATTCTTTTTTATCTATATATATCTATATATATATATCTTTTAAAACGACACCTGTCCATTTATTGCACACCATCGGTTCACGAAAATATTTTGGGCACTTTTGCGTTTCAACACACAGCAGCATTTCATTATAAAAAAGTCGTTTGAATACAGACACTTTGAACACAACAGATGAAAAGCATGATGTACAAATGGAGAATAGAAAACGTTTTTTCTTTTTAAATGTTGATATTGTGCAACTAGAGTTAATAGGTCCATTTACTAAGGCTAGCCTCTTAAATGCACAACATCATACAGTGTTTTAAGGGGCAACACAGCAGGACCCCTTTTTGCTAATAGCATGGACCACTTACAATGATTATCTCTCTTTTAATATGTGCAATTACTGATTGCCATGGCAAATCCCCAATGAGATCGAGAACATTTGGTCCTGTAGGAAAGAAACGTGATTTGTACCCAGATAAAAAGGGCAAATGGCACAACGTTTTGACTGATAGGGTGGCGCAAGCTCTTATTAAGACAGCTCTCAGCGACTTGAATGATCAGGACAGAGTTATATTGATTCCATCATCACAGCAATAATCATCTTTACATTTTACAATCACCCCTGTGTTAGGAGGTCTTACATCCTGCTGTGATCATTCTCAATGTCGGCTGCTTGTACTACTTTCAGGGGGCGACGGAAAAGAAACGACCCAGTCACAGTCAGTAGCATTCAACTCGTGGATTATAACCACGGGTATCATTATCTCCTCAAAATACAGAAACAACAATGTCCAAGTACACAATTACAACCATGTTGGCACGACACAGATAACAGGAGTTTGAAGTTTGACCAAACAAAAATAAAAAAAAAGTTGAAATTAGTAAAGTCAACTGCCAAACTGTGCTATCAGTTTAAGGTGAAGGATACATAATATATTTATCATTTAGAATGATACAACTCACAGTATTTGCATTCAATCACTTGCATTGCTTTTAAAGCAATATGATCACAAACCAACAACTTGTAATCTGTTCTGACTGTAAACTGGCCATCACAGATAGCATCACTTCCTGCTCCCTGGCTGCACACAGAGCTTTTATTTTTAGTCAGGGAATTTCTTTAATTTAGTTTTTCCCTTTGTGGCAACCTAGGTAAACAAAACAACAGAATGCTGGTGGTTATTCTAATAAAACAAAAGTCACACAATGATTCAAAAGGAAAAGAAACATGTTGTACCTAAGTGAAACATCATAACATATCTGCAGTGTACCTGTTGGTATATCGACCAGATTTTAAAAGCCATGTGAGATATCAATATTTAGAACAAAAACGGGCTTGAAACTGAAAAGAAAAATTGCATTTGACAAGCAGGCCTAAGTTCAAATAAGATAACATGCTACATTAAGCCTTTTGGGGAATAGAACATTGTTATTGTGAAACCTTGTGACTCCAAATGTTAGTCTTCTATTGATTTATTTGGTTAGATTTATATTAAAAAATACTTTTAGCTTTTTTTTGTTTTTGGAGATGCAAGGTTTGATTAAACAACAGTATTCAATAATAATAATAACAAAAAATAACTTATGATAGGTCAGAAATGATATACTGCACATGTGTTAAGGGAATACTCTGTCAATATAATCTTAGATAAAACAAAGAAAAGAAAAGTATTGTGTTCTTATAGATAAAAGTAAATGCACACACACACACCTGACATATCATATTTCACGACACCCAACATTCAAACACAGCATTCAAATAGTAAACTACAGTACAAGCTATTGCAATATACATAATATTCAGCTTAAACAGTTTGCCTATAGCGACGGCACTGAAGGAATAACACAGTCTCTGCCCATACAAACTAGGGTTGTCACTAAAATGAATTACAATGTTTTTTATTGTATTTAGCTCAGTTTGCAAAGACTTGATTTGACCTCTCCTTCTTCCTCTACACGTTGCTTTGTTCAAATGGATCTCTCAGGCACTTTCCAAAAAGGCTTGGATTCAACAGACCTCGAATTGGCTAAGACAGAAACGACTTTAGCTAGTGCTGCATTCACGTCATATGGGAAATAAAACCCTACTACAAAATGACTACAAAAAATACTGCTTCGACTCAAAAAATACTTGAGATTTGGTGATGGGCCAATTTTTTTATCCAAAGATATCTCATGTCACCAAAGAGGAAATTGCTGCATTCAAGCTCGGGGGAAATAATTAAAACAAAGAAAATAATCATTTAATTTGCTGGATTTGGTGTAAAACATAAAGTCAAATAAGTGCATCTGTGGAAAAAAACATCATCAAGGCAACTGAAGTCTCCGGAAAACTTCCATCGGGGGGACCTGAAGGCCTCACATGATGAGGTTTCAACATGTCCGAGTTCTCCCTTTGAGCCGCCGTGGCACAGATATTCCCATATGACATGACTGCAGAGTAAGACATGGTGGGCAAGCAGGAGGCTAGAATCACTCGATGGTAATGGAAGCCAGCTCCTTGGCCTGGGCATGCTGCTCTCCTTCAAACACCTCAGGGGAACTGCCTCCTCCACTGCTGTCCATCTTGGTCTCCTCTGTCGTGGCGCCCGTCTCATCGGCGTCCATCTTCAGGGAGGATGGGGCTTCCAGGGGGTCCAGGGGCTCGGGTGAAAAGAAGCCGGAGGAACTCTCGCAATTCTGGGTAGAGGAGGAGACCTGGGAGATGACGGGCATCTGCACTGAGGAGGAGGAGGAGGAGGAGGGGGCTGCGATGGAGGAGGTGCTTCCCGGGTACACGGGCTGATGGTCCGACTCCTCTAGCTCATAATGGACTCCCAGAGCCTCCTCTTCCTCCTGGACCTGGCTCAGGTAGTCGGGCACGAGGAAATCACTGCAGACACCAAAAGAATGAGAGGAGTTCAATGGCTTTTCATTTGCTATATTTATAAAAACAATATATTTGTTAAATCTGTACATTTTGACAATTTAAATGATGGTACATTAGCTAGCATTTCACAAAGATATGTGCCTTAAGCTGCATTCACATGATATGCCATTTGCTCTTCCCTCAACGCAAAGTTGGGCACAGAGCCTTCCAGTGAAAAGAGCCAATTATGTTTCATTTCTATGGTAACCTCCCCTGCTAGCTTGCTACAGCTGTCATCTGATTGGTTGCGTGTCGAAACGTCAGCCATAAACAAGGTCGAATTGGAAATAATTTAAACTTTTGAAGTCAATAATGACGGAGCAAATAGTCCATGTATTAATAAGTCAAGACTTTTTCTTTTTTTAAATGTGACAATTTGCTGAAATAATACATCGTTGGGATTTGGACTATAGAGGCCTGTACTACGAAGCAGGATTTTCGCTTAGCGGGCTAACTTCAGGGAAAACTCTGGGTTTCCGGTCCTACGAAGCTGGTTCTCTTTTTAGCGGGCTAGATCTCCATGGTAACTTATGCTGAGCGGCTAACCAGGGGCCTATACTACGAATCAGGATTTTCGTTTAGCAAGCTAACTTCAGGGATTTCCGGTCCTACGAAGCTGGTTCACTTTTTAGCGGGCTAGATAACTTATGCTGAGCGACTAGCCTGCTCCGGAGCAGGATAGGTTCCAGGATAAGAGATCAACTCAGTGAAAGCACCGCCTCCTGACCAATCAGAGCTCAGTGTGCGGAGGAAATACAGTTTAAAGTGCCGTAGCAGGAAAGACGGCCGGCCAAAATCACCGACTGTGTGAACGTGAAAATGAATAGAACATCACCTCCCATCTTCAGAGCAATCTATTATTATACTATTATGTTAAGAAAGCTTAATGAAATATCTGCCACAACATAAGTAACCGGATCAAAGTAACATTATGTAGCCTACAGTCCGCGGTACTGTGAGTGCAGACGTCGATGTGTCCCATTATCATTCATATCACTTCATAATGTATCATATATCTCCTTATCTGAGTCAGCTGAGCCGTATCTGGCCGTGCAACACTCACAGTGTCACATACTGTATGTAGAAGTATTATTTTAAGCAACACATTAAGTTGACGAAACACTCGAGTCCAATGTAATTAAAGTCAGATCGTGTCTTAGTGATATCATAAACCTGTTAATGTACGCATTCAAACACTTTCTGTTACCAGCTGTATTCACCTTGCAGGTGCAGCTATGTGGCTTTGATCCTGGATAAAGTGTTTAAGTCATGGATGTTTAAAATGTAACGTCTTCATATATGTCTAATATTATAGTTGACTTTTCATTCAGGAAGTATGACGCTGCGCTGTCAGTACACTTCTCCATGTTTGTGATTGGTCGAATGCTCCAGATACAACCCCTTTCATGTGAACGCGCACCTAACTAGATAGGGCACGGCTGGCTTGAGCGATCCACTTGATAACCTGCGTCGTAGGACCGTTTAGCGAGAGCGCATATGTTTTGGATTAGGCCAACCGGCTAACTCAAACATATCCAGGTTAGGTTGAACCAGCTTCGTAGTATAGGCCCCAGGTCACAAAAACCAAGAAATGTAAGGAGGAAATGTGGGCTTGAATAAATAAGTGATGGGCATGTGTTAATGTACAAGTTGCACTTCTGCTTTTGTGTCAGTTTAGTGAAGAAGTACTGTTTTTGTTTTTATTTCATTCGGTTTAATTTACTCCTATCTCAGTAAGTGATTTAGTACATTTCCCAGAATGCCTTTCAACAGCCACCCAAAAATGTAGTTGTCTTTACTCAAGGATGTATGCATGAAGGAACGGAAATATAGAAAGTTAGCTTAAGACAAGAGTCAATGATTCAAACTGAAGAACACAAAGTGTCTTGTGGGTGCAATATATTCTGGTCTGTGGAGGCTACTGCTGTAACCAATACCCATACATTGTATCTGCTGGATTTTTCCCTTTACAACTCGATTTTAGGGCAAACATTTCAACTAAATTACTGTCATTTTACACAGCTGATTTATGGCGGCTAAGAAACTAATCCTGTAGTCAGATAGGAAACTGGTTTAAAAAAAAAAAAAAGGTTTTCCCTGCTATCTCAATTGTTGTGTTTTCTGACGCGGAAATGATTTCATCACATCCATTGGAGTTCCTAACATATACGGCTTCCATCAAGAACAGTAGGAATCAGAGCTCAGTATCCAGTATTAATAGTTAAGGTGGAGTCGAACTGTCCTCACAAAGCGACAGCTGAATCTGACAAACTGCTCTTCAAACCAGAGTAGTTAATATATCTTTTTATGTGCAGACTGAGGATGGGAGTTAGGAGTCTGACTGTAATGCCAGATAATTTTCCACACTGTTATGATCTCAGCGAGGACCTTCTACAATAAAACTCTTGAGGAGTCAATGGCCCGTTTGAGTCCTGCCGACCTGTGAGGGCTTGAGTTGATTAAGAAGTGGAAAAGTCTGGGAAATAAAAACACTCTTCCACTTTATGAAGACACTGTGTTCTGACTTTCATGAGGCAGGCTGAGCTGCTGATAAAAACAAACAACCCACTCTATTTCATTAAAGCCCTGGTAAAAAAATAAACATGTGTTTTAGGTTTGTCACACTGCTGAAAATAATGTTATTAAACCACCCAGGCACATTATAATGATACAGAAATGACCAAGTGTAAAATTAGGTTGCAAAACTGTGAAAAAATAAGCAGTATTTTATACTGACAGCCCTAAAATAAATGCACAATCGCGGGTCAGGGTTGATTACAAATTAACACAATATTAACGACATTTCCTTATAACCACTTTTTTAGATGGTCCATTGGCCAACTAATACGGTGGCCCACGGCGATTTCTCACAGTATGACAGATGTACATCACTGCTAGCTAGCAAACGTTAGACTGCTTTAAGTGAGTGCAACTCATGATTGAGCGGTGGAACCACTGATGCAATAAATACTGCTCTTTATATAGTCCTAGGGGAGGGCTATGTTATAAGTGATGACCCCAGGATTTCTGGGCCACCCAGAGATTCCTAAAACAAAACTGTCCAACTCTACAATTCAGTACAAAAGTCTTCTCACCTGATCCGTATTAAGAAACAAATCTTAGACTTGACTTTAATTTATGACTGAAGAGTATGACTTTAAAATAAGGGATGAGTTATGTGAGGTTTTTAAGATCACTGCGCAGTTGGGTTCTTATATTGGCCGTTGATCAATGTATTACAAAAAGTAATTTTCTTATTATTGTCTACTTGTCAGTAAACAGAGCCAAGTGTAACTTCAGGTGTTTGCCATCTCTGTATAAAATCAAAGGAATAGTTCAATATTTTGGGAAATGGCCTTATTCACTTTCTATTTGAGAGTTAAAAAAGGAGACTGATAGCACTCTCATGTATGTAGCTTAGCCTAAAGCGTACGGACTGGAAATGGGAAAAAGGCTTTCTTGGCAGAGGTCACAATATCCATTTTTTTTTTACCTTTAAAGCTCACTTCTTAACATTGTTTACCTCGTTTGTTTAATCTGCAAAGACGTTTTCTGGGTTTATAACAGCTTCCTGGTCAGGTTCAATCACTTTTTGTAGTCTCCAAAGGTCACCTGACATTTATTCCCAAATGGCAAATGCTCTAACAGCTCATTGAAATGCAGTTTGTCTCCAACATCCAATGTTTGGGATAAAAATGTATAATCTTCCCGAAATGTAAATCTATTTCTCAAAATAAGTTACATTTTCAATGAATACCATCAAGTATTTCAGGTACTCTTGATCTGAGCATCAAGATCAAGTGCAATCATGTCGGAAACAATTCTACACAACAAAAGTCATAGAGGGAAAACGATCAAATGGACCTAAGGTATGAGAGTCTAAACTTGAGTAACTTTTTGATCCAGGTGAGATCTGAGTAAATGATGAGGGTCAGCGCCCCCGGACTCCTCACCTGCTCTGGAAGTAGTTTGCTAGTTCAGATGCCTCATGGTTCAGACTCCTCAGGTGTACAATTAAATTGCCAGAGTTGGTGAACATGGCCCCACACGTTTTGCACTCGTAAATCCGCGGCTTGCGGATTATGTGTCGGGAGACCCTCATGTGGTGCTTATATTCACCGAAGGACGTGAATGTGGCGCTACATATCTGGCACCGGAAACAGCGTTTACCTTCGTGCTTCAGCCGATGCATCTTTAGGGAGTAGGCCCGTGTGAACTTTTTCCCACAGCGGTCACACTGGAAAGGCTTAATGCCTGGGGGGGAGAAGAAAACAACAGAGTTCAGCTGTTCTGTGCATAAGCGTCACATGTCTTGGTATCTGTGTGTGGGTGAGGGTAAGACGAGGGTGAATGACATGGTACCACAAAGTCCGCCTTAACTGTTTTCCGAATAAAAACCACCCCCAGAGTAACTGGGAAGAATGAGTACTTCAGTGATATTTTATCCCTCCACCGTAGAACTCTTACACTACATCTTGAAAAGTTTGCAGATACATACAGTAGATCCTTTTTTTGTTTTGGTTTCCCTTTCACACAATAATTTCAAATCAATAGTCCACAAATCAATGTCTTTTACTTTGATATAGTTAACAAATGTTTAAATGCTGTTAATGTGAAGGGATGGATTCCAACTGATTTCAGATTCAGGTCTGCGTCTTCTTTATACCATGTGTTATTCACAACATGTTTTTATTTAAATGATGACATGCTTTGTGATTCATAATTGAATTATTATTTTCCCCTAAAAAACCCTCATATGAAGACGTTTGAACTCAAAATCAGTACATTATCGAGCACATGGCACAATCATCACATAAACATATCAACAGAAAGCATTACATTATTTTAAATAAATGTATTTGGAAATAAATCAATCGTTTATTTTCTATTCAACTTCATCTAGCGATTTTAGGATCTGTTGAAAGCTGACAAAGGGTTATTTAGCCATTTAGTTTTTTTTTTTTCGACAAACATTCATTTGCAGTGTCATTGGTACATCAAATAATGACCAAAACATAAAATGATTGCTGGGGTTGCTGTTTTTATAATCAATTTATCGAAATAACGTGTATTTTCCCTAGAGATTACATGTCAAACAGTGTTACACACAATTACATGTGAAATCGGTGGATAAATACTAAATTGCCCAAGATCAATACTCATGAAGTTTTCTTTTACCCCATCTCACATACCTGAGTGTATGAGCATATGCTGCTTCAGGTTTTGGATGCGTGTGAATCTGACGCCGCAGGTGGGACATTGGAAGGGCCTGTCGGGGCCGTTGGTGCCTGACCTGGCAGAGGGGCTGATGTAAAGGTGGTACGGATACTGAATACCCTCTAACCTGAAACACAAGGAGAGGAAACATCAAAGTGCTATTCAGTAGGGATGCTCCGATCAGGAATTTGTGGGGGCGATTGCCGGAATCAGTATCATACCAATCGCCGATCTGATCGGGTGGGTGCGGGCTATGGGGATCTTCCCTTTAAAGTGATGTTTAAAACTCAGTTAATGGGGCTCATTCACTGGCGCTTCCACAAACATCAACCAACATAATTATTACATTCAAAGGAAGTACATTATTCAAGTTTACATTAACTTTGGATAATAACACGGGAGAACGGGAGCCTCTCTTTTCCTCTCTCTCCGTCCCCTGACAGCCTGTCAGTATCGTCTCATGCAGCTCACTGATCCAGTAATGAGTGACCCGACAGTGAAGAATACATATATTTATAACTAGTTTAGCTTGTTCCAGAGGTAGATAAAATAGCTAAGTGTGTTAGGTCTAACTCTTAGTGTGTGTTTTGCTCCGCTCACCGGTCCGTCACAGCGGGCGGAGCTGCAGGATTTCTGCTTCACACACGTTGCTTACCGCTATTGTATTGTCATTTTCGGATTCACCTTAAAATACTGCCAGACCGGTGAAGCCATTTTGGCGAGCTTGTTTTGCCGCACACAGAGAAAAGTGTCATTTATTTTACGTCATGTGATCGGCCTTTATAGAGAGCATCGATCGATCGGAGCATCCCTACTAGGGCTGAACGATATATCGTGTCATGGCGATAACCGCGATATGCGCATGCATATGATATTCACATGCATATCATATGCATGATATTCACATCGCAGGGACTAAGATCCATTTTATAAAAAAAATGTATTCATTTTTTTAATAATCTTTTTTTTTAGGACGTACGATATTAAATAGGTAAATGAACTGAAACACGTCATGTTACAATTATTTTGCTGCTTGCTACAAAAGGAAAACTTGCGCGGCTCTCATGCATGTCAGGGGTACTTGAGTGAGTGACATGCAGGCTCTGCATGCACAGCAAACCACCAATCACAATCATTCTTGATCAGATCACAGCAGGCGCTGCCACGCTAGTTTGCAGACCATCAAAACACCGGTAAAAAATGGGCGAGACACAGGAGGACAATACCGGCGAGAATGAAGATTTACTTCCAAAAAGAAAAGCAACATCTGCCATCTGGAACTATTTTGGATCCAAAAAGGTTCTTCTCTTCTTCATTCACAGATGAACCCCCTTATTTGAGGGTAAGCAACATGCATTATCATGACATGTTAGATCATGACTTAAGGTATGATGAGTCAACCAGTTAAGATCCAGACGTCCGTGACTAAAATCCTTCATCCGGTTAAATATAGTTAAAAAAAACGCAATATATATCGCAGGGGGAAAAAATATCGCAATGTCAGTTTTTTTCAATATCGTGCAGCCCTAATCCCTACTATTCAGTAGAACATTTCTACTTTCTTAAGTAGAAGTAGCAGTACAACAGTGTATAACTACTCAAGTTACAAGTATAAATACTGCATTTAAAGTGTTACTTAAAGGGGACATATTATGAAAACTCACTTTTTTAGTATTTGTAAAGATACATTTGGGTTTCTAGGATTCCTACCAACCCACCAACTGTGAAATAAGACATCCCAGTCAGAGTTTTGTTGAATGCTTTGGTCCAAAAACATGGGTTTCTTCTTATAATAATAATAATAATAATAATAATAATCCTTATATTTATTATAGTGCTTTTCAATGACTCTCAAAGCGCTCCTTACAAATACACATTACACATACATATCATACATGTAATGGTCATGTGCTGTGGACAATACCCACAGGAGCAAATTCAGGTGAAGTGTCTTGCCCAAGGAAACAACGGCTTTACAGACGCAGCGGCGGCGGGTTTCGCCCCCTTTGATCTGATAATCAATGCACAGCGCACTGCGCCACACCGCCCATCTGCACACCTCGAAGTCATCAAGGCGCTTTACAAGTACACATTGATATCATACATGTACTGTGGACAATACCCACAGGAGCAAATTCGGGTGAAGTGTCTTGCCCAAGGACACAACGGGTTTCAAACTGGAGTTCCCCAACGCCCCCTTGATCTGATGATCAAACGCACAACCCACTGTGTCACCCCGCCCGATGTCACATAAAGGCCCTGACACACCAAGCCGATTTCGGCCATCGATAGATATCTGGCCGTCGATGAGCGTCGTGTCTCCTTACTCAGATTGGTGTGTCCCGCACCGTCGTGTCTTTTTGGCCGTGCCGACACCTTCCGTGGCCGATTCACCATGTTGAATCGGCCACGGTGGCTGTTGGCAAAATAAATCACTGATTGGCTGTTCAGCTTAGCAAATCAGTGCATGAGAAGAGAAACGGAAGTGAGGTACGCAAACAAACGATTAGGCACACACAGACGGCTATTATTTTTTATTTTCATCTCACCTGGATGCAAGAATTTATTTTACATCATGGCGATCTGGAATGAGGAAATCGAAGACCAACTCAGTTGCCACGTAATTTGCTGCCACACTTCCTTCAAGTATTTAACGGACAGGACCCTGGACGATGTGGCTAAAAACATTTTTTATTGTATTACTTACTATTTTTATCTTATTGTATTTTAGTCGATTGTTTACATTATGCAGTTCTACATTTGATAATAAACCACTTGTTACCGCTACTGCAAAATACAAAACTTTATTTCGTACCTTCATACTACAGCCATTAGATAACACAACATTAGAATGAGGATAAAATTAGCTATACTACAATAAAAGTCAGAAGATACAGATGTACATGATGATACATAATTTGCCTGTCAGTGTTATGATGTTGTATATTAATATAATCTTGGATTATAATTACTGATGCATTGAATGTGGTAGCAGCAGTACTTTAAGGTTGCCAGCCACAATGCTTAAATAGTTTCTTTCTGCTTCAGAGAGCTGAAGTTTGTATATATCACGCAGTCTGTCTTCCGGTTGTTGCCTCTTTTGAATGACAAATACACACTACCGCCGCCTGCTGGCAAGGAGAGTTATTGCCACTCATGCATGCACAGTGCGTACGTGCTACTTGGCCGTCGGCTGAAGTCTTTGCGGTGTGTTCCAGTGCGACCTTTTGGCCAAGAAGCAGGAGACGTGAGGCGATACAATCGGGTCGTGTTCTTTGGTGTCAGTTTGGTGTGTCAGGGCCTTAAGTCCCTGAAAAGAGTCTCTTCACCCAGGGTTTGAGATCTAGCAAAGGTGCCTAATTTCTCACAAGCCAATCAGATCAGACTTGTTTTCATCAGGAGGTGGTCTTAAAGAGACAGGCACCAAAATGTAGCGTTTTGGACAAAGGGTGAATACAGCTATATTCAGGAGGACAGTATGAGAAAAAAACATTTTCTTTTTCCATCATTAAAGTTTTTAAACATGTCCAAGTAGAAACCCAAAATATAATCATAAAACTTAAAATGAGTATGATATGTCCCCTTTAAAGATGGGGTAGGTAATTCACTTCAGAAAAACCCTTTTTGTTATTTTCCATGGAATGCTCTTAACATCCCAAAAGCATTGAATATCTTAAGTGCTTTGGCAACAAATACATAAAAAAATGTCATCTGTGGAAGCCGTGGCGCTGTAAAAAGCAAACCAATCATTTTAGCCGGCCCGGCTAAAATAACTGGATGGCCTACCTGCCTGTCAGCCTTCCATCTGTGCACAAACTTATCTCGTGCCCTCATTGGTCATGTGCGCGTTCGTGTGTGTTGGAGGAGGGGCTCTGTAAGGAAGTCTGAAGGAAGAGGCAGATTTTTTTCGGCTGCGTACTTTCAAATTCTAGCGCACTCGAGCTGGTTTCTCCATTCTTACCTACCCTACCTTTAAGTAAGTGTACACAAGTATACAAATCTATATATACTTAAAGTAGATAAAGATGCTTATTCAGATTTGTTTCTGACAGTTGATCAATGGGGACTGTCCACGACACTATAAACCAATAAACTTAACTAAACTGATAGCTGTTAACTAGGGGTGTAACGGTTCACAGAAGTCACGGTTCGGTTCGTACCTCGGTTTGGGGGTCACGGTTCGGTACGGGTTCGGTACAACAAGAAAAAGCAAAAAAAAGTCCCAAATGCATAATTCCAGGTTTGTTGTTATTTATTTTTTGAACAGTAGTGCAATTCAGTTTAAAAATAAGGAACTCTGACATTTTGAATAATTAACTGTATTAAACAGTTAAAAACAAACCACAAACAGTACCATACACACTCAGATGGCCATATTATCTATAATCATGGCTGATGTCAAACAAAAAGGTTTCATCAAGCTGTAAAACTAAAAAGAATGTCTTTAAAATATTACATCATCAATAATAAGAAAGTGTTTCAAGAGCGCATAGTCGTTGACAGTGACGAGCCGTCAGGGCCCTCTAGGCCCTCTGTGAGGGCCTAAGATATTCTACAAAATAATATTTAAAAACATTACAAAAAAAAAAAATTATATATTTTTTTAGTTATATTTTTCATTAGTTTTACCAAAATAACTTGATTTAATTGTATTTAAAATAACATTTCCAAAGAATTAAATCCTTTGAATCTGCCTATTCAGTTTCTGTTGGAATGTGAAGGGTTAAATGAAAGAAGCTCGTCTCTGCGAGTCTGTGAAGAGAGGAGCTGTTGGACGTCCAGGCGGTCCAGCTATGAATTCACAGAGGGCCCCGCTATAGTAACTGAACGAGAGAGTAATGTCAAATGACAGTACAATTGACCAATCATATCTTTCCTCTAAATGGGTGGGTGTTATTATCGCGGACTTTATGACAAGTTCCACCCGCTGTGAAACTTTTCTTGTTTCCATAGCAACAACAACTTCCTGTCAACAGCGTTAACTCGCCTTCAAAATAAAAGCATGTCAAATTACACATAAGACATACAACTGCAACAAAAGTAACAAACACAATGCAATATCCTTTTCAATTTCAAAGAACACAAATAGGGTTATTTACAGGTGTTGTTTTGTGTGGTAGAGGGTCGCTTTCATTGATGCGTTTTGCACCCCGGGCCGTTGTTTTGATATTCCGCTGAAGTATACGCTGTGACGTAATAACTCGAGGGAAGGGGTGGGGGTCAGAGTAAGCCCCCAGGAAGTGCGCCGGAGTCTGTTGAGAATATTCGTGCTGGCCAAACGGCGGTACTACACTTCCTTTGGGTTGCTGGGCCCGGAAACACTTTTTCCTATTGACTTACATGGGGAAAGAGTGGTCTGTAGCTCGTTGGATAATTTTTTTTAAACTAAATAAACAACCCAGTATGAACACTTGTATAGCCCTTATTAAAAAAATTGGTACCTCAAGTTGTAAAAATGTGCTAATAATGTTATTCTGAGAGTTATTTCCCTCTGCATTATGAACGCGCATCTAACTCACGGGACCGCGCCGCCCGGCACGTTCAAGTTACGTGTTCAGCACATGGTTCAGCACTACATGAGTTTCTCTTTACCCATGGATGCACAATAAGAACGGACCCATATCGCCTTACTGCCATCCCACGGAGCTGTAATAATGGATATATTGCACGTGTTTGCTGTAATTCATCATTTGTAAAATATTATACTACATGGGCTGTATGATGTAAATCTTGTACCGTAAATGTTGTATTAAATAAAGTTAATATTACCGACGTAGATTAACGTCCCTGTAGCTTATTATTGCACTAAGAAGCTTATTGCACTGTATATATATATATATATATATGCACAGTGCAATAATTATTTCATGCTAAATGAAGCTCTGTTGCTTGGATGTCACTAGATCCTGTTACAGTGTAATATAAGTACATAACGATTTATGAGAACATTAGCATAATTACTAGCTAGCCGCTAGCTGCTAACTGCCGCCTTGTTAATATCAAATCCATCATAATAACATCCATTACCATGCTGTAATGAACGCACGGTGCTGTTACGTGTACGCAAATTGACGTGCTTGATGTGAACGAGCATTTTGGTTAAAGTTGCGCATGCTCTATGAGTGCACATACGGGTACTTCTCAGGCATGCCGGGTAATCTGTGACGTTTCACTCTCTCAAAAGTTGGGCCATTTTATCATCATGCGCTAATGAGCAACTCTCATAGGAATGAATGAGGCCCTGCCTCCCACGCTGTATCCAGTTCTTATTATACATCCATGGGTCAGAGGGCCTAGGTATAAAAGTCACGGCTCGCCACTGGTCGTTGAAAAACATATGCCAAAAGCTTCCATTATTTATTTTTGGTCTCACGGCTTTCATGTCTATTGGTTTATTAAAAACAGCGGGGATAAGCTGTTGAACTGCTGCTGTCTTTTGCCGGGCTCCGGTGATTGGCAAATCTGGGTGATGCCTTCTGATATGATTTAGCATGTTTGGCGTGTGTTTCCATTAGCATACTGCACTGCTATCGAACAACGCCGACACACCGTCCTCGTCCGATCCACCACTCGCACACTTCATCGTTATTTAGTCCGCAGGGAACCCGAAATGTTCCCACACAGCTGATTTAAAAGAAGCAGGTGGGTTCTAGCTTCTGTGTGTTATCTGAAATCGCCATACTAACTTTTCTTCTTCTTGTATTTTGTTCGTTTTGTTCGTTTTGTTGTTGTGTTTCTTCTTGTTCTTCATTTGTTGTTTAAGGGCGGCTGACAAACAGCTTTTAGGCGCAATACCGCCCCCTGGATTATAAGTAGTGTAGTGGATACTGCCCTGAATGACAGACTTTTTTCCCACTCGAAAAAGTGACTGCATGTGCCGAACCGTGACGTCCGAACCGTGAGGGTACGGGACAAATACGGATACCGTTACACCCCTACTGTTAACACATTATTAATCCACACTAATAGAGTGGTGAAGGATTAAGACTTAAAACCCAGACATGAGTTAGCATTTTACCACTTCCTGTCCCCTTGCCGCATCACAGACTGAGTGGTGTTAATATGTGAGGATTATCCTGCTGAACAAAATGTGTCTTTGCCACAGATTTTATAATCCAAAATCTAATGAAAAAATACCAATGTTTGTTTTCGAGGGAACCCTTTTGATGCTAACTTCTGGGTCGGCCTATAAAAAGATGTCATCACTGCACCACTCTATTAGTGTTGCTGTGGTGTAAATGCCTAACAAGCCGCCCAGCTGCAATGATAACCAGATGTACTAACAGATTATATCCATAAAATATGGCCAGCTGCAGTATACCAGGCAACTGCGTCCCTAGTGCACCTGTCGGGGAGAACAATCAGCCCCACAATGTTGCGTGTATTGTTGTGGCTTTCGGGAGTGTCAGACCACCATAGTTAAGGTAGTATAATGCGTCAGCTTTGTTTGACGTTCAAAGATTTCCAGTTAGATGCCACGTTAGCTTTCACATTAAATGCATCACCCATGTTTGTGGCTCGAGGCTTTTACAATATGCAGCCAGCATTCTTTATATTAAACTACATCACGTCTTTGACATTTTAACATGCCACTTAAATTTATTATCCAAACAGGTGTGTCTCAGACTTCCAGTTGTGAGTTCTACGTCTATATATGCTTTACTGCTTATGACTTGCCTGGCTGCAAGTTGGAACAAATCACGATACCTTTCATCGTCTTCTGCGTGTCCTCCAGGGTTAGAGGTGCCCTGCATCAACGGCAAGCCTTCAGACACTCCCTCATCCATCGACCCTGGAGAGAGGAAGAAAGGAGTGAGTCATATGGCAGCAGCTCTACTGACTACAGGATAAGGTCTAGACTAGAGCATGTTGGATGGGGTTAGTGCAGTTTCCAATTAACTGTGCTATTCAACAGATTAGGAAAAACATGCAAGTCTTTCAAGTTCCTTTTTTATTTATGGTAGGGCAAAACAGTTTTATCAAACAGCATTTGGGCCACCGGGCAATAAAGCTTTCCCCTGAGATAAATACAAATAAAACACACTAGTTGATGAGGCATGCTCAGGACAGGGAGATAAAGCAACAGCATTGTTCTTGGTTTGCAGGTAGGAACTTGTGATCCTCTGTATAATTTATAAAAATATAATTAATGTTATTTATTTCTAACATAATCCTTGGATGGTTTGGATGCTTGCTATATAACAGCATACTTGGACAAGCAACATTGTTTACACAGATTTTCATATTTCTAACAAACCTGTTGTTCACTATACATTTTAAAGAAGACATATTCTGCACTTTTTCAGGTTTATTTTTGTATTTTGTGACTCTACTCTACTGTGACATGTTTCTATGCTTTAATGTTCAAAAAAGGTCTTTATTTTCCTCATACTGCCTGTGCTGCAGCACCTCTTTTCACCCTCTGTCTGAAGCCAGAGCCCAGTCTGCTCTGATTGGTTAGCTGGCTCTGTTGTGATTGGTCAACCGCTTAGAGATGTCCCTTCTCTTAGCCTATCACATACAATGTGTTGGAGCACTAATAGATGCATGAGTGTTACTTAGTGATGTCACTTTGTTACGAAAGTAAACAAAAGATTCCAATAGAAGTGTTTCAGGCAAGGGGGGGGAGAGTGTATGAGAGAAACTCTAGCTTTGGCAGATCATTTACATGGACCAAAACCTATATAAACACACTAAAGGAAAGGAACAAAATCCAACAACATCATAGGGCCTCTTTAATATAAAGGCTGTCAATCATGAATGGGGATTTTTCCTGTTGCCCCACAAAATGAGATAATAACACCCCTTTGGAGGGTTGGTAGGTCCCATGTCATGCTTTTCCGGTTATTACCCGTCCCCTTGTGTGTTTTGAAGGTTTGTATGCATGTAAACGGTCTGCAGAGTCAAAACCCTCAAAGTACACCCTGTAGCGAGTAAACGTCTAACACAGAAAATACCTCCCCAAAACGCCTCGTTGGAGATACGTCATTGTCCATTGTTTACTTCCTGGGTATCGTGACGTTGGAATGGCCAGTAGCTGCGCCCAGAGCTATGACGCGATACGGTCATGTGGTACCCGGAACCAAATGGACCAATCCGTGGAGCCGTTACATCCGCGGAGCCGTTACGTTAAGCCCCCGCTGATTGGTCCAAATTGACCAATCCACGGACTTCCTCACACACACACTCAGTGCAGGCAGCTCTGCTGATTTCTCCTCCCTGGCTGCAGGCTGATAACAGACAGTTGGGATCGCGGCAAAATTCTCTCTGCAGACCCATTCTCACTGCGTTTATCAACCTTTTTCTTACTCAATATCAAGCCACACTTATTGTTTTTACTTCGGCTGTGACTTTGTGTGTGCTCAGGATGAGTTTCGCTGTGTATCGCTAAACAAGGAAACCACACCTCCACGGAGCTCAGCGCGATTCCCAACGTGCCGACCAATCAGAGCACACTGTGCTCACAGGGAGCGAAGTCACGCCCATCTACTTCCGGTCCATGGGACCTTATTTTGGAAAAATAATGTATTGAAGTCAATGGAGAGAGAAAACGTATCTTTCGATCCCGTTTGAATTGTGCCATGAATTACACATATGATGTTTGTCAATCTTAAAAAATCATTTCTGTGTCAAAAAAGTCACAGTTTGTCGTAAAACTGTTTAAATATAAGACTATGAAAAATACGCAACTAGAAAGACTACAAATCCCAGAGTGATGTCATAGCTGTTTTCCTCCACTAAGAGATAGATTATATCTATATGGCGCTGATCTTAGCTATCTATATGGTGCTGGCTAAGATAAGATAATGTAGTGGCAATTTCTTATGTTACCTTATATGGTAAAACCAAATGCTTCTAAAAGCATTGTCTAACACTACTTTACCATTTCCTGATATGTGCTGTTTTCTGTGCATACTCTAATGAGGGTTATTATTCTCAATTGCTTCAAGGCCACAGAGCTGATTTGGCAGACTATGTTGAAACTACTCCTCTTCACACAAAGTTTGAACTTCCATATTCTGATAACCGTTATACTTTCTACAGCTCAAGAACACAGGTGTCTAATAACAATATGAGACATCCGTGTGAAAGCAGATTTCTGAGGCGTTCCGCCTAGCTACACAAAACTCTGTCTGCCCGCCCTATCTTGTATATAAGCTTTGCTATTCTGTGACTATTGCGCACACTCCTGCAGACTATCCTATACTCTGTGAGACCTGTGCCTTCGAGGCGCCTCGAAAGAACCAGAAAGACAACTCTGTTTGTTTCACCAGTTTATTGATTGATCATTCTAATTGTATATCTCCACAGTATTGACTAGGTAAAAGATTTCCATAACAGATTGCCGTTGTCGGCAGGATCTCTGCAAGTTCGATTGGGGACACCTACGGATTGCTGGTGGTCGCTCCGGGATCCTCGGATTCTCCTCTACCTCGACACAAAACGTACGGGACAAGAGGACCAGCGCCGGGGTGAAACCGATTGACTTCACGAGATCCAACGAACTCAAAAGGCCTTCAATGCTCGGTGAGATGTACAATTTCTAATTGTTTAAAAGTAAAACATAATTAACCTCCATGACATTTATTAGGTGGGCTGCTCAAAAGTAGGATATTTGGTATATCCGTAGGATATTTGGTATATCCGTCGTAAAAGGTTTTACGATCAGTTTTTGTGTGATTTGTACTGAGGAACAAATATCACATCACCGACGGGTGAAAAATAGTGTTTTGGTAACATGGGGTGTTTTGGTAACACTTAAAGACTTTCTCCATGGGGACAAAGCAGAGTAGGGGGGCAGGCCAACCTCCTGAGGGCCCAATTGTAGATGTCATGCGAGCAAAATATGGTGAAGACAGCTTATCAGAGTTGGAAATATGGACGGAAATGTTCGGATTTCCAAAGGGAGGCTCTTTGAGTAACTTAAAAATCAAAGACCTAAAGGATAAATTATAAGAGTGTGAAGATGGAATGAAAAAGAAGAGTAAAATTAAAGTAAAGGACTTAGAAAAGCTGGACACTCACAGAAAGTGTTTAAAATAGTGGGAGGATGAAGCAGAATGCCGTGAAAGGAGGCAGTTGGCCTCGGCAATAAAGAAAATATTAACTTTTTCTTCTGGACGTGTTTCATTGTGGTGATAGTGAGGTAGTCAATCGTTTTGTTGACAAGACAGTAGTGACGGCCATCTTGGTGAGGTGTGTTGTAATGCGAGACCGGAGATGTAGTTCATTAAGCGTTTCACACAAACAAATGTGTTACTTCACAGTTTTACGACACTTTATTTTTATTTATTTGCAAAATTATCTTTTAAATTGACAAACATCATATGTGTAATTCGTGGCACAATTCAAACGGGATCGAAAGATAATCTTTCTCTCTCTATTGACTTCAATACATACTTTTTCCGAAATAAGGTCCCATGGAGCTCCCCCCGGAAGGGGAGGGACTTCGTCTCTCTATAGAGTGGCGAAGTCACGCCCATCTACTTCCGGTCCATGTGACCTTGGTTGCGGTCGGATAGTTTAAAAATGAGCTCCTAAATTCTAACCCTATCTCCTATTCCTTGACATCCGAGTGAAACGTCACGGGGTTAAGGGATAGTGGATAGGAGAATTCAAAAGGACTTAGGAGAAGAGACCGCGGTACTTTAGAGAATCCGAATGCACTTTCACTATCCGACGTGTTTATGATGCGCCAGCGGACGTCATGAATGTGCGTCTGCTGCTGTGGGGAAACTATGGAAACTACAGTTTTCTATACAGCGGACTACAACATGGATGTTTAAAAAGAACGAGGGACTACTGTAAACTCATCTAGAGACTCTGCACCGTGCTCTGATGCTGTTGCTTTATGCTTTATGAACGGGGACAACAGAGAAACATATTCTTCAGGACCAAAGTTGGAATTGAAATAAAAAATGAAAGTGAAACTTATGCTCGTCACCCTCTCCCTCCGGTCCACATTAATACAAATGATCCCAATACGTATGATTGTATGAAAATATCTTAAAATCAATACAAATGTATTTATTATAAACGTTAGTCCTTAACATCTATCACTGTGTACATCACCATTCAAACATCTTTTAAAAGTTGAACAACCCCACACAGCTCAGTGAAATGTTGACTTTATTTGATCATTTCAGTAAAAACTAACGTTCATATTTATTTCTCTTTTTGATTATAATACTGATGAACGTTCAGAAAAAAGCACTTTGGCAACTTACCACATACGTTTTAAAAAGCTTAATAAGCACCGTAACTTTCATGATATAATTTCTCCGTCATAATCGTTTGTTTCCGTGAACGGCCGACTGTTGTGTGACGGCAAATGCTGCGGCTGCAAGGCATTGTGGGGCAGCATTTTCTCCTCTCCTTTCGGTTAGGGAGGTCCAGTGGTTCCTAAGCTAAAGGAGGTTATAAAGGAAGTTTGAAACCTCCTTTCCTTTCATTTGGAGAATTGGAACGGCACTTATCATGGCTGCCACTGAGGGACTTCCGGGTAATTTCACTCCGTTAGGAAGGTTCCTAAGCTAAATGGACTCTTCGACTTCAGCCCTTATTTAGGAAAAAAGTCCCATGGACCGGAGGTAGATGGGCGTGACTTCGCCACTCTATTGGAGCTACAACGAGCCGTTAAAGGCAGAGAGTGAAATTCAGTGAATACACGTAGTTTACAGAGATGCTGTTTGAGAAACCAATGTGAGTTTGGAAAATTGCACAATATAAATATATTCTAGTAGACCTCAACAATGGAATTATGATCAGTGGAAATGGCCATGACATGGGACCTTTAGTCGGACATGCTAAAAATTACAGCTCATAAATATAGACAAACAGTGCTGAAATTACAAAATGTCTGTCTTGGTTTTGGAGAGGCCTAAACATACACTTCCCTACAAACTCCTAATATTTAAAAAGGAGAACAAGACAAATCCAAAGTGTGTTTAATTCTGCTAAGACAAATCCGCCAATTAGGGAGGTCAATTAAAGAAATGCTGTGGATATTTCAGGTAAGGAGGACAGCCCTACCTATAGAAGAAGACTGTGGACTGATGAGGAGCTCCTCCTGGACCTGTTCACTCCCTGGCACCGTCTGCTGGTCACTCAGCGAGCTCTGGGAGGCGCTGACCGCCTGCGAAGACGCTTCTTGGACCTCTTCATCACTGAGTCGCTCCACTTTCACCCTCACATTTACATCCTCTGCCGGCATTGGTGACGACACCACCTTGGAGCTTTCACACGTGAGGAAGTCGCTGAGCCGCCGGCCAACCACCACCCCTGACGTCTCCGCGGTGCCCTGATCCAAACAACGAGGGCTCTCGGGGAGCTTTGATTTGTCCGAGTGGAACCTGCGGTCGATACCGAAGGGGAAAGTCCATGGGAAGGCCAGAGAGGACTCCACAGGCTGCGCAGTGCTGTCTGAGAATGACAGGGAAGGGTTGGGTATCTGAGGGGAGGTGTTGACCATCTGCGTAGTGCATTTGAGCGGACTCTCAGGCGATGCCATTGTCACAAAGCTTTTACGTTTCCGTCGCGATTCGCGGCATATAGGAACGTTTCTCTCCATCACGCTGCAGTCGGACGAAACAGGCGACACGCTGCCGTCCAGTGGCGTGAGCGCACAGTTCGATGAGGCGCTCTCCGGTGCCGATTCGTGCGGTTTATCTGCCATAATGTTGTTATTATTACTGTTGTTACTCGCCGTCCACAGAATGCTAGACTTCATGAACTCTGAACATGTGCTTGCAACGGCGAACATCTGCATGTAACTCGCAGCTGCCAAGACGTCGATGATATTCTCTGTGCTAATAGAGAGCGTAGACGTGTATGCATATTCCAACAGAGGAGCGAAGCCACTGACGGTCACGTGATGAAGATCCAAAACAAACTTGTCCTCCTCCTCGGGCCGGCCCACCAGTTTTGAGCGGAAGAATTCACTGCAGCAGACGAGGACCACTTTGTGGGCCAGGAAGAGCTTGTCTTGGACCCGAATGGTGACATCACATAAGTGACCTTGGTTGCGTAGAGCATTGAGCTTCTCAAGCATCTCCTGGCTGTGGGAGGTGGAGCTGTGGGTGAAAGTTTTCACCCCCATGTCAGAGTCAGTTTATGACCGTGTACAGGAAATACGTCCTGCAGAGAGATGGGAAAAGAAACAAAAGAACATTTAAAATAAGACAAAACCATATGAGCTGTACCTCAGGAGAACTATTCTTGTAGGAAAACAAAACATTTGGCTGTTTGGACAAAAACTTTTTTTATTAAGCTTTGTGTAGTATTTTACATGATTACTGTTTTTACATAGTAATAGCATGTATTGTGAATACCTAACTAAACAAATTAAAACTCTTGTGGTTTAAGAACCAAGTGTCAAATGACAGATATCACAGGGGACTCTCACTAAACTCCACCATTAGAAATCAATAAAGACTAAATGAATTGTTAAATCCCACACTACAAAACACCAGCACCATGGTAAAGATGGGATTAATTAAAGCCCACCACATTGTGGAAGGCAGTGGGTATCAGTAGAGAAAAATACTAAGGTTCCCTCTGAGGGAAAGGGGGGGTGAAAGCAGGGTAGGGAGCACGGAGGAAAAAATGCAAAGTTATGTAACAACAATCAAAGCAGATGCGCAGAGATGTGAGCCAGACCCATGTGGAGGCCAGTGCACTACAGGATGCTCAGCAGCTGTCTGTGAGACATGTGGATTCTCTGAGGCATGAGATTTTCCATCAAACAAAAGCTCAAGTGAAGGGGCTCTCGCAGGGAGAGCGCACTCCTCTTTATACACACACACACACACACACACTCTTGGGCTATGTTGGCCCAGTAAAGGCAAAGTGAATTATAGACCAGGGCTGCGGAGGTGCAACAGGACCACGAAACTGGGCTTGGAGAAAAAAAACTTAATTTCCACTATGGGGGTTTCTAAAGGATAACATATCTCCTCTAGGAGGATTATTTAGCTCCATGATCTCTATTAAGTTATTCCTGACCAGAAATAATGTGGAGTATTTGAGCAATGATTCATACAAATACAACATGATATGAATTACAACTTGAAAAGAGGATACATAACAGTATTCTACTAAAGGGAATAAAACTGTGCAGTGTACAAGAAAACAATTATAATGTTGCTTTATCTTTTACAAAAAAAATAGTGGTTATACTTTGGTCTTATGCCTAGTAACTTAAAGACAATTCAAAATGTTAAAAGGAAATGCTGTGGCTGACATATATAACCTTATAGCAACAAATCAATATTGATTATTTCGATATTGAGTTTCTTTAGGAAAATAAGAACCATCTTTTAGCTTCTCAAATAAGGATCTGTTGATTGTTTTGGTTTAACTTGAGTACTCACTTACATTGAACAAATGTACCTTGTTTTGTTTTCTTATTTAAAAAAACTAAAAATCTATTTTAAGGCATGACTGGAAATGAATGGCATTAGTTGTAAAAATGTTACATACGTATATATCAACAAACAACATAATTAAGAGACAGCAACAACAACAGTTAAAAAACTACTCTAATTTCATACACAAATAATCATGATGGTGAAATAGCAGAGGAGGCGTATCCTTCAACCTGGTACTTTTACTCTGTTTACATCAAGTACGCAAGCAAGTGACACCAAGCGCTAGGTTGAGACAAACTGCCGAGGGCTGCACACAAACGGCACAAAGATTGTTTAATGTATTTATGTTAGGCATGGGGCTAAGTGACTAGTAATGCTGTACAAACACGTTTGCAACAACAATCACAGTTTAGCAAACACTAGCTAAGTGTCAAGCTGTTACGTCAAGTCGGCCAGGAGACGAAAAGTGCATCCGGCTGTAACTATCAAAATAAAAGACAGGTGCCCACGCCAATTATTTTAGCTTAAAAATTATGTACTTAATATAATAAATACTACTGTTTATTTTCAATGAATTGATAAATCGATATAACCCTTACTATAGATACAACAGTGACGTTTTATAAAGGCGGAATAAATAAGAAGTCCATCAAACAACCTTTTATTTTTAAGGCGAATTAGCTACATTTCCGGTTTGACCGTGAATAACCATCGACGCAGACTCTCCACATTAGCTAACTACTCTTAGCTACGAAGCTATCCTAGCCGATACACACAGTATTATTATTTACCAACTTGGACATTATTAATGTGTACACAACAAAGTATCCGTATTAAAGTACACACCGCAGGGTTACAGTTATCTGACAGACAGCACGAAGGGGGTTTACCTTCTGGGATGAGGCCCTTGGTATCTGCTGGGCCTCGGGATGCAAAAGCTCAGCTGACAAAAAGCAGCGATGGTGGGAGACAGCGGTGCGCCCTGCCGCTTCGCTCCGGCCACTCACATTCCCTGCGCTTCTCAGGCAGTTGTCAGCCTGCCAGCCGCCAAACTTACATCTGAATTAACGCTCACAAGAATTAACATGACAACAGGCTAAAGTTAAAAGTTGTTGAGGTGCTGTTATCATTCCTTTGTGCTCCCCTGTCTTTTCTGCGCTCTATTTGTATCCCCACAATGCAACGCGCATCTCTCACGGTACTGTACAGTAACAGGAAGTCTCACATTAAGCAACATGTACAACTTAACTCAGGCACTGCTCAGACATTTGATAAAAATCACATTTATTCACACTTCTATGTACCTGGTAATCTCATCATAACATGCTCATATCATACACACTAACATATATTTCATTTTTAATTATATGTTTAAATGTATTGTAAAACATGGATGTATTGATGTTGTTTTCACTTTTCCATACAACCATTCTCTTCAGTAAGGTGAATTATATTAATTTGTAGGTGTCTATGACACTGTTACTGTGTAGCTATATGCTTCCTGGGGGAAACAAGTGATGATTGGATGATGTTAATTCCTCTTATTGTAATGTTTTAATGCCAGACATTAAGAATATTACTATTATTATGAATGCATTTCTCCATATTGATGAATCTCTGTGAAAACCCCAGGGACATTGATGGATATACATTTCTATTCCTGATAGATTTTGATATGTTATATTTAATATATTTGTTGGACTGTTGTCTGTAACCTCAATCATTTTGTATTTGAAAATGATTAAGGTTACAGACAACAGTCCAACAAATATATTAATTTGTAACTCATTTGGTCTTTAAATCTAATATGCTCCGCTAGCTGTGAAAGAATAAGACTGATATTAAATAGGATATTGTTACACATGAACCTGTTTCTGATTCTGATCTGATATATGTTACAGTATGTCACTGTTCATTCATGTTAAATGAAGGTTTCTCTCATTCCTCTGCTGCTGAGTATGCTTTTATGGCTGTCTTTATTTAAGATGCCTGAGCAGAGAAGTGATTCCCATGTCTGAGGATTTTACAGAAGATCTTAAGGTGTTTTAGTTGTAAAACCTGCAATTAAATACCTCGCCCAACTTTTATAAGCTGTTGACCCAACTCAAAGGATTCCAATAATCTGGCTTTCATTGGTGTGTTTAAGTGGCCAACAATGGGTTTAAAGAGTTCTCTGGAAAACATGGAAAACTTGAATATTTGTTTGCATGTAAAGGGTTATTTTGAAGTATGGCTCCTCCCAATATTAGCACATGTTTGTTGATATGTAACCACCAATCTGGAATCCCTGGAATCTTCAAGTAATCAAGTTTTTTTTGCACAAAAGAGAAAACAAAAAGTATCATAGAGAATACGCATCAGAAAAAGAGAATCACGTATTGACATAAATGTGTTTATTTGACCATTTTTATAGACAACAATCTCAAAGACAGTAGCATCTGCCCAAATTATATGTCCAAGGTAATAAAAAATACAAAAATAAATAGCTTAAAAAGGAAGCTGTAATAATAAAATAGTATGGTCCTTCACTGAAGGGATACAGTATAAGCCTAATACTCATTCTGTTTTGTTTTATAACATTATGTAAATTAACATCAGAATAAAAAATCTAATATACATACAAGAGTCTGAAAACATCTGTGAGTGTTTGCATATGATGCATTAACAAAAAAAAGTCTGGAAACGAATCAAAGATACTTTTCACATACACGATAGATAGTATGCTTACGACTTGGTAACTACACCTCCAAACAAACATTTGTAGCATGGCAAATTGTCTGTACCACTCAACACAATTGTAATCCTTGGAATAAAATTAAACTACAGGGCAGAGGGAATTTCTCTGTCATGGGTTTCTCATTATCAAGGCTAATTCACTTTACACAATGTGTAAAATCAAATTCTAACAATTGTAATACATTCTATACCTCTAGTTGGCATTGAAAAAATCTGTAGTCCTTAGTAGCACATTTTAAAGTCCAAAATAATCCTGTTTGAGTGTCACTGATTAGTATTCCTACAGTTCAACACACACAAAAACGCATTTCACAGAGGCTTAATACTCCAATGTATCAATCGTATACGTACCGGCCTCAATACAAGACAAACCCATCTCTTCAAAAGAGCCTTTGCCTAGACCTTTTTATCACCCTTTTATTTATTTTTGTATTGCTTTTTATTAATTCTACCGTGTTGTGTAATGTTTATTTATACTGTTCATGCTCACTACTTGTAGCACTTCGGGATTTGAAATCAAATATGAAGTGCTTTATAAATGGAACCCATTATTATTATTATTATTAAATGGCTCCTTTGAGCTTTGAAGGACTTTGAGTTCTGTGGAGGACAGTTGGAGATATATTTACACTTTGCTGGTGTTGGACAGCAGGTTTCATGCCATTGCTTTAGCCCCACAATAAATGAAAGCAAACTTAGAAAGACATATTGCAGATTATACCAGACTTCATCCAAAAAAGTTAGTTTTTTGTTTCTCTTTCTGGAGAAACTCACACACAGCACCTTCGTCTAACAACTATACATAGCATCACATGTACATCCTGAGGTAGATTTCCATTGTGTCTCAATAGTGGTGTCTAATGTCAACAAAACATGACAAAACAATATTCAGGTAAATTCCCATGATCTGACTAGATGCTACCAGTTAGTAATATGGACGGATTACAAGCACGGGACCCCCGGGCACAGACATGTATGGCTCTTTTGGTGGTCACTTTGTGTCAACTTGTGTCTCTTTGAAGTGGTTTCGGGTCTCTTTGTGTTTTTGATATGTCTCTTTGTGGCAATTTTGAGTGTCTGTAGTTGTTTTTGTCAGTTAGTGTTTGGTATATGTCTCCTTGTGGTTCTTTTGTGTCTTCTGGTTTATGTTATGTTTATCTTTGTGCTCATTTTGCTTCTGTTTGTGGTCACTTTGGTTTAATTGGTGGTATTTTTGTGTCAATATGCGGTCGTTTTTTGTCTCTGTGGTTGTTTGTGTCTCTTGGTATTTGTTTTGTGTTTCTTCTTCATCATTTTGCATCCCTTTGTGATATGTTTTGGGTGGTTTTAAGCCTACGGTTGTTTTGTGTTGTCATTGTGTGCCTTTTTGGTTGTTTGTCTGTGCCTGGAGAGCCCATCCAGTATTCCATCCATGGTTGGTAAATGCAGTCGGACCAATCAGGGAAAGTTCAGTATACTCATGTTCTTCATAAGCATTCTTGGTTGAGACAGTCCCCGGAGACTGGATCTGGGATTTTGTTCAGATCACACTTCTCTGACTCAACAATCTTCCCAGTGTAGTCTATGCACACAACGCTGCGGCGGCGCTCCCCCTGGCCACAAGTTCGTGAGCAGACGGACCAAGGCCCCATTTGCCAAATGGGGCATGGCACATCCCCACAGGGCCTGATGTCTACAGGCTTAAGGTCTCTGTCACAATGGCTGGAAAGGAAGCCTGCGTTGTCTCTGCATTCAACGTTCCTCCGGGACCATCCGGAGCCACAGCTCTTGGAGCACTCAGACCACTCCCCTAGCATCCAGTCAGGTACGCCAAACGGATGGATCATATGCAAAGACGGTGCAAAGGCCTTCCTCTCCTTTGATTTGTTGAAGCTCACATCTCTAGGGATGAAAAAGGTATATTTGACCTTGGGAGGGTTGTCGTCCCCTGCAGTGGCTAGGAGTTGGATGGTGATGGCCTCCTTCAGCTGCCTGAAGCTCTGTATCCTCTCCAGCGTGGTGGAGGAGCCGCTGTACTTCAGCACAGCGCCCAGCACAGGAATGTCCTGCTCCACCCTGGATACAGAGAAGTTACCGTTGAGGATGTAACCGCCACCCTCTCTCTTTACAGCCAGGTAATTCCCATCATGTTTGATTCCTCTGTGGCTCCGCTGTTTGATGTCAATGTTCGTAACGCCAACAGGAATTGTGACAATGTCGCTGTATCCATAGCTGGTGGAGAAAAGACAGAACTGGATTTAGATAGTTTACCCTCTTTTTTATCCTCCCTTAAATGAATAGTTCATTACTTGGGTCTGATAGCTATCTTCCCTAGACTCTTTGAAATGCTCAAAAATACGGCAACACCCATAAATCTAACTACTTTATGGAATTCCTTTTAGATTTTAGCAAATATTTTAACAAAGAGAGCTAGGCTAGCTGACCCCCATTTTTCAGTTTTGCGCTATGATAGCTAACCAACTGCTGGCTGTAGACTTTCATTTACCCAGAATGACCCTGATCAAAAGCCACAAACTGAAACCTGTTGGTCAAACAATAAAGTAATTCTGTATACTACTACTACGTGTTGCTGTAGCCTAACCTTTTGAGACTTTCCCCCTGCTCCATGCACCTTGGAAGTAGTTAAAGCAGTGCCAGAGATCCCTACTAAGCTATTAAAGTGGTAAGAATATTTTCTAATACTCAGGTCGTCAAAGCATTCAAGCTAAATAAATGTTAATAAATGCTTATTAGCAATCCTAGAAAGTGATTAGTATTGGTCCTCTGATGTATCTCTCAGAAATACGGAAAGTGTTTTTTCGATTTCATTATCAGGTGACTTTTGTATTGCTCTGTTTGTTTTGTATCCTAGCTTGCATCTATAAATATATACACTGAACAAAAATATAAATGCAACACTTTTGTTTTTGCTCCCATTTTTCATGAGATGAACTCAAAGATCTAAAACATTTTCTATTTACACAAAATAACCATTTCTCTCAAATATTGTTCACAAATCTGAAAAGATCTGTGATAGTGAGCACTTCTCCTTTGCCGAGATAATCCATCCCACCTCACAGGTGTGGCATATCAAGATGCTGATTAGACAGCATGATTATTGCACAGGTGTGCCTTAGGCTGGCCACAATAAAAGGCCACTCTGAAATGTTCAGTTGTATCACACAGCACAATGCCACAGATGTCGCAAGTTTTGAGGGAGCGTGCAATTGGCATGCTGACAGCAGGAATGTCCACCAGAGCTGTTGCCCTGTGAATTGAATGTTCATTTCTCTACCATAAGCCGTCTCCAAAGGCGTTTCAGAGAATTTGGCAGTACATCCAACCGGCCTCACAACCGCAGACCACGTGTAACCACACCAGCCCAGGACCTCCACATCCAGCATGTTCACCTCCAAGATCGTCTGAGACCAGCCACTCGGACAGCTGCTGCAACAATCGGTTTGCATAACCAAAGAATTTCTGCACAAACTGTCAGAAACCGTCTCATGGAAGCAAATCTGCATGCTCGTCGTCGTCATCGGGGTCTCGACCTGACTCCGGTTCGTCTTCGTAACCGACTTGAGTGGGCAAATGCTCACATTCGATGACGTCTGGCACGTTGGAGAGGTGTTCTCTTCACGGATGAATCCCGGTTTTCACTGTTCAGGGCAGATGGCAGACAGCGTGTGCGGCGTCGTGTGGGTGAGCGGTTTTCTGATGTCAATGTTGTGAATCGAGTGGCCCATGGTGGTGGTGGGGTTATGGTATGGGCAGGCGTATGTTATGGACGACGAACACAGGTGCATTTTATTGATGGCATTGTGAATGCACAGAGATACCGTGACGAGATCCTGAGGCCCATTGTTGTGCCATTCATCCACGACCATCACCTCATGTTGCAGCATGATAATGCTCGGCCCCATGTTGCAAGGATCTGTACACAATTCCTGGAGACTGAAAACATCCCAGTTCTTGCATGGCCAGCATACTCACCGGACATGTCACCCATTGAGCATGTTTGGGATGCTCTGGATCGGCGTATTCGACAGCGTGTTCCAGTTCCTGCCAATATCCAGCAACTTTGCACAGCCATTGAAGAGGAGTGGACCAACATTCCACAGGCCACAATCAACAACCTGATCAACTCTATGCGAAGGAGATGTGATGCACTGCGTGAGGCAAATGCTGGTCACACCAGATACTGACTGGTTTTCGGACCCCCCCAGACCCCCCCCAATAAAGCAAAACTGCACGTTTCAGAGTGGCCTTTTATTGTGGCCAGCCTGAGGCACACCTGTGCAATAATCATGCTGTCTAATCAGCATCTTGATATGCCACACCTGTGAGGTGGGATGGATTATCTCGGCAAAGGAGAAGTGCTCACTATCACAGATTTTTTCAGATTTGTGAACAATATTTGAGAGAAATGTTTATTTTGTGTATATAGAAAATGTTTTAGATCTTTGAGTTCATCTCATGAAAAATGGGAGCAAAAACAAAAGTGTTGCATTTATATTTTTGTTCAGTGTAGGTAGAGAAACTATTTGTTTTATTGGCCACTGGTTGTTGGCAGTGTAGGAATTTACGGTGTCTTCTCCATGTCCCCTAGGGGGCTCCGTAGGAATTTGATTGTTCTTCCTGGAAACCGGAGAATATAAAGAGAAAAATCATTTCCAGATTACATAAAGTAGACCATGTTTTTGAATCGGTTTGTTTGTTTGTTTTTCTGTCTGTCTATGCAGGGTTATGGAAAACTGCTGGCCTGCTTTCATAAATCATGGTGGAGGAGTGTATCATTTGCCAGGGAATAAATCAATAATTAATAATTAAGCAGATTCGGATCATTGTGTGCAAACAAGCAATATTTTTCTATCATTCTAACAGCCATTCTTTTTTTCCATGTATTTGTCCCTTTAAAATAACTGCTCTCATTGCTGCAAAACCTTTCCATCAAGATAAGCAAGAGGAAGCAGCGTTTTCGATGCTACAATCTTTCATCAGATTAGAGAATGTCAAAACTATAAACAGTCAAATATAGCATTGATTTTATTTAATTAAATCTGAATTATTTTGGTAGCTAGCTTTTTGTTCTGCTAGTGTGTTGCCCTTGTTTTTTCACTACAAAATGATAGGCAAAACCTTCTAAAAGCCTTTTTCACTCAAAAATGAAATCAATCTACACTGCATTTGTTATTACTTTCATTTTCATATACCAAGGATTTTCAGAGCACTTACGTTGCTTTGTTGTAGGAGCCTGTGATCTTTCGACAAGTGAGCCCACTCCCTCCACACACTCCACACTTATCCAATCTCTTGTTGGACCCAATCACTTGGTCGCAGCCGGCCTTCACACACTGGCCTTGGACACACACCGATGTGGTGTCAGGGCCACAGGTCGTCCCATCAATGACCTGCAGGAACGCAGCAAGTAGTGGTTGTTAATTATTTTAACAAAAGTCAAGCGTGTTCTAAATAGAAGTAAAAATGCATATGTTTGGGAAGTAGTGAGAATAGGACGACAAACATGAGACTTGGGATATACTGCACAGCAGGTTGTGTGACAGGTTGTTCTGATGTAGTTTTGATGTTGTTAGGCCACCCCTTGTTTACTTTAATTCATCAAAAAATAGGATGATGAATTGATAGGTCTGTTGAAAAGCTTTTAACAATGACTCTAACAGGTCCACAAAAAGAGAGATGTGGACTTGGGGTTATTGGTCAAACTCCTTTTCATAGGTCAAGATAATCTTGACTGAAAGAATAATTGTGTTCAAATAAGTCTTTGAATGGGGTTTTCGCTTGAGCTTCCACACAAATAATGCAAATGTCATAGTTATATTAACTCAGGAAAGGCCAGGTTTCCATGTGTCATGTGAAATAATTTGTCAGTGCAAAACAGATAATAACATTTCAGGTGATATCATATTATATCTGCATATATTTCTTTACTTTAGCAGAAATTAGTTGGCCACAGCATTTTGAAAACAATACAGTCGATCGGGACTGCGCGTCTCAGAAATCAGCCTTACTTTAGAGCTTTATTCAGTACACTTCTAGAGAAGCTTTACGGAGACCTTTGACAGCAATGGATTCCTTAGATTTGACAGTGTATTATTACATTGCTTAGTTGAATACTCAATTCTGGTGGGTGACATTTGGACATTCCAGGGGTTTGTTTAATATTCAGACCTCCACTAAGGAGGACGCTCTGACTAATGTGCAGTCATATCAATCCGCAGAAAGTATGGTCAATTTTACGTCAGTTGTGAACACTAAACATTAGTTTTCCTCCATCAGTGAATACCATGGAATACATTGTATTAATAGTATATTTGTGGAGAGCACAAAATGGAAAGAGGTTAGAGACCATCAACCTGTTGGTGTTCTTTTATTTATTTTCACTATAGCTTAAAAATGAGTTTGCTCCTGCTCTGATACTCACGATTATGTCCTTTAAGGATGGTTGTGTTCTCAATCAATTACAATACAAGCTTTTATGTCAGACTGAGTTCTAAGATATATATTTCACCATCGAATGTGAATATGTGAAAAGTATAATGGTTGCGTTTGAGCTGTGAGTGCATCTGCTGTACCTTGGGTTCAAACACCTTAAATTCACTGCTGCCCCTGGCCCTGCAGAACAGCTTGCATCTGTCTCTGGGAGAAACGCCGGCGTACTTTGGGATCCACTGTTTCATATTCCCATTGTAGTCCAGGTAGTTAGGGCTGTTGTACATATCACACTGCTCCTCTCTGAAACTCTTTCCTAAGGTAAAGGGGTAAAGATTAGTGGACAATACACTGAGGTCTACTATGGAAATGAAATCATTCAGATTCATAAAAAAACCTAATGTGCATTTAAGACAATTATACAAGATCATTTCAGTAAAAATAAGAATCACAAGAAGAAATATAAAGCATATCGTTTAAAAGGTAAAATGTAAATGTCACTATTAAAATGCTAAAAAATACTAAAAGTGTCAAAAGAAATGAATCAGTAACCTATTTATAATGAATTGATCCATGAGACGACATCTCTACAGAAAGGACGTGAATTGATTCTACACAAGAATGCATGATCTTTATCATTTCATTATTATTGCATGTTTCCATGGTTTTATTGTATTTGTCTACCTTGTCAAAAAGGTCTGGTTAAACCATTAAATATTTGTCAAGACATATTTGTTTACCTCCTTCAAGAAGGTTATGTTTTCAGCTTTGTTTGTTTCTCTCTCTGTCAGCAAGATTATAGAAAAAAACTAGTGGAGGACAATTCATGAAATCTGTTGGGAGGATATAGCCTGTTAAATTATACAGTGGATCTGAGTATTTTTCACTTTCATTAACATTGCAAAATAGGAAATAGGTCTGCACACTACATTTGCCCTTGTAGTTATTATATTGAATATATGATATGTATATGTAAAACCCATCCATTTTGATTGTAACTTGCCAAAACAAAAAGGGGAAAAAATGCACCAAAAAAGTTACATTACATGTCACTTGTTAGACGCTTTCATCCAAAGCGACTAACATACTCAATCCCCACAGGAGCAATTTGGGCTGAAGTGTCTCAGGGACACACCGACATGCTGACTGCAGTGGGGTTTGAACCTGTGCTCCCCTGATCTGAACACCAACGCACTAATCTACTGCGCCACACACCTCCCGATGGAAAACTTTAGGCCTTGAAACTAATTCACCAGCATTTAAAACGGTATGACTTCCTTGAAGTGAATATCTGCACGTTCCTTGTTGTTTGGAGTTTGAATCTTTATGGTTTTTACACTTTGTAAGTCACTTGTAAGTCGCTTTGGATCAAATGTAATGTAATGGAGTGTATAGAATCATTCAGCATGCTTGAAGCTTTATTTTAAAAACCTGCCTATTGCTTATTCTCACCTTCGTCTTCGTCACAGGGCTGCGTGTTGCAGGACTGGTACCGAACCCTCTGTCCCTCACAGTACTTCCCTCCGTTCTGCGGGACAGGTTCAGTGCACTCCCTGTGGGAGAACTCCACCCCCCCTCCACACGTCCTGGAGCACTGCTGCCACGGTCCCCACAAACTCCAGCCGCCGTCCACAGCCACCTGCGGTACAACACAGCGAGGGAAGAGGAGGGAAAAGAGCAGTCAGAGTAGGTGGTTAGAGCTCAGTGCCAAAGGCAATCTCAGCTGTGTAGCCTTAACCACAGTCTGGGCTTCTGGGTTTGAGGCCGCACAGTGTGCTGGCGTGCCGCGACTCCAGGCTAAATCTGTGTTGAAGTTCGGCACGCGCATGCTGTCTGCCTCTGCCCGCATTCCTGCCACATGTGTCACTCACCACTAGTGGAACCTGCCATGCTGCAGCTTTGGAAGGCATCATTGAAAGTGTGTGTGCATATGTGTATGTGTTTGAAGAGTTAGTGTCCTTTTCCAGCAGTTTATGAGTTTTGACCAGCTAACATCCCAACTGCCAGCACGTCTGGGTTGATAAACAGATGTATGATCATAACACAAGGAGCAGATATCAAGGTGAGCAAGGTAAAATGAAACACTGAGACTTATACATGTTCTTTTAGGAAATAAAAACAGACATTATGAAGCAACTTGGTTTAAACGTACTGAATTCCAAGTAAGTATATTCATAAACAGTCACTTGTGCTTTTCATTTCAGTCACTTGTGCTTTTCATTTATGTAAAACTACTTAAAACTGCTACTTCTGTGTCTTTGAATTGCGACAGCCAGGCTAACTAGGATGTTTTTTCCCCCTAAAACAACCGATTTCCAATATAAATGTTGTTTTGCGTTGGTGAATAACAATCCTTTCATGGTTGGTTTGGTGCTTTACATTGCATTAAGTTTTAGATGTAAAATGTTTCCTTAGCACAAAAAGGACATCTTCTTATCATTCACTACATCATGTAGGTTGCAAGTTCATTTAGACTATTTCCAGGATTTCTGTTGCAGAACAGAGGGTCAAACCTATTACATTTGTCAAAAATAATTCTGTATCAAAAACCCAATGTGAAAACTTAAAACATTGAAAACCTGTATTTGTTGTCTAAAAAGACTGTCTAAAAATAATCCAACAGGTTTTTGCCAACAAATTTGGTAACTTTTTTGTAAAATACAGTGCACTTCAAAGGAAATTACTCATCTAAAAAAAAAAAGGACAATATTTTGGTATTAGAAGCGTTCTGGTTTCCCTTAGAATTCCATGTAGGCCTATAGGCCTATTGACCAATCACGGTTAAGCAGATTGAATACAGGTTTACAGTCTTCTCAAGAGGAATTAGCTTTGTATTAGCTTAGCTAATCGGTTGTAGACTTTGCCCATTGACAACTCAAACTTTATTCTAGCATCTTAAATTGATTATCTGACCTTAATCAATGACTGACACAGTCTTGGCTTGAATATCCTTTAAACAGACACCAGAACCTCCAAAATATTGGCTGTAGTTCCCTGAGTCATATCATTATCAGACTAAAAATAGCAGATGGTTTTAAAGTTGGTAGCCTACGTAACTAAAACACCGATTTGTACATTGTATTGAATGGCTATTACTGTATCTACAATTTAAGTCTAGAGGAAAATGATGAGGGCTAAAAGTTGGGATAACAGCACAAGAAGGAAGAAATTCAGAAGTCAGCTAACTTCTAAGTTTGCGAACATTAGCTAACAGCCACCATACCAGACCAACTAAAGCTGTAGCACCGAACCCCAGAGTGTGTTGAATTAAGCAAGGGAGAGTTTTATCGTTAATGACTTCAAAATGTGGAAGAACACAGAAGCAGACTTACCAAAGGCTGCATCACGTCCTGAGTGGGCATGCACTCTCCGTGGAGGCAGGACCCGTTGAGGCTGCAGGGGGTCCCGTCCGCCCAGGGCAAGCTGCCGTTCTTGGTGGAGCACTGCTGCGTCCCATCCTCCTGACACCACAGCTGGCTACAAATATCACTATCTGAGGAGTTGGGGCATTGGACAAACTCCTCTCCAAACATGTGCTGGCACTGCTGGTCCAGGCTGTACTTGAAGCCCGGCAGCTCGCTCGGTAACGGCATGGTACTCTTTGTTACATCCAGCAGGCAGTCCCCTATGGTCACAACACAAAGAAAAGAAACACTGCATGAGATTATAGTGTGGTTTATGGGGATTAAGGACTTTGGGTGGCATGACAACATTGGGAAATGATTCAGGGCCAAAATGGATAACGTCACTTTTATAGGCTTCCTAGGGTTTTGAATCTTGACATTTGGTAGCTATTTCAAATCAGAAAGCTTTCATTGTCCTCACATGATTCTCTGTTACATTCAATAAACTTTTGTTTCTTGAGTGTTCAATGACGTCCGCAGTTTGGAATGAACACTCTTAGCCACACACTTTTTTTATTCAAACTGATAAAGAACATATTTTGCTGACACCAGCTGTTGCTTTTGGCCGAGGAGGTGAAGAACAGGAAGAAGTCCGTTGCATGACTCATAGGGAAAGAAGGTTCACTGATAGGTCTAGCAAGGATACAAACAAATGTAACATACACAACCAGGGATGGAGAGAGGGAAGCTACATTAAGAAACAGAAAGGGAGTTAGGAGAAGGGGATGTGGAAATCGAGGGCACGATAAACTATCCCTACAACCCATCATTTGAGGGGAGCGACATGTTTGCACAAGAAAGCCATAGTTATAGCAGAAGAGGAATAACATTATGTTTTATTCCTCTCGGAATCAGCCCTATTAAGAGAGTCAGTATTGTGAAAGAGACGTCCATACTGGCTGCTTAGCTTCTGATGTAATCAGTGTGTAATTTCTAGTATGCTGGGGAAAAAAACTCAAATATTTCTTACCATGTCCATTGTCAAAGAACTCTGTGATGTAGAGAGCGCTGCAGGGAGACCAAGGCGCGGTCTTGTTGAGGCTGACAAACAGAGGAGCCATCAGGTGATGACCTCCCAGATCTCCAAACAGCCTCTCACAGGTCTTGGAGTCATCATGAGGCATACTCAACACATGACCTGCAATGGTGATAATGGGAGACACAGTTTCACAGATGCACAGAAAAGTGGTTCTGAATGACTGTAAAATACTTTAAGGCCATATACCTAGCCTTAAATAATAAATGTAAGCTTACCGAGCTCGTGAGCAGCTGTGAAGGCAGCTTGCAGGCCGTTATCCTCGATAACTGAGCAGCTTCTCTTGGGATCGCACATCGTCCCAACATCGGCCACACCCAACGTGTCGCAGCTCTTCTGTCCGCAGATGTCCTTCAACACAAATAACACAGAAAAAACATTGAAACTGGAGCAAGAAAGGTCATATAGAAGAAACAAGATATATATATAATATATATATATATATATATATATATATATATATATATATACTAGGGCTGTCAAACGATTACAATTTGTAATCAGATTAATCACAGTTTAAAAATTAATTAATAATGATTAATCACCATTCAAACTATGTCCAAAATATGCCATTTATTTATGTATATTGTTGTGGAATGGAAAGATAAATGAAAGAAGGCGGATATATCCATTTAACATACAGTATCTATGTTTATTATAACATTTTTCTGCGTGTCAAACTGAAAGACAACCCACACACACCTATCAATCATCAAACCGTGGGGTTTTAATTCATTACGTGTTGATTTCTATCAACGGGGGAGTACTTCAGGAAAGTCGACAGAGGGGGGGGGGCGGCGGCGGCTAGTGGAGTACTTCGTGACCACAGAGTGTGAACGTTGTGATCAGCTGTTTTAGCGCAGTTCTCCAGTGAAGGGGGGGGGGGGGGAGTCTCCCTCCGCAGCCGGTTGGCGTAGTTTTGGCACAATTCCGTTGTACAGACCGACGTTAACAGCAGCCCTGTCTGTGCACACGGAGACCGACTCTGTCGTCCGGTGATCTAACCGCCTTCTGGAAAAGCTTCACAAGTACGCAAATGCGCTTTGTGACACAAGTGACGGTACGCATTTCAGATTACGCACATAACCTGCGTACCAGTTATGTGCACCCCTGTACTACAGCAAAAGTATTCTCCGTCGGGACTTCCTGCAACAACACCACGCCGTTATCAAAGATGTTCTATTGAGAAGACGATCACTACGTGACAAAAGTGTTCAAAACCGTGGCTACTGAAATCAATCTTACTAACTGCTGTCTGTGCAATTTACTCCGCGTGAGTTGGCAGACTTTATTTTGCTTACTTTAACATCATTTTTCATGGTGGGGCTAAGCCATTTCTTGGTATGGCTGTAGCCTACCCCAGCCATACGCTGGCGCTGCCACTGGTGGCACGTATGGGGCGGGCCATTCTGCACATGCGTTAAATGCGTTAAATATTTTAACGCAATTAATTCAAAAAATTAATTACCGCCGTTAACGCGATAATTTTGACAGCACTAATATATACATACTGTTCTTATTCATTGTTCATACTTATACCTATAAATATACATAGCCTACAACAAACAGAAAAACATATGGCTTAATATTATGAAGAATGAAGAAATAAAAATATTGCTGTCATTCTGCATAAAAATGATGACTTCTGTTTGTTGCAGGGAGAGAGTGACTTTCTGGGCGATGGGCCTTTGGAACGATGGGCATTGTTTTCAGAAAACAAGGGGATTTTGGAAAAATTTGACTATTAGGACATTTTCCAGACAATTGTGGTTTCGTAATATTGGGCCTTTGGAACAATGGGCAGTCCGCAGAAAGCCAGGATATATTAGGCAACCTTTAACAAATTCAGCCTGAGAGGATAGGTGTGTTATTGTTATCGTATTGCTATAAGTAACTCAGTAAGATGTCATAGACTACTCCACTGTTTGAGGTTACGTTGCAAAAACAGATTTGTATGCTTGACATTTCTTAAAACTGAAAATGTTTCTTTACCCATATTGTATTATGTCTTTTCAAGGTTACTGTCTAGAACAAATGTGTTTGCCAGAACGCTACTATAGGGCTTTTGCTATACATTGGCTATGTACACTTAGCACAGCAGTGGTTAGGATTAGGGTTGGACAATAATCTCCAGTGGCATACAGTATGTCAATTACAAACAGTATGTACTGTGAATGGTATCTGCCTGTGTACCATGAGTAACATACCATTTCTAAGTACCATCAGCCAGTAGAACCACAGCGGCATTGCAAAAATGAACAGTGACAAACATATCACTTAATGTAGAATAGACTTATGCTAATAGAACAAACATATCATGAGAGATGATGAGACACTTCTGTATTGGAACCAATTCAACAATGTAATTCATATCAGTGTAGGCCAGGGCATTTTCATGGTCAACCAGTGTAGCATTCACAAATATTGGCTCTAACCACTGTTCTAACCCTGAATAAGGACTATCTCCCTTAAAAGGAGTGCCCATTTGCTTAGAAACAGCTGGCAAAGTGAACTATCAAAGAGTAAAGACATTATTCTGTCAAATGTTAAATATATTAAGAGTATGGGCAGCCCTTTCATTGTTATTTTAAATATTCGGATGGCCGACCCTCATTGCTTATTTGTGTCCAGTTGTTTTTTCTGTCACTCTTTAAGAGACAAATCAAAAACATGATTGCTCAGTGTTTCCGTCATAAAAAAGCAAATAAATAAACTCAGCATGCAGCTATGACCTTAACTGTGGTTTATCAAAAATCCTTCCTTGCTCCATAAGACGCCTGGCTGTGTAGGACGAAGACGGACACGTCCATGGCCTTTGCCTCAGCCCAAAACCCACAAGGCACAACCCTCTGTGATTCAAAACACATCTGGACTTGGAGCTGCGTTTTGAACACTGCTCAGCGTCTGTTCGTACACCTTGTTCCACAATAGCATCGGTCACTCACAGACACAAAGTAAGATGTAGGGTCGAAGCACAAGCATTTACATTTGTATAGCTTTAGCAGACATATGTACATTTGCCGAATGCAGCATAAGACCACAAAAATGCACAATAATAACTGTTTCCACTGAATGCAACAGAGTGTGCAGTTTCACAACAGCCAGTATTAGCAGCAGCATTCTTACAGTGGGATATATATATATACTAAAGTTAGCTCATCCACAAGGGCCTTCCGTCCTCCACATTTCAAAGCACATCTCCGCTGAAATGGGAAAACCAACACAAACAGGGTTCATGTAAATGATGGCAACAAATCCAGCACAAGACTGCAGAAGCCCATATGTTCTATTCATCATTTGCTCGATCCCGGGTCAGATCTAATGTCTTTCAACCTGTCATCGAATCAAGCTGCATCCAGGGCTATAGAAATGTACTTAGCTGATGTGTTGTGTGCTAACACCTTGTCCACATGCACTTACCGGGTGGAAAAAAGCAGCCAAATACAGTCATAACAAGCCAATCACAAGTCCAACCCGTAGGACTGCTGAACTTATTTCCTGTTGAAGCATCCATAAAGCACACTGTTTACTCTCTGCTGACATTTCCCCAGCTTGGAAAAGTGTTCAACTATTCCATCTTGACGATCCCTTTTCAGCATCCTTAGTTCACCCAAAGAGCCAGAAAGGTTTTCCTTAACCACACCTTGTTTTCTTTTTTGGGTAGCTTAAAGAAAATATGTTTATAATTGTCCCAAAGCAGAGAATCTGGCGCAACTTGCCCTAAAATGCACCTGCGTTACTGTAAAATACTTTGGCTTCAAGTCATTGTTGTGTGGTTTAGTTTGCTGTTCAGAAACCACACTATGTACCACAGCTGGCCTGGGACTGAATCCAGCAGGGATTTATTTGTGACTCATTCTTGCTTCCTTGGGCTATTTCCTTCTGAATGGAGAACTAAATATTCCAGACTATCATGGGTGAGTGCTTTATCCATCTTATAGTACACTGTAAAGCACTCACAACATTGTTTGTGTTGTTTCATACAGTCCGGCGTATGCTCTGAAGAAAGAGTCAACAATCATATCAGATCTTTTTTACTCATACCGATTAGTTTTAGAGCTGTATTTATCAAGCGTGGATGATATATTGTTGGCCTTCTTATGGCTCTGGTTTTTTCCCATCGAAAGAATGTGATTCCAATACTCACTTTATTTTGTTTTTGTCTCTGCCAACTCCCGAGGGAAATATCTGCTCTTTATTTGCTAAATGTTACACAATATTTACCACTAACTTTGTCCGCCTGCTGTTTATTGCTGAGCAGGTACAGTCTATCAATTTAGTTTTTTTAAACTGCGTCCTTTTAATGTTTGCTATGGATGTAGTCATTTGGAAGGGTTAACAAGGAAGTCCAGGACGTACACTGAAAACTGAAATGCTGACTTGAGTCAAATGTATTATGTCAACAAATCAGGTCAGTTAAAAGCAATAGAATTCAAGTTTAACCTAATTTATGTTTTTGATTTAACTAAATAGTATGGCTTTCAACTAACATAATACATTTAATTAAAGTGAAGACTGATAAAGTCTGTGTCCTGTGTGAACCCAAATGCAACAATGTAATTAATGTGACAAATTAATCTGCTGAAGAAGATAGTGCAATCTTTGACGTTAAGTAGACCTTCAGTCAAACTACCTCTCATAGGTGAATAATCAACTCTCAAACTCACCACAATGTCTCTCCTCAAATGATTGTGACATTACCAACCATTCTACTGCTTTGAGAAGAAGCTAAAGCAGCTTTGTCATTGGCCCTCACCTCTCTGGTGAAGAGCATGGCAGTGTCATAGTGCTCTGGATGCCTCTGGCTCGGCGGGTTGAAGAGCTGCTGCCAGGAGCAGAAGTTCCTCAGAGCAACCCCCCCGTTGCTGGAGACCTCCGGGCCGACCTCCTCTTCCTCCACCACCAACATCTTAACCACCACTATGTTGACCGAGTTCTTTATGCTGGGGTGCTTGTAAAGCTGGGCAGCCATTGACATCAGGGTTAGAATGTAGTGCTGCGAGAGGGGAGAGACAGGACACAACATTTAAAGAGTTTAACTTCCATGAACATGAACTTCATTGCTCAAGGCTTTTAAACAGTGTTCACATCCATGTTTGATTAAAGAACCAAACGGATGACGGTCAAGACCTGCTTCTATCAATGTTGCATAATATTATGTCTGTATCTCTGCTTGAACAGACTAAAGCAATTAGCAAACAATTTAAAGTTTTCTGTCATTTTGTTGTCTCATTTTTTACTTTAAGACAAAACAATAAATGCAAATAAACAATCTCCATGTATATGATTTTTTTTTCACTATGACTCATGATATGTATGTGTATATATACCGTACAGTATACTGCTCCTACTCTGACACATGCATTTATCCTGCTAACTTCACAAGTATTGCATTTAAGCTTTAAAATGGCCAGACATGTTTAGACACACTCGAGTCTTGTCACTTAGCCTTGCAACAGTTTGAGGAAAACAGATGCAAGATTTAGGCCAACTTGTCTTTTTCTGTAAAGAATTCAGTAACGTAACTTTTTGGCTGTATTATCTGTAAGCTCTGCCTCCACATTTTTTGTGCACTTCACTATGATTGGGTCTTGGGCCGTCCTGACGGGCTGGGTTTTCCACAGAGCTGTCAGAGTTGTTTTAGTGGAGAGCTGGTAAATCACAATGTGGGAGACTGTGCCATGATGTATCGCAACGTCTTCCATCAGCCTAGCTGCACTCACACTTCTCTTCCTAGGGTATGATGACGTTCCCGCATGAACAGTTTTTCCACATGTGCACATGATGTTGATTTTTGCTAAAACACCCCTGTTCAAACAAAAACAAAAGGTAATGACATTTGAGCGAGTCTGTTTTGTAATTTGTAAAAAGCTAATTGAAAGTCAACTTGTCCGTCTAACCTTTGTCCACCTGAACCTGTTTTCTAGCCTTTAGATACTCACTTAGATAACTGACTTTGGGATGAGGCAGAGGGTCTGGCAGCTGAGGAGTTTGCTAAGTGCAAACAGACTCCAGACTGTGGCAGGATCACAGATTGTTCTACTTTTGTTCAAATAAATCTAGAGTTAAGCTCTGGATTGAAAGAGGACTGATATTATGGATGGAGGATCATTTCAGGATTGTTTTTGTATTCTATCACTATCCATCATATGTATTTGTTCAATTTAAATATTGGATGATTTGGATCAATTAAACAAAGTCATGAATAGGAGTTCATCCAAATTCTAGATATTGTAAGCCTTGTGAATATTCACTTCATGACGCTGAGGCTCTGCTGCCAAATCGTGACCAAGTTCTCAGGAATGTGCTTCAGCATTGTTTGCATTTTTGTTGCCTGACCTCTTTCTCAGCCTGTTGAAATCAGGGAGCCCATCGATTTCCTCCCAAGCCCCCTTAATGCCAACATGTGTTTCATAAAGAGGCACATACAATCCGATTCCTGCACTGTGTGTTGGCTTTGAATACTTGCAAGGAGGATGATGGAACGTTTGGTTATGTGACAGATCTAACGATTGTTTGGGTTCCTATCAACAATGTGTGCCGGGAAAAAAGTTGATCGTGTCTGACCTTTATTTCATCTCCGAAGAATTGGGTCATAGTTGAGTCTGCCACAACCAGGGTCTCTATGAACCGTGGTGCGGAAACAAAGCGTCGCCGGCGAGGTTCCCTCCTTTCCCCGTTGTGCTCCGCCGCCGCCGTCGCGTGATCAAACAGGAGGGGAACACCGTGGCTGTTTGTGAATGTCCTCCTCTTGATGACATGCAGATGCTCGGCAGCGTCTGGCCCCAGGCCGCCGCGGAGTTTGGGCTCAATTAAATACTCTTTCCCCTCCGTTATAAAGGAGCCAAAGATGCCGGCGCACAAACTGACAGCCACCACCGAGCTCTCATCGTGGTCTACATTCCCCGAGTAAAAACAGCTCCTAAGATGTCCTTCACTCTCCTCTGTCTGGTTCATGTATTTGTGGAGATCTGCGACAGGCTGGGCACCTGAAGCGCTGCGTAAAGCGCCAACATCTCTGGCTTTGATGCGCTGTATGGTGAACGAAGGCGCGATAAAGCTGGTATCTGGAATAAGATTAAGTGTCAAATCCTTGCCAAATGCACTGAGGATAAACCTCGGCTGCTCCTCACTCCTTTTCCAAAAGCGACCACTGATTCTTCCATTTATCCGGACAGGTACAATATCCTCTGATTCAAAAGGAGTTGAAAGTGCAGCGTTCATTACGCCCAGGAGTAAAAACATCAAACACACAGTGGAACACATCTTCTGCAATGGAAATTACACTGACGAGTGGTAAAAAATAAATACTTTATTAAAATGAATGTCCTTGATCTCTGGTAAGTGGCGCGTCTTCTCCAATCGATATCTCCTCAGGTCGGGAATCTTTTCAAAATAAAATAGATTGTCCAGCGCTGCAAGCCAATCTTGGTCAAACTATTTAATTTCAGTCTGTCTGAGTTGTCGTTTCTAATTCACCAAGCAAGCTAAGTCTTGTTGTGCCACTCACCAGCACCGCTGCAGTCTGGACACATCGGGGGTATTTATACTTTCTGCTCTTCCCTGGACATGAGGGGGTTTATTTTTGATATCCTCGGTTGCTGGAAATTCTCCTCCCACTCGCACTTCATGAGATACTCGCGGATAAAACGGATCCAATGAGAATAGGCCGACACTCCCCCCTTCTGAAATAGCTTGACAACCATGCTCCTATTATTAACCCAGCGTGCTATATGGCAGCGGCAGGACATCTATACTACGCATAGCTGGAAGTCCGCTGCTTGGGTTATTTCGGAGCCTTGTGTGAGTGGCAGGACCCGACAGAGCCCGGAGCCCCCCAAGGCCGGTCTGCTTTATCCCTGCACAAAGGAGCACCGCTGGACAGAGAAAGGCACTGAGTTTGCATGGAACTGACCGCCACCTTGAACCCTGGGAAATGTACACATCCATACACATTGGTAAAGCTAAAGGAATTATGATGTTATTATTCTTTCATTAACCATAACCCCCCAAAAAAGCACATATGTTTGAAATATAATAATAACAATAATAATAATAATAATAATAATATAAACCTTATTATAAAAATACAGTTACAAAGAATATTATTATTTAGTTATGTTTTCATATACCATAACCCATAGAAAAAGTTAAATGATAATAATAATCACAGTAATTATAATTAAAATAAAAACAATTATATATCACTTTTCAAAACAACAGTGTTTTACGATTTACACAATTTAATCACGAGGACAATTAAAGGAACTAAAAGCCAACCAAAACCAAAAGAAAAACATAGAGTTATTCAAACATACAAAAAAATCATAGACAAGCAATTCTTAAAAGTATATAGGTGCAAGAACACGGAGCAATTCTGAAACAAAATCGATTTAAGTGAAATTATATTTGATTTATTACTGCAGATTTTCCTTTTTTTCTTCATGATGCTAACTAAGGTTTTTCTAAAGGGCTACTGCTGTATCACGATAATAAAAATGTGTTCTTCCTGGAACCATGTAAATCACTAAATTGATACTGTGTGTAAGGAGAGTGCCATCTCTTTAAACAATAGCAATGGTTCTGGAGGTGCATTTTCGCACATTAACCACCAGGTGGGGCCAGAGTACAACACACCTGTTCAGGCGCTCAGAGGAACTGAAGCTGCAGTGAACATTAGGTGCTGCAGACAGGTGTCGCTCTTTGCCTGCACTCCACTTTGCATGTGCCTTTAAACGTTGTTCTGATGCATAAGGATATGCAGAACAAAATGTATGTGTTTCTGTGCATGTGAGTGGATACTCCTTTTATGTTTTTATTTTTTATTTGACCAATTCAAATATTTACGTCTAAAAATACATTTTCTGGAAAGAAAAAAAACAAATGGAAAGTACATTTTATGATTTATTTTTAGATTGTGTAAAGTTATGATGCAGGTGGATTAGTTTGAAATGCACGTTTAAAAACTTAAACTCTTGTATTTTGGGTTTTGTTCCTTGTGTGTTTGCTCACTGTCTGTCTTCCTCACAGTGAGTCAGGCGGTGGGAGGGGAATGATGCTCTATAGCTCCTGTCACACATGCGGTACAGCAACAATAATATTTGGAGGGTTACAAGTGGCTGCGGTCTGCAGCTCAAACCGAGACGCATGACCAATGAGCTCTCTCTCTCTCTTGCGCACGAACCCAGATTTATTTTGACAGACATCATCGGTGTTATACTGTATGAGCGAATTTAAAGATCAGCCGTGCAGACAAGTTGGTGGCCAGAGTGGAAACGGTGCAAGATGGGAGAGAAGCTGGAAGTCAGTGCAGACGCAAGCTGCGCTCCGTGCCATTACGCATAACTTTTTGCTGCACCGAAGCTGAAATAGAGTGGACTTTCTTGAGCAAGATGGCTATACTCATCAGTTCATTGATTATATTAACAAAGTTCCTGCTTTATTTGAACCCAGCATATTGCATGGAGGTAGATTTTTGCATCCCTGTGCGTGTGGATCATCAAAGGCACGAGAAACAGCTGCACCGGCGCGCGGAGGAGATTGAGGAAAGACAGATTGTTTTCAGACTAAGTGCATTCAAACAGGAATTTTACCTCCAACTCACGCCGGACTCTAGTTTCCTCGCACCGGGCAGCTTGCCACTTGATAGCAGCTCCTCAGCATCCAACGAAACCTCTGACCTACGGGAATGCTTCTACTCCGGGAATGTCAACGCGGAACCGAACTCATTCGCCGCGCTCAGCCTGTGTAAAGGTCTCCATGGGGGGTTTTCTTATAACGGTATGGAGTATTTCATCAGCCTGACTGGCAGTGAAGACGCTGCGTCAGGATTTGGAAACTCTTTCGACAGGACGCACATCATCCGCCGCCGGAGACGCCCTGCGCACTCGGGTACTAACTTCACCAGCAGGTGTGGAGTTACACCTGACTCCAACTTTAACATTTCCCTGGAGAAATACAAGCACTTGGGCCAACTGGAGTTTGATGGCTTAACCGAAACTGTGTTGAAAACCTTGGGGAGGTCCAAGAGATTTGCCTCCATCCCAAGGTTTGTGGAGGTGCTGGTGGTGGCGGACGAATCTATGGCAACATTTCACGGGGATGACCTAAAGCATTACCTCCTGACCCTGATGTCAGTGGCAGCCAGGCTTTACAAGCACCCCAGCATCCTCAACTCCATAAACATAGTGGTGGTGGGATTCATGGTGATAAGTGACGCTGACAAGGGACCAAAGGTTTCCAGTAATGCAGCCCTGACTCTGCGCAACTTTTGTTCCTGGCAGAAGAAATTGAATAAACACAATGACAAGCAGCCAGAGTACTGGGACACTGCCATACTGTTCACCAAACAGGTAAGCAGGGGAGGAGGGAGCTTAGTCAAACACAGATGTGATGCATCAGCAGGGAAATAAATAATTAGAAATGATACACTCATAGGTGGATTATAAAACAATGGGCCACAGGTCACACATATTTAAGGGCCCCTGTCTCTTCTACAAATGAGAAAGAAACCCAGACTGTAGATTCATTTATTGTCATGCACAGTAGCTGTAGTTACGGCAATGAAAATCTTACCACCCTCCAACAATGAAACATAAATATATATAAGACATGAAACAATAAAGCAAATACAAAAAACGATACAAATAGTGCAAGAAGAAACATAGTACAAATAAAATAGTGCAAGAGAATGTTGCAAGACTAATATGCAAGTAATAGGAGACAAGATGACTACTCTTCCAGTCATATTCTGCAGATGAACCAAACTAACACTCAGGGCCTGAGTGTTAGTGTTAGTGTTAACATGCCTCACGACACAGGCATGTTTGCAGTCATTTGATTGACTTGCAATAATTTCATACAGGTCTGTGCCCTGTAGGGTTATGCATCCTTTATGTGATGATGCAGCCCTGCTAGTCCTCTTCTGTATTCCAATTAGTCACTGTAAAGGAGCAACAGAGCCAGTTGTTTCCATAAAAAGTCTCCACCTCTGTCTGCAGCTGCAGAATAAGAACTGGGTCATTATCTGCATATAGGAACCTTCAATATGAATCATAAGAATCCAAACTCCTTCTTTATCCATTCAAGGTGGTGGTAACTGACACTATCTACGACATTCAGTGTGGTCACAGCTGTCAGATAATCCCATGTGGCCACTAGAGCTGTAACCATTGTTCAGTACATCCTACACCAACTTCACTGATGCCTGTTTCATGGTGCCTGCTTTCCATTAGGGTCCAGTTTGGCCATCTGATACACGGCCTCTCTCCTTCACTGCAAAGCAACATACAAAAACATTTCAAGGTCAAAACGACTTAAAAAATCACAGTGTACTCGGGAAAGATCCCTTTATTTACACTAAGGGTAATTATATGTAGGAAAGTCCGGCGGTGTTGTCCTTGTAGGGCACAATGAGTGCAGCTGCAGAGATGGAAACAATCTTGTAATAGGTTATAGAGAGCTGGTGGTGTGGAATACACATGGCTGGCAGAGGGGGCTTCTGCCATCGCTGGGCCTCATCGAAACACTGGGTTAACAAGTTTATCGTCCACTTTGGACCGATAGTGAGTCATTTCAATACTAACAAAACATATATTAAAGGTCCCATGTCATGGCCATTTCTACTGATATTTCCATTGTTGAAGTCTACTAGAATAGATTTAAATTGTGTAATTTTCAAAACTCACATTGGTTTCTCAAACAGCATCTCTGTATAGTAGGCCTATGTGTATTCACTCTCTGTCTTAAACGGCTTGTTGGAGCTCCTGCCCCCCCCCCCCCTCCCTGTGAGCGCAGTGTGCTCTGATTGGTCGGGACGTTGCAAGGCTTGTTGCGAGGCTCGTTGCGAGGCTCGTTGCGAGGCTCGTTGCGAGGCTCGTTGCGAGGCTCGTTGCGAGGCTCGTTGCGAGGCTCGTTGCTGCTCGCCGCTGCTGCGAGGAGCGGACAGGTTTCCGGGTCGGCGATACAGCTAACAAGCGAAACTCATCCTGAGCACACACAAACACTCACAGCCTAAGTAAAAACAATAAGCGTGGCTTGATATTGAGTAAGAAAAAGGTTTATAACGCTGTGAGAATGGGTCTACGGAGAGCATTTCTCCGCGATCCCAACTCGTCTATTACCAGCGTTCAGGGAGCTCTATGCAAGTCAATGGGACTCCCTGTTAGTTAGCCAAGGGATCCTGGTGTGTGAGGTGCTCCGCGGATTGGTCCATTTGGGCCAATCCGGTCATTTGTTGTTGATTTGGGTGTTCACACGTCACAGAATCCAGGAAGCAAACAATGGAAAAAGAGAAATCTCCAACGAGGCGTTCTGGGGCAGCATAGACAGGTCTTTTCTTGTAGAGTTTTACTCGCTACAGGGTGTACTTTGAGGGTTTGTGACTTTGCAGACCGTTTACATGCAGAAAAACCTTCACAACACACAAGGGGATGGGTAATAACCAGAAAGGCATGACATGGGACCTTTAAAGAGTCTCTATTATGCTTTTTGGGGTTTCCCCTTTCCTATAGTGTGTTATGTAGGTTTTTGTGCATGTAAATGGTCTGCAAAGGCTAAAATCCCAGTGTTCCCTCCAGAGGGAGTGTCTCTCTCACACACTGCCTTGCTTAAATCACCTCCATTGTACTCCTTTGTTTACATCTGTCACATAATGATATCATTGTGTGACACTCGCGCCTCTATTGGCTAGCGCTCCAACAGATTGAACGTGATAGGCTAAGGGGCGGGACATCTCTAATACATCTCTAAACAGACTAATCACAACAGAGCCGGCCAGCTAACCAATCAGGTTTTAGACAGAGGTGCTGCAGCACAGGCAGTATGAGAACAAAAATAACTTGTTTAACATTAAAGACAGTAAAAACACAAAATACAAATATTAACCTGAAACAAATTAGCATAATATGTCCTTTAACATCATTGTAGTGCCAAAATAAAAGTTGGGGGATCAACAACATATTTGAGATTCATCCTCTTGTGATCATGAATGTCTGTATGCATTTTCCGAGATACAGTATGTTTCAAAGCTGTTTAAATATTTCCTTCCAGCCCTATAAGTTATGGTCTTACTACCTGACAATGTTATATATTCAAAAAGAATCCAATGAGCAGAACGGAATGGGGGACAATTGTGTTGTTGACTTACCCAGCTAAGTACAGCCAAGTACAAATGGAGGTACAGTAAATAGATAAGTCATGATACTGAGAGAATTGCAGATAAACACATAATGACCGTGTTGATATGGTTCTTGTACTTCCCCTGGGCTGTGTACCGCAGGTGGGACCTATCTCGTGCTCCCAAACTCTCTTTACCTAAACACTGACCTTTTGCTTCAATATATTTGAAGAACAGAGCAACAATAAACAAACCACAGTCCCATGTGCTTTGTATTAGTGCTCTTCATGGTCTGTTCAATCTGTAGCTCAAGGCATAGCCTCACCAAGAAGAACAGTGTCCTAGTCCAACATTTTTATGAAAATGAAATGAAAGGCGTGTCCCAATGAACATTTATGTGTCTGTGTCACCAGGATCTCTGCGGGGCCACAACCTGTGATACATTGGGGATGGCTGATGTTGGGACCATGTGTGACCCGAAGAGAAGCTGCTCTGTCATCGAAGATGATGGCTTGCCCTCCGCCTTCACAACCGCCCATGAACTTGGTAAGAATTGTGTGGTTTGGGAAATGTGTTGAACATCTAACGATGACTAACTCTCACATTATGCATTTTGGATTCATGCTAATGCACACTTGGCCTCAGAGACAGATGCTCAAGGCAAGAGCTGCATACAACCTTAGCTTAAGTTGTCAGAGGAATTCAAGTTTGACAGACTTTTATGCGCACAATCAGTTTGCAAACTGGCCTGGCCGGAGGGCTTTGCTACTTTCATGAAAATCTGTGTGATGTTGGTTCTTCATCCTGGTCCCAGCACGATGCTGGGTCTCAAACCTACCAGCTATTAAATTGCATGTTCTTGTTGAAAATCCGTCCCTGGCTAGATGGGCAAAATCAAAACCAGCAGGTCTCTGGGCGAGGTTGAGATTGTTTCATGTTTGGTATTACAGTTGCACGACATAACTTTGCTCACTGGCAGCTGCAAATGGTACAGTTCAGGCATCATCAATTATTTCACACGATAAAATGATACTGACAAATGTACTATTAGCTTCAACATTCCAGCTAGGCTTTTTTTTGTGAGAAAGAAAGTGTTAGCAAGGAAAAAGGGTTGAACTATAGGCAACATAACACATGTACAGTTTTCTCTGAGTCCTAACTGTCTCTTTAAGAGACTATATACACAACCCAGTCTCAAGGCATTTCGTGTAATAGTCACGAAATACATTTAATTGATTCGTGTTCACCAACACGATTTTCCCATTTTTTTCGTGTCACACAGAACGATTTTAAAAGCAATGTATTTATATTGGTAGTATGTTTCGTGCCTGCACCACGTCTTTTTGTCTGGTCGGGTCTTGGAAGACCAGAAGCTGTATGGTTCATAAAAACATGTTCTTACTCAATATCAAGCCACGATTATTGTTTTTATTTTAAATTGTATAATGTCGGACTTTTTTTGCCGTCTGTGAGGAAAAGAAATGGGGCTCAGAGCCTCAGAATACTGAAATCTGTATTTTTCAAATCTTTTTTTCCTTCTAATTTGTTATTCTTTTCTAAATAACACACTGTTATTTACTCAACAATAACACACAATTATCCTTGTTTTCATCTCTCTGGCTTTTTTGGCATCCGTCAGGAACTGAATTTCAAAATAAAATAACCGGAAACATAGGTAGGCCTACAGTATATGGGACATTTCGAGCATCATTGCGATACACACCCACTGAACTGATTACCCAAGATACTCAGAATACTGAAATCTGTATTTTTTAAATCTTGTTTTCCTTCTAATTTTATTTACATTGCTTTTAAAATCGTTCTGTGTGACATGTAAAAAAGGGGGAAATCGTGTTGGTGAACACGAATCAATAGATTCATTTCGTGACTATAACACGAAATGCCGTGAGACTGGGTTGTAAGTACAGGAGTCAGTGCATGGTTAGCCTAGCTTAGCATTAAGGACGAGCACAGAGGAAAGGCAGAAGATCTGCTTAGATAAAAAATGTGTTGAAAATTAGCGCTAAGCTAGGCTAACCACATACTAGCTCCAACAAATTGATATCAATTCTCTCTTTTCACTTTAAGGGAGCTATCCAAGTTGAGTACTTTTTTAAACTATTCATTATTATGTTAAATGACAAATTACAGTCTATTATATCCTTGCCAAATAGCTAGGTAAGACCAAAATATTGATTGGCATTACATCAGTCATCATAGTAAGTGATCATGCTCTTGTTTCCCAGATTTCTGACTTTAAACTGGAGGTGGAAGTTGGATGTATTACTCCATGCGTGTGTTGTCTGTGTGGAACATTTGGACAAATTGGGACAAATCCACAGGGACGCATTCGTTCTCTTTTCATCTGGAATTTAGGCTGATTTAACTTGTTAAGCCCCGAGCCTGTTTTTCCAGGTCTTAGGCTCGAAAATGACATTCCCAGAACAAATACAACAAATATCTTTCCTTCTAAAAGGGTTAAATTAATAATCTTTTTTCTCAAAGCAAGGTTACACCTGTGAGTTGGATGTAGAAGTGTCAGAATCAATATAGATGTTTTTATTTTAAAGTAAATTCAGATTGAACACAGTTAAAAAATGTAAATGATCGTGTCCGTCCAAAAAAAAAGAAAACTTAGTGAAAACCACCCTTGAATGATGGGATGGTAGACTAAAAGCTTTAGGAATCCAAACTACGACATATAATAAGTACCCTGTATAAAGATTGATGCAAAACAAGTGAAATGTGACCTTTTTAGAGAGATTTAGCAAAAAAAAAACACTTCTGGGGTCATTTGGGTGGATTTTCCATATCTCTGGCCCCCCTTGCTCGATTTTGATGATTGACATCTCTTTCTAACCGTCAGAGCCAATGGAATCGAGGGGAACTCCCACATACTCCTTATTTGGTAATGTGTGTGTGTGAGAGTGACGCATAGCCAAAACCGGAAGCTGCAATAACTCTGGTGGCTACCATTAGCAGCTAACTTTTACTCTCCGATTTTTACATAAAAATGGAATTATGGATTATAAATAATTTTTTTAAATCCACAGAAACATTATCAACCTATGGATTAACCGATTCAGCCGTGTTTTGTCTCGTTTTAATGCCATTGAACACGTCTTTTGATCAGATTGACAGCTACGGTAAAAGCTCCGTAAAGGTAGGTGTTGTGATGTCTGTGTTTGCTTCCCCTGTCGCGAGTTCGGATCACTCAGTGATGATACTATACCTAAATAATCTGTGGAACCTCAGCTTTAATCGGATATCTTGTATGTGCAGCTACGATAAGTATTAAGGGTATCTTTTATCTTGAGTTCTGTGCCAAAGTGCGTTAGCATTTTTCGCTCAGGGGTCATTTAGATGCTTCTTATGAGACTTGTGTTTTGTTTTGGTAAATATGGTTTGTATCGTCAGTTAGCTGAGATTATTCCCGTTAATCTGGTACAACACATTAATAGGTTCTTAAATGTTAAGATGCCCTGAGACACAGTGTCGTGAAAAACAAAAAAAAGCCCCCGCCGAGGGGGGCTTTGGATGTGGTTTTATTCCCCCCCCCCCAAAAAATAATAATTGCAGATTTAAGTTACATAAATGGAGGTGAAGTTGAACACTGCTAATCACGCTTTCCAATGAAATCTAATGTGTAGTGCTTAACTTTATGCACTGTAGTTTGACACACTAACACTGTCTAGTTAAAGCTGATTCTATTAATAATACATGTGACTTTTTTCATATTTTAAATATCAGTGTTTTAGGCTGTAAAATAAGTAAGACTCTTGCCTGAAACCAGATGCACAAGTCACTCTTGAGCCCCCAAGAGAGGCATTGGTTTACACTGCCCTTATGTTAAGTAATCACACAATTTCCTACCAACATGGTCCTGTCTCATGATTGAATACCCCGAAACACAGTTTATGTATTTTATTTTCATTTTTGGAAAGTAATACATGTTCGTATTTAGGGAGTGAAATTATTTCCTTGGGAACTAAATTCTCCTGTCAGGCCTAGTCTAGAACATGGACGAACGCCATGCTGTATATTCCCATGCATAACTGCATTCCTCTGTGCGATCAGCTTCAAATCAGTCCAAGTTGAGCTTGCTTAGTCATATAAACATGTGTGTTGTGATGTCTGGTAAAAAGTTTCTCTTTGGGTAAATCCCCTCAGAAGTATCTGCCCAGTGACTTTTCCTTAAGGCTAACTTTGTTTCAAATCATGGGACAACTAACAGTAGAGGTTCCTGACTCTAACAAAGAGGTAATCTTCTGTCTTTCTTCTCTCATCCCTCAGGCCACGTCTTCAACATGCCCCACGACAATGTGAAGGCATGTGAGGAGGTATTTGGGAAACTAAAGGACAACCACATGATGTCTCCCACACTGATTCAGATCGACAGGAGCAGGCCCTGGTCTGTGTGCAGCGCAGCCATCATTACTGAGTTCCTGGACAGAGGTCATGGTTAGTAAACACTTCCTGTGTATGTCTCTGGACTCAGATGGACCACTAATTCTGTCCAGGCTTCATGTGCTCAGCTGGTTCTAATCTAATTGTACTCACAAAAACAGACCTTGGCTTTGGTTTCTCATGGTTACATTTTTTATTTCAGTTTGTGATCACATACAACTATTTTATGTTTAACCCTGATACTTTTGTTAATATACAGTATATTCCTGGCTGTATTAGATGTTTCTTGGACGAGGTGAAGGTTTATTCTTGAGTTACTTTTTTATCCTTATCCTTCAAAAATGGGGTCTTGGAATAGAAAAGTCAATTACTCAGCCTGGGGTCAACCTACTGTACTTCAACACTTTTAAAAACAAACTTCACAATAAATAACACACATAAATCCAATATCAAGAGAATAAAACTGCATACGTTTAGTATTACAAAGTCTAACTTTGTATCTATGTTGATAAGGGAGTCCATCAAATAACTTAACTAAAGACGACATTTAATGCTAATTTTCAAGAGGGAACTTTAAGATTTTAGCCTTTGCAAACCATTTACATGCACACAAACCTACTATATAACACACTACAGGAAAGGGAAAACCTCAAAAGCATAAAAAGGCCCATGTAATTAAAAAAGCAGATTTCTTAAAGTTGTTCTTATATACATATTTTAAACAACAATTTGTCAAATCACTATGTGAAATAGTATTGGCATACAAAGGATCAGAATTCTCTAAACTTGACTATTTTGTTTTAACAACAAACTCGAAGTGATGCAGCACCCAGTCCTGAAGTGCAAACTGACAAACAGCGTATGTTATATGCTGATCGGAGCCTATACATTTATATAAAGCTTTTTAAGAGAAAAACGAAAAATCCTGGAACATATCAGATTCCACAAGAAATGCAGAAATGTAAAATGTAAAAGAAGTGCAATATAAATCACTTAAGAACATCTAAGAAAGTATTTTCCTTGCGATGTTATTTTATGATGACAGTATCCACTTCCAGTATCCAAATTAAATATAACATTCATAAGTGAATGCATATATCATTCTGGTTTCTTTCTCCGCAGTAGCCCTTATGTGCCAAGTCTTTTTCTGTCCGTGTGTAAACTCCCGTAAGTGACTGTGAGTGGATTCTGTGGAATAGCCACCACATTATTACTTCCCCTCAACCAGCCTACTTACTGTAACAAGCAATGTGTATTTACTAAATTAAACACTACATTGCTAACAGTCCTTTTCTACATGATTAATTTGCTTTATCTAAATATAATATGGTGCCTGTGCTGTCTCAAAGACGGCTAAGAGTCTGCTTTTGAAAGACTGAAGACAAATATATTGTAGCAACTATTTTCATTATTTTAATGTTATATCTAGTTTAATAGTCCTATTATTATTATTTGTTTTCTTTGGTATTTCCTTACATTAACTTAGATCAACCAAACAATCCAAACAATTCATTTTAGGTAATTGTTACTTCCCTAACAAAGAGAGTATAACTGCAAGACATTTTGGTTAGCTAAGAATTTAGCAAAAACAAATGCTGTTAAAGAAAGGATTTAGGTTTTTAATTTTGTCCTTAAAGCTATAGTTATTGATTTATTGGCCATATGGGTGCTGTGTAACAAGCTGTAAACAAAGTATGAGCATATAACCACATTATCTTGACTACCCAATGTTTTTGGTCTCCATGAACTCCTGAAGGAAGTATAAGGACTTTCCCATCAGCTGGTCAATAACTGTGTCGGTGTGTTGTTTGGTGCCGGACAGGTAGAATTACATGGGTTTATTGCACTGAAAACAGCTGCCTGCTGCTTTTGGAAACATTGTTGTTTGAGTTCTGAGACTGAAAGACAGGAATAGAGGGGGGGGGTGTCAAGGAGAGACTCTGAGGCATGAAATCAATTGCACGACTCAGATAGTGTTCTCAAAAAATAAAGACTTTACTGGAATTTAGCACAGTAATCAAAACAAGGAAAACAAATATACTCTTTCGAGGAAAACTAGCAAGTGATCAATGAGGTAGATCCGTGGGAAGTCCGTGAGGTAATCAGGAACGTGGGTCATAGTAAGACAACGAACTGACAATGAACAGGAGGAAGCTACCACAATATATACACAGGTAAAGGGGACACAGGTGGAAACAATCAGGGCGGGGAAAACAATCAAGGACGCAGGAGACAGAAGGGGGCGGGGAGCGTGGAGGCCTGAAATGAGAGGGATGATTAATTAAGGGAATAAACATAAAGCACAGGGCAAAGGGACATGACAAAACTAACATAAAGAATACACTTTCACTATTAGTTTCCTAGACATGACAGTACCCCCCCTTCTAGGGACGGCTCCTGACGGCCCAGGCTCCTCTGAGTTGAGGCGGTCAAAATCCTCAATGAGGCTTTTATCTATGACGAAGCGGGAAGGAATCCATATCCGCTCCTCAGGACCATAACCCTTCCAGTCAACCAGTAGCTGTCGCCCTCTACCCCTTTTCCGACTAGCCAATATCTTCTTGACGGTGTAAACCGGACCTCCATCAATCATCCGGGGGGGCGGGGGGGGGTTTGGCGGTGGGAACCATAGCGCTCTCCTTCAAGGGTTTTAGTTTCCCTACATGGAAGGTGGGATGTACCTTCATGGACCTGGGAAGCCGTAGTCTCACTGAAACCGGGTTGATGACCTTGGTGACGGGAAAAGGACCCACAAACCGGGGAGCCAATTTACGGGAGAGTACGTGGAGGGGAAGGTCTCGTGTAGAAAGCCAGACTTTTTGGCCTGGCTGGTATACAGGAGCTGGTCGGCGTTTTCGGTCTGCTGCTCTTTTCACCAGTTGTGAATTCCTGCAGAGGATCTTCCTAGCCGCAGCCCACACGCGCCGACAACGCCTGACCAGCGCGTGGGCAGACGGGACCGTGACCTCCCTCTCCGTGGCTGGGAACAGTGGCGGCTGGTAGCCATAAACACAGTGAAAAGGGGACAGGCCCGTGGCAGAAGTAGGGAGGATGTTGTGCGCATACTCAACCCAGGTGAGGTGCTCGCTCCAGGAGGATGGATTCTGGGACACCAAGCAGCGCAAACAGGTCTCCAGTTCTTGATTTAGGCGCTCTGTCTGGCCGTTAGACTCCGGATGGTATCCTGACGAGAGACTGACCGTGGCACCGATGAGGCGGCAGAACTCCTTCCAGAAGCGTGACACAAACTGGGGGCCCCGGTCGGAGACAATATCCTTTGGGAAACCATGAAGCCGAAACACATTATGCATCATGACCTCAGCCGTTTCCTTCGCTGAGGGCATCTTGGGCAAAGCAATGAAATGTGTCATTTTAGAAAAACGGTCCACTACCGTAAGAACTGTGGTTTTACCTCTAGAGAGGGGCAGGCCAGTGACGAAGTCCATGGAGATCTCTGACCAGGGTATGTTGGGAATAGGGAGTGGTTGTAATAGTCCTATTCGCGCCCTGGAAGAGGTCTTGTTTCGAGCGCAGACAGGGCACACCTCCACATACTCCTTCACCTCCTTCTCCATGGATGTCCACCAGAAACGTTGTTTTATGATGAACATAGTTCTCTTGACTCCAGGGTGACAGGTGAGCAGCGAAGTGTGAGCCCAGTGGATCACCTGTGGTCGCTCGGCCTCCTGAACGAAAAGCCGGTTAAGCGGGCAACCCCTTGGTGCAGGAGCTCCAGCATTGGCTCGTATTACCTCCTTCTCTACTGACCAAGTCAGCGCTCCTACCACCCGGTTTAATGGGATGATGGGTTCCGGCTCCTTGACTGCAGGCACAGGGTCAAACAGACGGGACAGAGCGTCAGGCTTGACATTCTGAGACCCCGGCCTGAAGGAAAGAACAAAGTCAAAACGGTTGAAAAACAAGGTCCACCTAGCCTGGCGGGAGTTCAGGTCTTTTGGCCTTTCTTATATATTCCAAGTTTTTGTGATCGGTCCAAACCACGAAAGGATGCTCGGCTCCCTCCAACCAATGCCTCCACTCTTCCAGTGCCAGCTTCACGGCCAGCAACTCACGGTTTCCCACGTCGTAATTTCTCTCTGCTGGGGAGAGCTTCCTGGACAGGAAAGCGCAGGGGTGAAGTTTGTTGTCCTTCTGTAGTCGCTGGGAGAGGACCGCTCCCACCCCTTCGTTGGAGGCATCCACTTCTACCACAAACTGACGAGTGGTGTCCGGCAAGGTGAGTATGGGAGCAGAGGTGAACATTCCTTTAAGCCGAGAAAAAGCCTCCTCAGCCTGAGGAGACCACAAAAAAGGCACTTGAGGGGACGTGAGGACATGAAGAGGGGCTGCAATAGCACTGAACCTCCGCACAAAACGTCTGTAAAAATTTGCAAAGCCTAAAAACTGCTGCACTTTCTTACGAGAGTCAGGGGTAGGCCAACAAGCTACTGCGCTAACCTTCTCTGGGTCCATCCTGACCTGGCGAAATGATGAAGCCCAAGAAAGTGACTGTCTCTGCATGGAATTCGCATTTTTCTGCTTTGACAAACAACCTATTCTTGAGCAGCTCTTGTAGAACCTGGCGGACATGTTGTTTATGGGTGTCAAGGTCAGGGGAGTAGATCAGAATGTCGTCCAGATATACAAAAACGAAACGGTTCAGAAACTCCATCAACACGTCGTTGATCATAGCCTGGAACACAGCAGGAGCGTTTGATAATCCAAATGGCATTACACGGTATTCATAGTGGCCTGAAGGGGTGTTGAAACCCGTCTTCCATTCATCACCCTCCCTGATCCTGACTAAATGATAAGCATTACGCAGGTCTAACTTGGTGAAAACCTTGGCTCCCTGAAGCTGCTCGAAGGCTGACGAGATGAGAGGAAGGGGGTACCGGTTTTTAACCGTAATGTCATTGAGATGCGAGTAGTCAATACAGGGCCTAAGAGACCCATCCTTTTTCCCAACAAAAAAAAACCCCGCTCCTGCTGGTGATGAGGAAGGGCGAATAAGGCCTGTTTTGAGGGAGGCATCAATATAGTCCTTCATGGCCTCTTTCTCAGGTCCTGAAATAGCATATAGTCGACCCTTAGGAATTGTAGACCCAGCAATCAGGTCGATAGCACAGTCATAGGGGCGGTGAGGCGGAAGAGTCAGAGCCTTGGATTTACTGAATACTTCACTTAAATCGTGGTAGCAGGAAGGGACTGAAAGAACATCAGGAAAATATATTTCTGGGATAGTTCCCTGCCTAACCCTCCCAGTGTTACCTCTTCTGTCAATCTCCGCTACCTGCTTAACACAGTGATCTCTGCAATTCTTTCCCCACCCCTCCACCCTCCCAGATTGCCAATCAATGTGAGGGTTATGAAGTTTCAACCAGGGAAACCCCAAAATGAGTGGATGTTGGGCTGAATTAAAACAGTGAAATGACATTGTCTCGTGATGGTTATCATCACATCTTATTTCTAAAGGCTCCGTTTGGTGAGTCACTTTAAACAACAGCCGCCCATCGAGAGCACTCGCTTCAAGAGGCTGGGGTAGAGGTTTAGTTTTTATGTCCAATTTTTTAACTAAACCCCAATCCATCAGACTTTCGTCTGCCCCTGAGTCAATGAGTGCACCATGAGTAACCACATTGTCTCTGATTTTTACCTGGATGCGGGTCAGGGTGCGAGGAGGAAAGTCAGAGGAAGAGATCCGGCTCACCAACGTACTCCTTTATTGGTGAGCCCCCTCTTTTACCGGACAAGCCACTTGTGGATGTCTGCGCTGCCCGCAGTAGAAGCACAGACCCTCCTTTAATCGACGCTGACGTTCTGCCATCGAAAGCTTGGCGCGGCTCAACTGCATTGGCTCCTCCACCGAGCCAGGGGGCGCTGTTGTCCGGAACGCCGGTGAGGGGTGACGGGGCCTCCAAGAAGAAGTAGTATCCAGCGGCGAGCGTCTCCTCTGGGGAGGCGGATCAACCGCATCCTTGGATTTATTCCTTCTCCTCTCCGTTAAACGATTGTCTATCCGTATTGCCATGGATATGACATAGTCCAAGTCAGCGGGCAGATCGAGAGGCGCCAGCTGGTCTTGTAGGGAATCCGAGAGACCGCTGACGAAAGCGTCAAACAATGCAGCGGAGTTCCAGCCGCTATCGGCTGCCATAGTCCGGAACTCGATGGCGTAGTCAGCCACACTCCGCTGATGTTGTTTCAGTTTAATCAGAGCCCGAGCTGCTTCCCTGCCCGGCGTGGTTTGATTGAAGATCTTTCTCATACTGTCTATGAAGTTTTCCAGCGACCCGCAGATGGGGGAGCCTCGGGACCACTCTGCCGTAGCCCACGCTGCTGCTCGGCCGGAGAGATGGGAGATCATGAAAGCCACTTTGGAATTGTCCGTGGGAAAAGCAGCCGGTTGGTGGTGATAGTGTAACTCACACTGCACAATGAACGTCCGGCAGCCCTCCGAGTCTCCGGAGTATTTTTCGGGTGGAGCCAGACGCATGGAAGTACTGTGCGGCTCAGTAGACCGGTTGGGATCGGAACCGGTCGCCGCCGGAACCGGGGGAGTCGTGGGAGGAGAAGCAGCCTGCAGGTGAGTGAGCACACGCTGGACCTCAGCTGCCAGCAGATTCACCTGGGTTGTCACCGATGATTGTAGTTCCCCGTGGCTGTTGGATAGGTGCTGCACTCCGTGCTGTATGGCGGCCATCTGCTCCTCTTGTTGCCCAAGACGTTGGCCCTGAGAGCGGATGGCGTTCTTTAGCTGGTCTGAGTCGGCTGAGTTCATTTTAATGGTCAGTTCGTACTGTCAAGGAGAGACTCTGAGGCATGAAATCAATTGCACGACTCAGATAGTGTTCTCAAAAAATAAAGACTTTACTGGAATTTAGCACAGTAATCAAAACAAGGAAAACAAATATACTCTTTCGAGGAAAACTAGCAAGTGATCAATGAGGTAGATCCGTGGGAAGTCCGTGAGGTAATCAGGAACGTGGGTCATAGTAAGACAACGAACTGACAATGAACAGGAGGAAGCTACCACAATATATACACAGGTAAAGGGGACACAGGTGGAAACAATCAGGGCGGGGAAAACAATCAAGGACGCAGGAGACAGAAGGGGGCGGGGAGCGTGGAGGCCTGAAATGAGAGGGATGATTAATTAAGGGAATAAACATAAAGCACAGGGCAAAGGGACATGACAAAACTAACATAAAGAATACACTTTCACTATTAGTTTCCTAGACATGACAGGGGGAAAGCATTTTAAGATACACAAACGTTCCGGAGAGTTGGTGACAATTCTTTCTGGGTTCCAAAAGCAACACCTCTCATATTACCCCTTCATTTCATTTCAAACCTTTATTTAGACAGATAAATCCCATTGAGATCATTGATCACTTTTTCAAGGGAGACCTGCTCAAGTAGTTCCACATGAAACATAAAAACAAGTACCCATGTCCCTTATAGTAAATATTACCATATCAATAAGTGCAACTTGTGAGTAATTGCAATGTTGTTGGTCTTTCTGCAGGAGACTGTCTGCTGGAACAGCCTCAGAGGCAGCTGTCTCTTACCGACAACCTGCCTGGGTCCAGCTACAGCCTGCATCGTCAATGTGAGCTTGCCTTCGGCTCTGGCTCCAAGCCCTGCCCATACATGCAACCCTGCTCCAAGCTGTGGTGCACCGGAAGGGCCCACGGCCAGCTGGTCTGCCAAACCCGACACTTCCCCTGGGCGGACGGCACCAGCTGTGGTAACGGTAAAATATGCTTCAGAGGAACCTGCACTGATAAGAACATCACCATGCACATCAAGGTGAGAGAATGCAGAAAGACAGCACTGTCAAACTTCCTTTTTTTCAGTAAAGATTGATGTACCATCGTGTCTGTTTTTCCTTTGTCTCAGGTGGATGGTCGGTGGGGGAAGTGGGGACTATTTGGGGACTGTTCTCGAAGTTGTGGTGGAGGAGTTCAGCTGGCCAAGAGAGCGTGTGACAACCCCATTCCTGAGAATGGAGGCAAATACTGCTATGGCCTTCGCATCAAATATCGCTCATGTAACCTCAACCCTTGCCCTGAAACAGGTACGTTAGTCGCTGTTCCAGTATGTTCACAAACAAAGACACACAATAATGGCTGTTATTGACCATTCACTTAACATGTTCCAAAAACTGTCCAGTTACTTTACAGTTACAGTTACTTTAGCTTATGTAACTACCAGAAGTTGCGCTAGACTTGACGGACAGGATCGTAACATTTCCGTCAAAATCCACTATTACCTGTCGACCTTTACACAACTCTGACGAGGGGGGGGGGGAGAGAGCACGCTCGTGAACTGTCAACCGGGGGGGGGGGGGGGCGCACGCTCGTGAACTGTTAGCGTAAAGCAAAAACTCCCAGACATTTCAATGATTTCTACGGCAAAGTTTGGTTTGGAAACGGTATTCTTTCCTTTTTGGCGGGCATGCATAACACCGGAGCCTCGCTGCGGGGAAGCTTTGGCGCTGTTCCGAGTTTGTTCTACTCTGTCAAAATGATGTAATGCTTTCAGATTTTTCCATCATTGTTAAAAAATATATTCGATTAACGCAACCTCTGGTAATTACACACACCAGGCCTGTACAAGTTCAGCTTTCTCTGAATGCTGAAACAGTTGAAGCAACCCAAAGCAACTGAGCAAAATTGGAAGGAATGGATCGAACAGTGTTTTAATTTGGTGTAGCTAATTAGCTTCCCAATATGGTAGAAACATAACCAAGCATTAATTTAAGCCCAATAGTAAGATGTAGGAGTTACAGTGAAGAAAAGCCTAATTTCATTACTGGCACATCCACTGTGTAGCCTCCCCACCATGTTGGAGAGTAGCATATTAGTAGCTGTTTCCTGCTCTTTACTGGTTTGGGAAAATCAACATTCCAAAAACCCCAGCTAAAGTTATTTGACATATAAGACATTTGATAGTTTTCATCCTTGTGAGGTTAAAAGTTAAACATACTCTTTTAAAATGTATGCAAGTATGTACGCTAAGGAGACAGCAAGTGTGTATTTAAGCTCCCTTGAAGTTAACGTTAGCTTAATTAGCCTGCTAGCTACAGCTAGATACAAACTGTCAGGAAAGTAGAAGTTTCTGTTGTCTATCACTGTCTAAAAGAATCATGGACCCATAGTTTTGAAAACTTCCGTTGAAGCCGGAAATCTGCCACCATTATCATAAGTGAAATGCATGTGCTGTGCAAAAACGCACATCATTTATATGAGTAGCAACTATGCCGCTCTTGGTGAATGTTCAATTTCAAAACTCCAGCCACAGTCTGTAAGGTCAACAATTTTGGAGTAGATCTCTATTCAACCTGACGTTGTTTCTATCTCTAGGTAAGAGTTTCCGTGAGGAGCAGTGTGAGGCATTCAATGGAATAAACCTGAACACCAACAGACTGGGTCCGTCTGCGGTTTGGGTTCCTAAATATTCAGGCATCTCTCCTAAGGACAAATGCAAACTTATCTGCCGCGCCAATGGTACTGGGTACTTCTATGTCCTTGCTCCAAAGGTATGTAACTTACAAACACCTGTTTAAATGAACTGTTCACTTTTCTAGTCATTAAACAAATGAAATGTATTACAAAAACATGAACAACCAGGATTACAATAACATGACAACCAATCATGTTACAACCCAGTGGGTATGCCGTGTTAATAAAGTAGAGAAACAAATTATAGCCAAATGAAATCTTGACTACTTTGACAGAATGCTGATCGGAGAATGTTAATTGCAAGATTCAAGCTGTTGTAGCCACTAGATGGTATATATCTGTCTAAAAGCTTGGACTTGACTGTAGTACATTGTTTCAATATTCTGATCTAAATGAGAATCAACTACTTTACTTGCTGATGCAATCTGTACTCCTTGTATTTGAAATATTTAGCTGCCTGCCTGTCTGTTCACAATGGTTTGGCATGTAATTTCCCTGTATCTTTTGGCCCTTATTTGGAATGAAAGAAGTGACTGCTAGTTCTTTCCACAGCAAAGCAATGACAGGTCATTTGTTGGTGGCAGTAGAGAGAGTGGCTGCTGCTGCTGGATGGATGGTGTGGTGGGAAAGGAAACATGCAGGGACAGTATCACTTCACAGCTGGGGCTTGTCAGCTACTATTTACTCAGCCAAAAGGAAACAAGCTTGTAGCAGTAATACAAGCCAACATCTCTTTTCCACTTAAGAATACTGTGCACTTCCTCTGGTTCTACATCTGACCTTTATCAAGCTTTTCAGTTCATTATGTTTGTTTACTCAGAACATTTAACAATGTAAATATGGAAGACCACATGTGGAAACAAACTCTTGCCTTTCATTTTATTATGCATCTTAAGATTGTCATAATAAAATGTCTTCATCCTTGCAGGTTGTGGATGGGACCCCCTGCTCTCCTGACACCTCAGCTGTATGTGTTCAAGGAAAATGCATCAAGGCAGGCTGCGATAGCAAGCTGGACTCCAACAGGAAGTTTGACATGTGCGGGGTGTGTGGCGGCGACAACCAGGGCTGCAAGAAGGTCTCAGGAATGTTCACCAAACCTATGTAAGTCGCACGTCAGCAGATACTGTATTACCTCTAAGTGTTGAAGTGACGGGACAGGTCGAGGTCAACATTGATGTCAACTTTGCTAAATCGGATCTACAGAAGGGAGGTGATAACTGAGATATTTTAGCCTGCCTAACCGTTTAGTTCATTCAAATGATCCTCGACGTATTTTACACATTTACAAATACAAAACATTGTGGTTGAACAAGTTACCTTGAACATTTGAATACCTCAAAGGAAAAGGTGGCTGTCATGTTCCTTTTTGACTCTTGGTAAAAGGGCAAGTATATTTTTTTAAGTGGAGACTATCATATAGAAAATGTTTCAGCTTATATGTTGTTTCCAACAACCACCTGCAATTCAGCCGTGAATGTTTTTCGATTGCGTTAAGCTGCCTTTCACATGATACACAATTTGCTCTCTGCTCACAGCGGGTGCAGTGCTAAGTGCTAGTTAAGTTTTGATTCTATCGTTACCTCCCCTGCTAGCTTGCGCCGCTTTATAAAGCTGACAGCTCATTGGTTGAAAGTCAAAAGGTCAGCCGTATACAAGGTCAAAGTTTAAATCATTTGAGCTTTAGTTGAGTGCTTTTCAACAATTTTGAGCAATGTGCAACGCAGAGGGAAGGGTAGAAGGTATCGCTCTTTCCAAAGGAGAGAACAACAACATCAGCGCAGAGCCGTTTCACCGCTGGTCATGTGAAGGCAACTTAACTAGACTAAGTGATACTGTTTAAGCACAAAGTTATTAACATATTTAACAATTCTGTTGGAGTAATGCTGGTGCAGTGGTTGCGTTAACCGAATTTATTCCGTCTATGACGGATTTCTTTTAACAATGACGGAAAAATCTGAAAGCAGTCCGTCATCTTGACAGATTAGAACAAACTCAGAACAGCGGCAAAGTTTCCCCGCAGCGAGGCTCCGGTGTTATGCATGCCCTCCAAAAAGGAAATGATACCGTTTCCAAACCTAACTTTGCCGTAAAAATCATTGAAATGTCTGTGAGTATTTGCTTTACGCTGTGTGCGCTCCCGCGAGGTGCAGTGGGCATGCATAATAACACGGCATAACACCGGCGATAACAGTTCACTTGACCATAGTATCATGGTTAATGGTAATTATACAAATTTAAAAGAAAAACACAATCAGATAGCAATGTATGCTAACACACTGTTATCTACTCTGTCTCTATCTACTGATGTTTAAGAATACATGAAAAACTGTTACATTTACATCTATTTCAGACATGGCTACAACTTTGTGCTGATGCTGCCCATTGGAGCTTCAAACATTGACATCCGTCAGCGTGGCTACAGAGGAATGGTCAGCGACGAAAACTACTTAGCGGTGAAGAATCGGCACGGCAAGTACCTGCTGAACGGCAACTACGTGGTCTCAGCCGTTGAGCGAGACTTGCTGGTGAAGGGCAGCTTACTGCGCTACAGCGGCACCTCCACCTCTGTAGAGATCCTTCAGGCCACCAGACCCCTGCAGGAGCCTCTGACTGTGGAGGTTCTCTCTGTAGGGAAGATGACTCCTCCCAGGGTGCGCTACTCCTTCTACATCTCCAAGGAGAGCAAGGAGGAGAAGACTCTGCGGAAAGAGGACAAAAGCCACAAAGCGCATAATAGTGTCTTGGCAGACAGTAATCGGGTAGAGGCTAAGAAGCTGATGATGGGAAAGAGGCCCGTCAGTCATTGGGTAACAGGAAGTTGGGATTCGTGCACAGTGACTTGTGGGAATGGGCTGCAGAAGAGGCTTGTGGAGTGTCAGAGCATAGAGGGGCGTCCAGCAGTGGACTGTGACAGTGCTGACAGACCTGTAGCATTGAGATCATGTGGGGATCCATGTCCCATGTGGGATGTAGGGGTCTGGTCTCACTGCTCCAAATCCTGTGGAAGGGGCTTTAAAAGGCGGCCGGTGCGCTGTATGACTGAGAAGAACGGTTTGAATCTGCCAAGAGACCACTGCTCTGGAAGGAGGAAGCCTCAGGAACTGGACCTCTGCAATCTGAAGCCATGTTAAAGCAGAACAGGCACAGCCCAACGACCTATTTGCTTCAGTAAAAGTGACAATTTGACATGAACCTGAGACCAAATCAGCATTTTAATGACCCTATTACTGGGTTGGGTGGAAGTACTATCAGATGCAGCCTGACAGTGTTTCAAGTGGTGTCTGTTAGAGCAAAGAAACACAATGAAGAAAGAGAGGATCTCCATTCATTGTTTGAAAAGACAGACATCTAGAGAACAGAAAAGAAGGAAAGTCTTCTTTTGAACCGTCAAAACCATCCGCATCAGGTTTGACCTGTGGTTAGTCTACCTCGACTAGGAACAATGACACAATGCCTGAGCATATACTGACAGAAACAAATGAGAAAGATGCAGAGACAGTGATCACACACATCTGCCCATAAACATACTTTCTTGGTAAAGCTACCCGCATGGGATGAAATTGAAAAAAGGGCAAAAAAAAGTCCAGGACAAACAGATAAAGTGAGATATAACCTCAGCACTCACACTGTGCATTTATCAAAAGCAGATATCTCACCTGGGAGTTTTCTAATTTCACTGAAAAACTAATGAAAATGTGAAACGCGGTGCTGTATGATTCACGCAACATTCAAGAACTGTATTCCATGCAGTTATTTCTTGATTCAGTACTATTGACTGTTTGACTGTCCGATGTGAATAATCAAAGTCAGTAGCCAATCACTGCCTGTTTGAGTCAGACCATAGCTTTACAAACCTTACAAAATGAAAACAGTCGATAATATACCCTACGTACTTGATACAATCTTTATAGTTTTAATCAATATCAAAGCATTCCTGGACTGTACTTGTTACCAAAACATTTAGAATATTTTTTTAAAGACGAAAATGTGTTATTATTGAATGTACGCTGTTAGAGTGTCTGTGACAATTTGTGCAAAACCAAACTGACTAGAGCACAGCTGTTTTGATTCTGTTTGGCCAAAGAGTTACTTGTAACGTAACAATCAAATAAGGCAGCATATTAAACAGCATGTAAACTTACCTGTAAATGATACTGTTAATGGACCAGACCAATGCTAGTGTGCTCTTTACTCTTCAATAGCATTGAACACCCACTGTCTGCCCATTACATAAAGGATACAGTGCAATATTATTTAACATTTGATATGGACCAAACCATGGTGGTTTGCAGTTTGCCCCTTCTAAAAAATAGGTTGTTGTCAGTTTTGAAGATAGTAAAGATCAATATAGATTATTAAAACTTCTGTAGAATTGATCACTTCTCTACTGAATATCTATATATTCAGAAGGTATATTCCTTACAATAATAATAATAATACTAATATAGAATAAGGGTTAATTCGTAAATTACATTTTGACTAAAAAAGGTTACCCTCCTCAAAGCTCTATGTTGTTTTTTCATTTTAGAAGACTTTATATTTTGCAAAAAGTTCAATATATGTTGTGATGGATACGTGTTTTGTTATTTCTTCGACCTCTATAGGCTTCAGCCCTTCGGGTACATACAGTAGCTGCTTTATCACCTTCAGCCCTTAATGAACAGACATATTGCATCATGCCAGACTATCAATATAAAGCCCTTTTTTCAGAAAAAGGTTGATAATACATATCTATGGTCAAATTAAATGGACCACCCACCCTTATATTCAATCAAACACCCATTGGTGTCATTTCATTTTGTTGTTTTATCAAAGGATTACATTTGAAAACTAATATACACAGCAAAAGAAATATGGGGTTACACGCGAAAAATTGTCTTAAAAGTAAGACTTAAAGTGCAAGGGCATCTGTCTGGACTTTTACATGTTTACAAAGTTTAATAATGAAACTAAATTGTATCATCTGTAATAATGGAAAATTCAGCACTTCCTGTTTCAAAATCCTTAAAATATAACATCCCAGAAAAATAGATAACTATTTGTTTTTTAAGATGGTACTTTAAACTGATGGACACACGACGTCCTTCAACAGAAATGCAATTGAATTCCTAATTTCCAGTGTTATTTGTTTTAAAGGAGACCTATCATGCTATATTTGAATAATATATTGTAGGGCCATACCTATAAGGTATATTTATATGTTTTCTTTTTCAAAATACCAAACAGATCATGCATTTTAGCCATGCCTCATTTCGCTCTATTTTCCTCTCCTCCACCCTGTCTTTGCATGCGCTGCAGCTGACCACGCCCCCCTGCAAAGGAGGGGGCCGAGTTACGAGTCATGTTACCATGCTGTTACCATGCTGTTACCATGCCAGGGCAACCTCTCATGCCAGGGAGCTCCTCGTCACTGACGTCAGACTATTTTCAAATCTGTATCAGTCTGTATCAGATCCGTTGCAGCCCCGTTTATAGAGATTTGGGTATGGAGGAAAAGAGAGAGGGTTGTGTTCCCTGACACACCGGGGACACATATTCATGTATACAAGACGTACAAAGGTGCATTTTGCATGATAGGTCCCCTTTAAAGGACCAATTATAACATCTGAAAGGTGCCATTGTACAATTGCTGTTTTTTTTTTTCATGTACAGATAATGCTATCAGTTGTCTTTTGTATTGTATACTATGTATACATTCATCTAGCTGTATAAAATAAAGTATATATATAAGAATACAAGCATATGCTGAGTCATGATTGATGTTTTCTCTGATTAGTCAGGTTTTCAAATATTGCACATATAATCATGCAAATAGTACATCTGTCATTCCAGATGCTCAATGTCAGAAATATTTCCGTTAGGAGCTTTAATCTTTGAATAGGAGGCAGAAATGATACTTTTGAATGCAAAGTCAATGAGAAAGTCTCTGCCTCACTGATCACCAATCATCGCCATGGTAACTTTGGAAGCTGCAGAACACACATGATAGTCGCTAAACACAGTATTGTTCTGATACTTTAAGTAATACTAACCTACTGTAAATCAGACATATTTGAATGATGGACTGTATGGATATCTGTTGTGTCTTGAACGTCTTCCTTTGCATCAGCAGTTTCTGTTACAGCAGATTTCTGCTGTGCCACGCAGTCTTCTATCACATGAGATGAGTCAGTCTTGATATCTCAGCTCTTCTCCAACTGAAGCATGACCCCAGATGAAATTGTTTTCATTCATCCACTTTGGTATTCGGTTGATTCAAGCTCTGTTATCCCAGCTGGACTGTAATAACACACCCAGCCTGGCCATTGCCTGCCCAGTGAGCCCGATGCTCTGTTGGACAGATGGCTCTCAAACGTGCACACCGTCAGTCACTCCAAGGATTTGACCCATATTGAGACCCAACTAATGAAATCAACATATTTGGATAAAAGATATAGGTTTAAAAGGGGTGAGTAAAATTATCTAGAATTAATTTTCTTGGATTTAAAAGGTCAGGTAATATCCCTAAGCCTTTATGGGGTTGTATTATATAGCGTGCTGATGGTGCCTTACTAATGGTGACAACAATTGTTTTAATCCAGTATTGAGCAAGAGCTTTGTAGCCACTTAACTTGCTGCCATTTGAACCTTCGGGCAATTCTGCAACGTCATTTCTCTAAAAGTGGACTCCTAGTAAACTCCTTTCCATACTGTTGTCAGAAGCAATAACAATCTTAGCCTATCAGTGGCAAAAACTATCTCTTAAAGTAAACGTTCAGTGACTGCAATGAAATAGCTTCGGGCTATTACTCACAGTCTCTTCAGCTGTTACTGTCAACACCAAACTCACGTAATACTGAACCATTTTGAATAACTGTTGTACACATTAGTTACAGTACATGGATACAAGAAAATGGAAAAGAATCGTCCAAGTGGAAAAATGTTGATGTTACTGTTGGTGGAATGGGTAGCGAGGGGAGGCAGGCTACCAAAAGGCTGGATAATTAATTGAAAGTTCTCTCCTACACTCAATGTATCAACATTAGCCATTCCTCATTGAACACACCTGCCAAGGGATATTACTTTATCTTCTCAGACTTGACAGACTTGACAGAGCCACAGAAAGGCCCAACTGTTTTCACAGGGAGAGCCCCTTAAACTTTATTATCGCCAAAGAGGGATGTGATTTGGAGTGAAATATTGAACTTGTATTGTGCATTTGTCTTACACTGCACTGCTATCCCAAGATTCAAATTGAAGAAGAAGCCAGCTATTTGCTAAAAACACAATGTCCTAGTCATTCAAAGGCCTTTCCCTAAAGCTGAACTGGGGTTTTCATCCAAATCTCCACACTTGTCAGCCTGAATCAAAAAAAACAAAACCAAACAAATAAACTACTCTCCAGCAATTCACATGTGTAAAACTGCATAAATTACATTTCAGTTTGAGTTTGTATGAATTTCCATTCACATTAAGTTACGTTTTTTTTAACTCATTGGATTCCAATATCTAAAAGTGTTTATGACAAATGGGTGCAGAAGATGTTATGGAGTTTTATACAATTTAGAGTGTTTTGGCTGGATCAGATATTGAGCTGGATTAGTTTTTTGACAGAACACATGCCCTAAGAAGTGCAGCTGCATTAGCCAAGCAAGAGCATTGTTGGAATAAGTACTTAGATACTTTACTTAAGTCAAATACAAATATGTGTGTCTTAAAATACTCCATAACAAGTACAAGTCCTGATGTTCCTTAGGTAAACGTACAAACATATTAGCATCAAAATATACTGTACAAAAGGTAGTTTTCATTCTGCACAACAATATATTACATATTACTTTAAAAAAAGAGTAATATATTACACTATATTACTCTCTACATAAAGTAACTCGTTACTTTACTTGCAGGGCCGGCCCGCCCCTCCCTGCAGGCAGATCACGCAGACTGCTAAAGTTTCAAATGTTCTCTTTAGTTCAGTTTCCTTTGTCGCATACAACTGATCCAGATAGCTCCTGAATGTTTTCCTATCTGACCATGGCTGTCCTCTGTCTCCTGCTATCTGTATTTTGCGCAGTATATCTCTGAACGATGGTGATTCCACTGTGCAAATGGGCAACATTTCCTCTACTATGAAGGATGCTACAAGCCTGTCCATCTCTGCTTTGGTTACCGGTCCTCCAAATTCTAAATGTTGCTGCTTCGGAGTCGGCGGCGGTGCACTCACAACATCCTCACTCTGGGTTCGGGGGTCCTTAGCTATTAGCTTCACCTTAGCATGTGTTCTTTGCAGGTGTTTGTTGAGGTTTGACGTGGTGTTTACAGCAGTGGATAACAGCTTCTGGCCTGGACACAATTTGCACCTCACCGTCACATTCCTGTCTATTCTTCGACCACGGTGTGCTTTTCTTTGACATTGTCATTTTTGTAGCTCCTCCGTTTACAAAAATGCTGTGTATAAAAATGCTGCAAGCTTGCTTCTAGATATATATGCGACGCTAGAGATGATCTTGCGCGCGATCTTGTGACGATTCTCTCTGACCAATCAGCAGTCGAGAGTGTTTACGTCACTAGTTCAGCCCTGGCCTGATAGAACCACAATTTTATGGGGCCGGAAAAAGAGGGAAAAAGTACCCGCTAGCCGGGGCTACGCTATATGGAAAGGCCACCAAAAACTGGCCTGGCCGCTTGAGGCCGCTTGAGGCCGCTTGAGGCCGCTTGAGGCCGCTTGAGGCCGCTTGAGGCCGCTTGAGGACGATTAAGGACGCTTAAACGGGGCTACCCGCTGCAGTGGAAATGCGCCATAGTAACTGTAGTGAGATTACTGAATTATAAAAGTAGCGCGTTACACTACTCCGTTACCGACTAAAGTAATATTATTACAGTAACGCGTTACAAAGTAACTCTGGTCAGCATAGCGCGTTTTTACTCTGCATTCAATTTGTACTGGGAAGTGGGATTATCCGAGTTCCTATGTCAGATATTTCAACTCGAACACCCCCTGAGGTCAGACTTCCAACTTGGAAACTCAGAGATACCTCGCCATACCCGAGATCATCATTCAAAATAGAGCCAACGCATATAAATATTAAGAGAAAACTTATAATATATAATTTTGCACTTCTGTATTAATCGTATCACATTGGATCAACTGTACATATGGTACTGCTCATCTGCTATCTGTTGATATGTTGCTAGGATGGTTGTATTCAGAAAATACAAAATAAAGGGTAGTTGTCAACCGGTATTGCTCACAATGACTAACCCGATGTGTCTGTAAACAGCTGTATGGCAAACTACTGATGGCATCCATCTTTCCCCGACTCTTTGCTACTGGAAGGCAGTCAACTCGGATGTTACGTCCAACCTCCGACTTCCAATGTAAATGGGTTGCAGCATACTATACAAAGTTACGAGTAACTGTGAGTGTTAAATAAATGTAGTGGAGCAAAAAGTATGATATATGCCTCTGAAATGTAGTGGATTAGAAGAAAAATAAGTAGCATCAAATGGAAATACTCAAGTTAAGTACAAAATGACAAAAAAGTATTAAGTCCAATACTTGAGTAAATGTACTAAGGTACTTTCCCATCACTGAGCCAGAGGATAGAATCATCTGGGACCTTAGGCATCAGAAGCTTGTGAGCAATGCATCCTGGCATGTACTCTTGTTTTTTCAACCCAGTTTGCAGGAACTGGTCTGACTCGTGAATTATAGTCAATTTTTTTACCTTGACCTCATGTCCATTACTGGATAAAACTACAACATGTGATGGGTGTGGCAGGCTGGAATAGGTTCATGGAACCATGATTAACACAAGGGTGAAGTAAGACTGTGATCTGAAATATTAAGGTATGAGGGATGCTTTCTTGACACTACATGAAAAATATGATTTTAATGTGTTTGGAATTTAGAACAACCTTCTTAAGTCAGCAATACTATTTTTTTTCATTGGTTATACACAGCTTCTCCCCCCATTTAATCTTCTCACCCATCTTTAAAAATAGAAAGTAAAGAAGCATAGACCTGTTTCATCGCTGTTTGAATCTTTAGACCCTTTAATTGACCTGGACTGTCCCTGTCGCTTCCTGAATGGATCAAGCTCTATTGAAAGTGAGATTTGGTCCAATGTATTAACAAAATCACCCTCTTGGAGTTCATCTTAAAGAGTTTTTCTTCACAGTGGGCCGTGGCTGTAGGGAGGTGTGAAGGGAACTCTTGTCCGGAAATCACATTATCTGCTTTGCACAACAACACAGCAGTTGACAAGGCCTCTGCCAAGAGCTGAGTGGATTTTGATTTACTCTCCCCCCTCCTCTTCTGCACCCTGAGGACTGTCAACCTATTCAGACACCACTCACGTGGCTAATGAGTATAAAGGGTTAATTTTCCCCAGTCCATGGGAACCGCTGAGGCTTTAAGTTGGCCTTTCTTTACATTGACTGAACTGCAAAGTCAAAATGACCAGCGTTGCGGAATTAAATGCATTTGGAGGGCTGTAAACAACTGGCTATGAAGTTCATTTGCTAAGCCAAGGGGTCGGGAAATACATCAAGGTCACCACTTGTTAAACAAAGGGTCTTTGTGGGGAAAATACACAGCATTTAGGCAATATCTAAAATAATTCCATGCAATCGATTTATTTATGCATTATGTTGCTTTTAAATAAGGCAATAACTATCACAGGCAAAGATTGATTAGTTGACCTAATGACAAACGCTCTCCATCTTGCAGGGGTATTTAATTGCATTTCAAAGAGGTCCAGTAAGAGAAAATGTCATTAAATGCTCTGTTTTCGCTGTCTCCCTTTCTCTTTTTTGAGCACGCCATTTGAAATTACTCCGACTTTTTCTCTCTTCTTGTCTCGTCTCTGTGTGTGTGTGTTTGAATCTATCGTGCTGACTCACTGACTGCACCAATTTGATTGGCTGAGTAGCCAATCAACCTCCTTAGAACATCAAAAAAATTAACTTTTAAAAATAAAGGGAAACGGCCCGCTGAACGGACCTGTCAGCTCAGCTTAAATTATGCCGTTTAAAAACATAACAAATAAAGGGCGCTGCCGGCCGTCAGCGAACCGAGCCGCTGACACACAGAACACAGATGGCCAGTCCGCCCCTGGGTGGAGGTGAAGGAAATGAGCACTTTTACAGCCTTTTTGGCGAGGTGGGGGAACTCAGTCTCCACAGACAGCCACAAGTGTGCAAGTGACACTTTACTCATCTTTTTCTTGTTATTTTTTTCTCACGCATGCCTCCCCTGAAGCTCTCTGGCGCCCCGCCCCCCCAGGGAGGCGCACCTCACACTTTGAAAACCACTGATCTAAACGATAGCTTTTCCCAAACACCATTTCAGTCTGATGAGATCCAAGAGGATCCCAAGGGTGACAAATGAATTTGTGCTTTCATAAGACCTACAACTCCTTGGTTAGCACCTCCCCTAGACTTGAAGTTCTTCCATTACAGGCAGTGAGGGACAGATTTTTCCATTCTGGGAAAAGGAATTGTTTGACGTTTGTTGCTTTTAGTGGGTCGTCCTTTCATGATAATGTGTTTTTTCTGACTAATGGAGTTATGTTGAGACGTTTTTACATGTTCAGTTACAGAGAATATCCTTGTACCTGCTCAGACTCAGGTTCGTTCCAAGAAACAGATATCCTTTTGATGTGATGAGTAAAGTAAATACTGTCAATGTTAATGCTATGTAATGGATGAACCCGTTAGGGTTAGAAGAAACCGAAACGAGAACACCAGATCAAGGCCCAAAAATGTAAAGAAACATACATAAAATACAATATTAGTTATATTACAAGTTAAAATTCAGATATATTAAGATACAACTAAAAGTGTTCTGCTTATATGAACCACTACAAGTCTGATTTCATCCATCTTGGTTTTCCCTTTCTATAATATGTCATGTCCTATAACTAAAGCATTGTGGTTTAAAGTGAGGGTCACTTTATAACACGCCTAACCCTAACCCTAACCATAACCATAACCCTAAACCTATTCTCAGGGTCTTCCTGAACAACACAGTATCCAGGTATCCTCTACTGCAGGGGTGGCCAACCCGCGGCTCTCGAGCCGCATGCGGCTCTTTGCCTAGTTTCATGCGGCTCTTCAGTTCATATCGAATTTGATATGTGTGAGTTTGGGGGAGAGACACTGACTCCTGACTAGTGTTGCACGGTGTACCGATACTTGAAAGGTATACCGCGATACCCTGCCGTTAAAAACGTTACGATTCCTCCGTTTCATTAGTATCGGTACTTTAAGAATGACGGGGGAAAGTACTCCGGTGAGAAAGCGCCGTTTTAATAAGAGCCGTGTGTGTTCCGCGCTCTGCTTCCACTCCCTGCACTGCAGCCGTGCCTGCAGTCCCTCCCTCTCAAGCACGCTCTAAGTCCCTCCCCTCTCTCGTGCACGCGCTAGCTGCCAGAGCATGTGAGAAAACTATAGGTTACTTACGTAACCCCAGTTCTCAGAGTAACATGAAGTGAGATGTCTCACTATGGGATGCGCCTCATCGCGGAGCAAACAGAAGCATCAATCTCATTACGCCAATCCTGATTGGCTGGTGATCTTGACGTCAGCGTCAGGGAATTCACCCCCTATAAGTAGCTTGCGCCACGACGCATGCGTCATTCAAAATAAGCACCTCTTCTCGCTTCACCATAGCAAGGAGGGCCGTCTGGAGAGACATCTCACTTCATGTTACTCTGAGAACTGGGGTTACGTAAGTAACCTATAGTTCTCATTCATAACACTCCGTTCGATGTCTCACTATGGGAAATTGTAGCTCCCGTACAGGTAGAGCTCTGACTCAACCAGGTGCCCAGCACTGCTTGAGTCACACTGGGAGCAGAACGTCCAGCCTGTTAAGAGGCGGACAAAAGTGAGCGGCGAGGACCAGCTCGCCGCTGCACCAATGTCTTGGATGGGAGACATCCTGGACAGAGCCCAGGATGCAGCCAGACCCTGAGTCGAAAGAGCTCGCGGACCCGAGGGTGCCTGCGAACTCTGACTCGTATGGGCCCTAAAGCAATTGCTTCCACAAACCAGTGGGATAGCCGTTGCTTAGTAACAGGCTTGCCCTTATAAGGGTTAGCCCAGGACACAAGGGGTTGGTCATTATGACGAAGCACCCTTGATCTGTCCCTGTACGTGCGTAAAGCACGGGCTGGACACGGCAAATCCGGCCGCTGTTCCCCGGAGGAATGCAGTGGCGGGGAGGATGCCTCAATGTCAAATGTGGTACCTGAACCAACCGCCTTAAGATAAAGGCAGGGTTGGGCTTCAACCACACTCTGTTTGCCCTGGGGCGAACTGAGTGCATGAAGACTGTACAGATAGCGCATGAGTGCCACTGGCTCGCTTGGCAGCTGCCAGGGTCAGCTTCATGTCACACTGTATTCAGATTGTACCACTCACGGGCCAGGCCCATAGCGCCAAGCGCTCTGGGTGTGGGTGAAAGATCGCCCCCCCCCGCTTGGGACAGTATGTCCCTGCGTAGTGGGAGCTGCCATTGCTGCCCGCACAGCAGCGCTGATATATCTCCGCTAGCCAGTACATAGCTGGCCAGTGCGGAGCTATCAGGATAAGTTTGTGGCGTTGCTCTCTCACTCTGGCCAGAGTTGGGGGTATCAGAGCCAGGGGTGGGAACGCGTACAGAATGCCCGGGGGCCAATCGTGCGCGAGTGCATCCACGCCTAACGGTGCATTTAGATCGCGCATCGAAAAGAACAGCTGACACTGAGCGTTGTCTTTCGATGCGAACAGATCCACCGCGGCTCTGCCGTAACGCACCCACAGCTGGCTCACAATCCTTGGATGTAGAGTCCAGTCTGCATAAAGTGGTATACCTCTGGACAGTAGATCTGCCCCGAGGTTCATCACTCCCGGTACATGCGTCGCTCTCAGAGAGAGGAGACGTCTACCGCTCCATAGGATCAGTTTGCGCGCCAGTGTGTGTAACTGGAGAGAACGCAAACCCCCTTGGCGGTTAATATACGATATTGTGGTCGTATTGTCTGTCCTCACGAGGACGTGATGTCCCCTGAGGAAAGGCAGAAAGCGTTTTAGGGTGAAAAACACCGCTAAAAGCTCCAGGTAATTTATGTGCGCCCGCTGGAGGTCTCTGCTCCAGAGACCCCTCACAGGGCGACCTTCATAAATACCTCCCCAACCTGTCAGACATGCGTCCGTGGTGACCACTTTCCGTGAAAGGACAGCACCCATAGGCACACCTCGTACTAGAAAAGTCGGGTGCAGCCAGTGGCGCAGTGCCATTACGCATTTCACAGTAACCATCACTCTCATGATGGCGCGCGGGGTTTAGTTTTAGGGCGGCCACCCAGCGCTGAAACTCCCTCATGTGTAAGCGTCCCAGTCGTACGACCAGGATGGCTGACGCCATGAGCCCCAGCAATCGCAGGCATGATCTGAAGAGAACATGTTTGTGCAGCTGGAAAAGAGCGAGACAAGCTCTGAAAGCTTTCACTCTTTCCGCTGACAAGCGAGCTGAAAAGGGCACCGAGTTCAGGCGTAAACCCAGGAAGAGTATAGTCTGCGCAGGGCACAACATGCTCTTCTCTGTGTTTATTATGAAACCCAGGTTGAGCAGGTGCTTTACAAGGACATTCGTCTGCGTAACAGCCTCCTGCTCCGACTGTGCGAGAAGCAGCCAGTCGTCCAGGTAGGTCGCCAGGCGAATACCCTGTTGTCTTAACGGGGTTATCGCGGCTTCCGTACATCGTACAAACACCCTTGGACTGAGAGACAGACCGAAGGGGAGTACTCTGTATTCATAACAGATCCCCTGAAATGCGAATCTCAGATATTTCCTGTGTGGGTAATATACTGGGATGTGAAAATACGCATCTTTCAGGTCGACTGATGTAAACCAGTCGTCTTGTCGCACGAGCCGCAGCAGAGATGAATGAGTGAGCATTCTGAACTTATATCTTTTTAGATATTTGTTCAGAGCCCTCAAATCAAGTATTGGCCGAATTCCGTTCCCTCCCCGGAACGAGGAAGTACTTGGAATAGAAGCCGCCCTGACTCTGCTCGGCGGGTACAATAGATATAGCCCTCTTTTCTAGGAGTGAGAGAATCTCTCTCTCCAGAATATGGGCTGACTCTCCTCGGGCCTGCGAATGCAGAATAACTGAGAAGCGAGGGGGGGGTGACGGTGACTTGGAGTCTGTAGCTCCGTGTAACTGTCTTGAGAAACCCAAGCAGATGTCGTGAGCATCTCCCGCTGTATGCTCCTTAGAGCCAGCTGAGATGTCACGTCTCTTCCCCTCTGAGTCTCTATTTGTTGTGTTATGGGGCCCTCCAGTGTCTGAGCACTGTGGTGCCCCATTTCGACAATCCCCACCGACACAGCGCATGCGTGTGGCGGTGGTGCCCTTACAGCTCCAGCCGGCACTGCGCATGCGCGTGACGGTGGTGCCTTCACAACCCCAGCCGGCACTCCGCATGCGCGTGACGGTGGTGCCTTTACAGCTCCAGCCGGCACTGCGCATGTGCGTGACGGTGGTGCCTTCACGACCCCAGCCGGCACTGCGCATGCGCGTGACGGTGGTGCCTTTACAGCCCCAGCCGGCACTGCGCATGCGCGTGACGGTGGTGCCTTTACAGCCCCAGCCGGCACTGCGCATGCGCGTGACGGTGGTGCCTTCACAGACCCGTCAATTGTCCGCCCTTTGAGAGAGGCCGTAGCTGCTCTCAGAAGGGGAACAGTTGACGGACTGTTTATTGTTTTTATTGTTTTTCTTTTCATTTTTTCAAGCTGCGCCCTTGGCTCGAAGCCTGGATGCGTCAGCGGAAAATGTTTTATGACAGAAAAATCAATAAGTGTGTGTTTATGCGGACTTGAGGATGGTGTTGAGGCATCTCTCGAGGCGGCGGGAACACATTTAGAGCTGGGGAACCGTAGACTTCCAGCTCTGTCACAGAGTGGAGAAGGAGGGGCTGTCACGCCGCTCGTTTCTTCTTCCTCGACTGATGGCCGAAATTCTGGGTTGGCTGCGCCTGGCCTGCAGCCGGAACCGGAGATGTTCTAGGCCAGCTCGCCCTCGTCCCCTGCCTGGGCTGGGGACTCGGGGCGGACTGCGACCTCTGCGTTTTCGGTATTTTGAACCGAGCAGGGTTCGGGGCAGCTTGGACGAAGGGCTGCCGCTGCGAAGGCAGCGGCTGGGCCCTTCGAGGGAGGCAGAGGTGGAGTGCCTCGTTCTCCTTCTTTTTCGACTCGCATCTCCTCTGCATGGAGGCAAGAGCGGAGCCGAAAATCCCCTCGGGAACGATGGGCATGTCAAGCACATCCTCCTTTTCCCGGTCTGGGAGGTTGGTGAGGTTGATCCATCTAGATCTTTCCTGCACCACCATGATCCCCATTGTTTTGCCCGTGGCCTGGACGGCGCAGCGTTGGACACGGAGACAAATGTCTGTGACCGCGGCCAACTCGTCCAGAACGGCCGGTCCAGGATTACTCGACATATCCTCACAGAGCTCCGCTTGGTATGCGGTTAGCAGTGAGGAAACGTTCAGAGCCCTGGCGGACAACGCTGCGGCTCTGTAGGACCGTTCAGTCATGGTCGACTGGAAACGGTCCACCTTCGCTGGCAGCGTGGGGTTCCTGCTTGGTGACGGGCCCATCCTCGGTAGGAGGTGGGCTGCCACCAGCAGTTCCATCGGCGGAATGTGGAGTAGGGTGAGCCTCTCCATACCGTCGCAGTCTAGGGAGGAGGCACCCTGGATTGGGGCCTTGTTGCCAAAGGGTCGGTCCCTCCACGAGACCGACACCTCATCCAACATCTCCGGGAAGACCGGGAGGAGTTGCCTCCTTGTCCTCGTTGCTTGGGGAGAATGTTTCCCCTCGTAACGGGACCTGGCGGTCTCCTTGGCCATTTCGGGCCACGGGATGTCTAGCCTGGACGCAGTGCGCTGACACGCGGCCTGCAGGTCCATGCTCAGACAGGGCGAAGCTGGTGTGCTATCGCCCGGGAGAGCAGCTATCGCTCCCGGCTTTGCCGTTTGAGCCGATGACATGAAGATATCTTCTTCTTGCTCATCCGAATCAGACAGGAGGAACTCAGAGGTGTCCTCTTCGTCCTCCATGTAGTCTAATTCCAGGACATCCTCCGCGGGCGAGACCATGGTGAGGTCTCGCCGGGAGCTCCCGCCTGGTGAGGCGTGGGGCTCCGTTCCCGCGACTCTTGCCGCCACCGGGTCCCGGCGTGGGATCCCGGTTCAGCAGCTGCCGCTGTTAGTGAGCCCCAGACCGACACAGTGAGGGGCTCAGTCTCTGCGGCGGACGCCCCTGTGTCTTGATTGCCAAACGGCGAATCAGTGGACATGAGGGAATCCTGTTCCAACAAGCTAGCTTGGTGTGCTAGCCGTCGGTGGAGACTCTTTCGGATGAAACGGGCACAATGCCCGCACGAGCCGGGGTTGTCGATAGCCTCCTGGGCGTGTTCCAGCCCGAGGCAGGACGAGCAGACCTGGTGTGAGTCTGTGCCTGCTATCTTCAACCCGCAGCCGCATGACCAAGCCTCCGAGTCCCTGACTCCTCTGGTGTGAGGGGGAGAGGCGTCCATCTTGTTCGCCTCGTGGCGTGGAGAGGACCCGCTCGTAACAGGTACGTCGTTGAGAGAAAAAGTGTTACCAACCCGTCCTTAATCCGGAGAAAAAGGGACGGTGTGGGTCCTTTGTTCTCAAAGAATATTGACTGGTGTGTCAATATACTTCTAATCCTTTTCTCCTCCGTGAGAGAGAAAAAGAAAAGCGTCCTCGCTACCGTGGTGTCGGTAGTAAGGGGAAGCTAGCTAGCAACAGGTGCGTAGCTAGCTTGAGAAAAATCAAAACCTTACCTTACTTTCCGGGGAAAGAAACGGCGAGGTCGATTTTAATACTAACTGGCGTTAGTATTACCGTCTTCTTGCGAAGCAGAAGGAGTAGCCGGCGAGCGCCCGTCGACTGAAATGGTTATATTTGGGTTCAGTCTGTGGACCGTTAAGCTTGTCCGGCTACTATAGAGATGTGCTCTGAAGCGAGAAGAGGTGTTTGAATGACGCATGCGTCGTGGCGCAAGCTACTTATAGGGGGTGAATTCCCTGACGCTGACGTCAAGATCACCAGCCAATCAGGATTGGCGTAATGAGATTGATGCTTCTGTTTGCTCCGCAATGAGGCGCATCCCATAGTGAGACATCGAACGGAGTGTTATGAATGAGAAGAACGAGAGGCATGGCTGCAAGTGGGAGTGCAACTGCCGCTGCGCCTCGGCTTGTTGACAAAAAAGACGCCAGAAGCGAAATTTTGATGTATTTTAGCTATATCTCTGACAGTGAGGGCAAGCCTACGGACACCATGAGGCCTGTCTGTAAGAAATGTATTAATTTTATTTAATACGAATTCTTGTCATTTATTTTATTTATTGTTCTCATTGTTTAAAAGTTTGTGTTATGGTTATGGTTCTGGTGTGAACAGGAGTAAACAGCTGACAGCCGCACAATAATTACATTTAAGACTGTTTCCCTTTTTTTAAGAAAAATAATCGAAATTGCAATTCTTGACTTGGTATCGAAACCAAAATGTTGGTATCGTGACAACGCTACTCCTGACAGTTAAACCTGATATTTAGTAAGTCTGTTAAGTATTGAATGCTGATAATTCTGACGTAATTTGGCCGGTCAAAGTTGTTTGGGCTCGGATAAAATTGCTCCGTTACTTTGGTCCTGTGTTACTTTGGTCCCGTGTTACTCTGTCCCGTGTTACTCTGTCCCGTGTTACTTTCGTCCCGGCTCTCCCTACGTGTGTATGTGTGGTGTCAGGTGTCAGTATGAGAGGATGACAGCGCGTCTACTTTTGATGTGGCCCAAGAGCCAATCACAATAATACCTGCAATGCAGTGAACCAATCACCTTTGAGGGGGAGAAAACCTATCGTTGATTAAACCCTATCCAGTGTTTCCCCTGGAGGGGCGCTGCGGCCCGCCAACGGAGCCCCGCGCCCCCCCCCTGAAATTCAAGGTGTTATATATATATATATCATTTTTTTTTTTTAAATATATATATAGCACCAAATTGCAAATAATCTATAACTAGTGTCACTTTTCACATTGAACATGTGCTCTTTTATTAAATAAACTAAACGCTTTCATCTTAAGTTGTGGGTTTAGTGTTTTTGACCCTAAGAAACACTGATGCATTAATCAATAACAATAATACACAGCTCCTCTCTCTGCTCCAGAGGATTTAAAAAATATATCCCAATGCCACAAAAATGCATCAGTGACGTGGTTGAAATCTTGTCTCCAGAAAACAAAAAACTGAAACAAGCGGTATCAGTGACTGTGTGTTTGATGTGGCTCTTTGCAGTAACATAGAAAAAATGTGGCTCTTAACCTCTGACTGGTTGGCCACCCCTGCTCTACTGTGACTCTTAAATACTTGCCTTAAGGCTCTTGGAAAAACATCACAAACAACTATAAATCATTGGTAGCATGACAGTCAAGCATGTTATATGACTGCATTGGAAAAGCGTATATTTATGTGACGGTGATCACCAATTGAGATATTTTCTGGACGTGCCTGTAATAGAGAAGATGCAATTCATGGTGGTGGAATGATGACAAGAACTGAAAACATTTGTTAGGGTACCCCCCCCCCCCCCACACAGACACTTCAACACATCAAACCTTTCACAAAATCTTACAAAAGCCCGACTCTGATCTACCTTCATGTTAACCTAAAGTCTCTCTAGTCTGTATCCTTTTTTTTCTCTCACTTCTTCCTCCGCCATACTCCCCTCAATAAAAAAAACTAATGGAGACCAACTTGAGGTAGTTTCCAGCGCCTATATAGATTTAAGTTGCCATGGAGACCTTGCAAAATAAGGGTTGGGCTTAGTTAACTGCTCTCCTAATGTTTCAGCAATCATCTTGGCTGTAATGAAAAGCAGCAAAAAACAGCTCTTTACAATCCGGTCCTCTTAGTTTTACAGCTTTACTGCATTAACAAATGTGTTTGGACACATGTTGTAAATACTGCATGTATACAAAAAAATATCTTGATACATTGAAATGTGTTATCCAAAAAGTCTAACTTTTGCACAGATGGAGTAAAAGTTGGTTAGCAAAAAGGTTGAGTTGCTGCTAAAGGGAGAGCAGCACCAGGAGATCCAGCCTGTCAATGAGTGATTCACTTGCCCCTCAGAGACCACACATTTTAAACGCTAGCCAGCTCTCCCACAACAAAAACGCCTTTTGTAATTTGAAGGAGATGCAACCGATGGATGGCAGAAATCCGCTTGAAGATGCCAATAGGCTTTGATCCCACAAAGCGGCCTCTGCTATACTCTGGCCAACAGCCATGTTCAAACTGTGAACTGAACGTATAGTTGAATGAGAGAAAAGGAGGGAATTGCGGGTTAGGAGGCAAGTGAGAAAAGAGGAAGGAATAGAGTGAGAGCTATTCCTCAGCTGTAATAACGCTGACTGTTGTTAAAGGCATGGAGTGAGACAGCGTGGTTTTCATCACAACACGCTGTGTTTGCTTAACAGGTTTACACTAGAGCGGTTTGCCTCGCCCCGCGCTGATGAGCCTCTCTGAAGGGAGGCAGGCAGCACTTCAGATGGTGGTCTCTAAGAGAGTCGCTCAGACGGAGGAGAAGCAATCTGGAGGACATCTAACACACACAGAGGGAAAAACACTGACAGAAATAAAGTAAAGCACACTTAATGTCTGATGGTTCACTAAGTCCTGGCCCACATACTTGCCTATCAAGTTCTCTCTTCCTCACACTACTTCAAATTCTGGATTTAGACAGAGGTAGACACAAGCAGGCTTCTCACTTCCAGCCAGTAACCCCCATATCTTACCTATAGTGGGAGAATTGTGTCATGAAAGCATGGCTCATAAAAACCCATTTCAACTTTAATGCTGTCATTATTCTACAGCCACTGCACTGTGATCAAGTTTACTTCACAATTACAAGTAAAAGCAAAACACTTAACAAAGTGATGTCTACTTCCATAATATAACAAGCCTGAGGCTAGAGTAGCATTTTCCATCCTCACAAAGTGATGGTCAATAAAAAGACAAATATAAGTCAGCATTGCTATTGCATTTTAGAGCTAGTTAGTGGGAGTATTATCATAATTAGCAAAAACGGTATGATAGACTACCATACTTACTCGCTAACATACTTGCATACCTTTAACAGTAGGCCTAGGTTTTCTTAAGATGGGGACTTACCTCTGTGTTCCACATAACATTGTCAAAGTTAGCTTTTGCTAAATGCCCTGATACACTAAACCAACACAGAAAGAACTAGTTTCGAAGGAGCAGAGTGTTGCGTTGCCTCCTGTTACCTGCAGCTAGCCCAAAAAACTTGAACACAGTGCAAAGATCATAACCTAAGGCAAACTTCCAAGTACGTTCTGCACTTGATGACAGGAAAAAACGTTCAACGACAGCAGGCAGCGGTAGTGTGTACTACTAATAAAAATTGGAAAACATAGGAATATCGATATTAATGCAATTTTTATGATTCAATACTAAATCAAAGGACTGTTTTCCGACCATTTTCACATCATTCTCAATTACCTTAATTTAAGACTGCCATGTTGTAAAAATATCTGTTTATTACATGATCAAATGAGACGTAGATGGAAAATGAAAAGAGACTGTGTGTGTCATCTTCTTAATGCAATGTTTTCTTGTTTCCTTCGCATCTGTTTCTCTTCTTGCGCACTCATTTACATAAACTGAATAGCCAATCAGACTGATATATTTTGACGCAGCCCCGGCGAAGGCTGTTGGAAGGAAGAAGAAAGGGCTGTGGGACACAAATAAAAAACATGGCCGAAAGAGGCTCAACAATGTCTCCGACTCCAGCTACGTCTTCATAATTGGCTTGGTTTCTCAGGGCCTGAACATTACACACTGTGGGGAAATTGATGCCAGACCTGACTGTGACCTGAAGGATAAATTGGACTTTACAGTTTTGCTCCACTCTCAACTCTGTTTTCAAAATGGCATAGGCTCTTAACATTCCATTCATACAAAGTATTACGTAGAATTTAGGTTTCCTGGATGTACACAACCACCCGAAAATGCATGGTGGCTCTTTATACTGTCCAATGACGTAATGTGAGTCAGAGAGTTTAAACAATTTATCCTTTGAATAAAATAATCAAGAATGATAGCTGGTGATGCTGAGATACATTTAGAGGTAATTGGAATATAGAAAACATTTTTTTATAATAAAATATATCAGCATTTATTTGCATTGTTTGCCTTCAAATAACACTGAAAAGTATTGAAAAGCAACTTTCATTTAACTGTACTGCACTTTGGAGAGGTCACATTGTAATCGACAGTCATGTGTTACATACTTTATTTTAATAGAGCTATTTTTTTTGTATGAATCAGTGGTTTTGATCACTCAGCAGAGAACATCTATCTAAATAACAGTGTTGAATTGTATTATATGATGCTTTCATTTTTTTCATAAGGAAATATGCTTACGGCATATAACTATGCTCATACTATAAAAATGCTGTGTGTGTCATAGCATTTTAACAACACAATGGGGCAAGGAAAACATGCGGTCAAGCCTGCATACGCAATAGCAGTAAAATGGCTCTTTTTATGACTGGTGTTCTCATGCTATGTCCATAGAGTCTGTTTTCAATGTGACAGCATTGGATCAAAGACCACCATACTGAAACATATGAAACACTAGACCCTGATGCCAGGGACATGATCTTTTTGGTTTGACAAGATATCAGGTGTCATATTGGCGAGAAAGACAGGAACAGAGAGTGATGTAATCAGCACATCAGAAGACTTTAACACAGACCATTAATCACTGACTTGTTCAAAGCTGTGTCATGCCAAACGCTGGACCGCATGGTTTAACTGGGATTGGACCTGACGTGATACAAAGTATAAACATACACTAACTCTGTCCGTAGTTTTATTTGTTGTTATATATCTGTACAATTCTGTCCTTTGGTACCCTTCTTGTTGTGAATGCAATTTAGGAACACCTTGAAGGATTTTTATTTTCTACAAACATCCAAATGAAATCATGGATGAACTGATTAGAATTTGGCAGTCAAGGGTGAGCTGTGACCATTTTTTTTACAGGATTTCTCAGTAATGCCACAGGGAATCTTTTCAAATCTGGAATAAACATCCAATAAGACATTAGGGTAAACTGATTGAAAATTGGCAGAGCAAAAAAAATTACCCCATGGTGTCGCTGTTAGATGAATCTAACATGAAATGAAAATGAAACTTGAAAATTCTTTCATTTGGTATTTTTTTTTGCATCTTTTCTAAATCTACATGACAACTTTAGAATGCACCTATTTAAAATGTGCATAAAAGCAGATCGATTGATAAAAACACTTATCCTTAAAGACCCCGTGAAGTGTGCATGATCTGTTATGCTAATACGTATAGTAATGACCAAAATTGTCCATTGGAACCATATCAAAAGATGTTGGAATAGCAACGAATTTGACGAGTTTTGAATTTGCCACCGGGAAATCCGCAGTTGACCTCCGCCTTCGTGGGCGTGGCTTGCGATCTACTGCGTGACGTCACGAGATGGTCGCCGCCGAAGTGTTTACATTCATCACAGTTTATTGTTTCTCTGTTTCAAAGTCGAATTTATCAAAGTTTTTGAGCGAGTATTTTACTGGAAAGTGTGTCGGAGTCGACTGGAAGTGATTGCCAATCGAGAAAACCTGACAATGGAGGCGACAGTGAAGAAAAAGGGAGGAAAAACACACGGGAAGCGATGCATTGCCGCTGGCTGTATTAATGTCAAGTCTGCCGAAGTGGCGATGTTTCTGTTCCCAAAAGATGAAGGTGAGCCTGGCTGGTGTCATTGTTTCGTAGATTCGTTGATTGTTCATGACAAATAAAGGCCACTGGTCGATTCGAGAGAGAGAGAGAGACTGAGAGAGTTACAGGGTTGTTGTTAGCATCTGGTGCTAGCTCGGAGCTAACGGAGATTAGCTGTTTCAACAATAAGGAGAGGGAGAGTCCTCTCCTGTGGGACTGAGAGAGATAAGGTCAGCTCAGGGAGGTAAAGGACTCTGAGTGATTCGATTGTAAACTGTAGCCTAAGTTATCTCAGTGGGTTTAATAATTTAATAATACTCTAGCACATGACATGTACATAAGCTAATTATTTCCCAGAGGCTGAGCCCAAGCAGAGATTTTAAACAAGGCAAAGGACCCTTCAGTCTTCACGCCCCCCCCCCCTATTTTCCAATCGACAGTGACAGCACAGTCACTGCTATCCTGCTAACCATTCAGTGTTCTGTAGCCGGTCAATGTCTTCCCCATCGTCCATGTCGTCGCCATCATCCTCCCCACTTGACGTCCCTGACGGCTCAAATCTGTAGGGTTCAATGATGTCCTGCGCTTCCTCATCGTCACTTCCATCTTCTGTGCCACTTTCCTCATCTATCCTGTCAAAATCAATCATTTCTCTCGCACTTGTATCACTTTCCAAAGTCTCCGCCATGTTTACAATCACAACAGGGCCCATCTTGTGACGTCACAGCCGCTATCGTCTGCAACTTCCGGTAGGCTTAGACGGCCGATATTATTAAAATTAATAATTAATTAATTAATAATTAAAAAATATTTTAGCCATGAACAGGCACAATGATATGTAAAGAATAAAACTGCCATTTCATTTTGGCGCAAAAACATGCACTTCACGGGCACTTTAAACTATGTCATCTAGCCATTTAAAGGTCACCTATTATGCAAAATCCACTTTTATATGTATTTTATACATGAACATGTGTCCCCTCTTTGTAAAGAGATTCTGAACGTTTCAGGAAAAAAGATTAGCTTACTTTTTGTCCTGATCCATTTATATAAAAACCTGTCTGAAAATTAGCTGATCAAATTTTGGCCACTTTATGATGTCATAATAATAATAATCCTTATATTTATTATAGCGCTTTTATCAAAGACTCTCAAAGCGCTTTACAAATACACATTACACATACAGATCATACATGTAATGGTCATCTACTGTGGACAATACCCACAGGAGCAAATTCGGGTGAAGTGTCTTGCCCAAGGACACAACGGCCTGACGCAGTGGGGCGGGAGCGGGTTTTGAACTGGAGTTCCCCAACGCCCCCTTGATCTGATGATCAAACGCACAGACCACTGCGCCACCCGTCATAACGTTGACATCATAAAGTGATTATGACCTTATCACCTGAATCTCCTCCTAAAGCACCAGTGTTCTTTTTAACCACATATCTCTCAGAGGGGCGTGGGGAGTGGCACGTTATTTTCATCTAAAGTAACAGACAGAGAATCAGCACTTTTGAAACAGAGCTGAAACAGAGGGGATTATGGGATGCTACAATGCATGATCTGTTGGGTATTTCGAGCCAAACACTTCAGAGACATGTTTGTATATGTCTGAGACCTATAATATATTGATGAAAAATAGTAAAATAGGAGACCTTTAGGATTGAGTTTAAGCCCCCTGAACTCAGTGCAATGCAAAGGGAGGTTTTGGAGGTATGAGCTTATGACCTTGCAATGCATTGTAGCAGGTTCGGCTATGCAAAACAAGGTAGGGGTCAAAAGTTGAAAATGTTTAACACTAGAACCGCCAACGGGTACATTTTACCCGCAGCTGTTTTTTTATTGTATGTAACTTTTTTTCAATAAAATATTCAAGTCTCCCAGTCTGTGACTTTTCCTGAAAGTGTGTTATGTAGCACCCTTTGTTGTCAATATGAAGTCAGATTGAAAAAAAGGCAAACAAAATCAGCGCCAGCGGGTAATATTTACCTTATTATGATTGATCTTGCGCGTAAACATAAACATGACATGTTGATATAGCAACGCCTGTTGTCTACTGCAGTTCCTTATATATATATATATATATATATATATATATATATAATGTCATATGAAAGCTGAGAGTCCACAGATGCTATTGGTATAAGGGTCACCACTCGGTAATCAAAACTCACTGTTAACCCTGTGTTCTAGTATGATAAATAAAAGAACATTGTACCTACCTTGAAAAAGGTATTCTAATAGCGATTACATTTTACCCGTTGGCGGTTAGGTATACAGCGACCCCTGGCGGTTCTAGTGTTAAAGAAGTATGAGTGATATGCTGCAGGTTCTGAAAGAATAGTCTTGACTAGCTGTGGAAACATTTATCTCAAGTAGAAAAATTGTCATTGTACATCTTTTGTGTTTTATTTAACCTGTTAAGCCCGAGAGCCCCCGATATCAGAGGCTGCAGGTTTTTTGTTTTTCACAAAACTGTGTCTCAGGGCTTCTTAACATTTATGAAACTATTAATGTTCCATACTCACTTAACGGGAAGAAACTCAGCTAACAGACGATATGAACCATTTTTACCGAAACAAAACACAAGTCTCACAAGAAGCGTCTAAATGAGTCCTGAGCGAAAAAATGCAAACACACTTAGCACAGAACTCACGTTAAAATACCCTTATTACTTATCGTATCTGCACATACAAGATATCGATTAGCAAGCTGGGATTCCACAGATTATACAGGTATTAGTATCATCACTGAGTGATCAGAACTGGCGGTGAAATGACAACAAACAACAACAAAATTAGCTTTACAGGACCAAATTGGAAAATAAGTCTTACCGTTGCTGTGTTCTGACAACCCAGTCTCACGGCATTTCGTGTTATAGTCACGACATTTAATCTATTGATTCGTGTTCACCAACACGATTTTCCCCTTTTTTTCGTGTCACACAGAACGATTTTAAAAGCAATGTATTTCTATTGGTAGTATGTTTCGTGCCTGCACCACGTCTTTTTGTCCGGTCGGGTCTTGGAAGACCGGAAGCTGTGTGATTCATAAAAACATGTTCTTAATTAATATCAAGCCACGATTATTGTTTTATTTTAAATCGTATAATGTCAGACCTTTTTTGCCATCCGCGAGGAAAAGAAATGGGGCTCAGAGCCTCAGAATACTGAAACCTGTATTTTTCAAATCTTTTTTTCCTTCTAATTTGTTATTCTTTTCTAAATAACACACTGTTATTTACTCAACAATAACACACAATTATCCTTGTTTTCATTTATTTGTTTAATTCTATAATCCCTGGCTTTTTTGGCGTCCGTCAGGAACTGAATTTCAAAATAAAATAACCGGAAACAGACGTAGGCCTATATGGGACATTTCGAGCATCATTGCGATACACACCCACTGAACTGATTACCCAAGATCCTCAGCTATGGTTTAAGCTCGGTGATTGGATGTGTTAGCCGCAATGCACATTGGGATATGGTGTTAATGCGATATGAAATCCGAAAAACATTTCGGAGTTGAGGATGGCCATTTCGGAGTTTAGGATGGCCGAAGACACTACACTACCCATAATCCTCAGCTATCGTTTGGGACTACAGTCCCTTTGCTTGAAAAATCCTGTGATTAATCTTCAAGCTCTGGGATTGGATGTTGGAGTGGCAGTGCGCCAAGGTTACTCCGAGCGTCAAACAGCTCTTTGAAATGGAACGAAACCACGGCAGACTATCCAAAACTGGACTCGAACAGGACCAGGACAATTTTTACTCCACTACATTTATTTGAGTTACTTTGCAGATTCTGATGATGTGAAGTATAAACAACCCTTAAATCAAACTTTAGTTACACCTGAGTAAAATTCAGGGAAGGTGATTGTCAAGTGCCAACAATCAGGAGAGATATTTGATAGTTTGTGCTTGAGAAGACTAAACATTTATCTGCAGATCTCTATAAAGTATATTCATTACTCGTTATTCTCTACTAATAGTTCATTAAAGACTGTATATTATGGCTATTTTGCACATCCCTTTCAAGATTTCAAGATTTTCAAAGGTGTATTGACATATCATATACACAACTATGTTGAAGTTATGCAATGAATGACAAACTTGGGTCGCAGGTTCCTCAACAGTGTATTACAAGACATCTATCAATATGTGTGTATACCTCCACTATTAAACTGTCAAATTCCGCACATTTCTTATACTATCTACATACATAAGAGTATAATTAATATGTATAATATCAGTTAAAATAAGTGCTTCAACAAAGTTAACATTGCAGGAAATCAATATATTAGATGTTAAGTACTTTGTCTGGCTTAATATGTATGTGTAGATTACATTACATTACATTACATTGCATTTAGCTGACGCTTTTGTCCAAAGCGACTTACAATAAGTACATTCGACCAGGAAGACACAACCTTGAAGAAAACAGAATCATATAAGTATATCAGGTTTCATAGAGCCAAACATTTCAAGTGCTACTCAACTGGCTTTAGGTAATCCAGTCCTTTATTGGTATAAAAGTGCTTCGTTAATCGTTCTAACGCTCGAAGTGGAGTCGAAAGAGATGAGTTTTCAGTTTGCGCCGGAAGATGTGCAAGCTATCTGCCGTCCTGATGTCAATGGGGAGCTCATTCCACCATCTTGGAGCCAGGATAGCAAACCCACGTGTTTTCGCCGATGGGAACTTGGGTCCCCCTCGCAGCGAGGGCGCAACGAGTCGTTTGGCTGATGCAGAGCGTAGTGCACGCGCTGGGGTGTACGGTTTAACCATGTCCTGGATGTAGGAAGGGCCAGATCCATTCGCAGCACGGTAAGCAAGTACCAGTGTCTTGAAGTGGATTCTAGCAGTTACCGGAAGCCAGTGAAGGGAGCGGAGGAGCGGAGTGGTGTGGGAGAATTTAGGAAGGTTGAAAACCAGACGAGCCGCTGCATTCTGGATGAGCTGCAGAGGTCGGATGGCACATGCAGGTAGACCAGCCAGGAGGGAGTTGCAGTAGTCTAGGCGTGAGATGACGAGAGCCTGGACCAGAACCTGCGTCGCTTTCTGTGTCAGCTGGGGACGTATCTTCCTGATGTTGTAAAGCGTGTATCTGCAGCAGCGGGTTGTAGCAGCGATGTTTGCAGTGAAGGACAGGTTGTTATCTAGGGTCACACCCAGATTCCTTGCAGTCTGAGTCGGGGAAACAACTGAGGTGCCGATGTTGATTGTCAGGTCAAGAGTTGGACAATCTTTTCCCGGGAGGAAGAGCAGCTCAGTCTTGTCAAGGTTGAGCTTGAGGTGGTGAGCAGACATCCACTGAGAGATGTCAGCTAGACAAGCAGAGATGCGTGCGACGACCTGGGTCTCTGAGCGGGGAAAGGACAGAATTAATTGGGTGTCGTCAGCGTAGCAGTGGTAAGAAAAACCATGCGGGCTAATGACTGATCCGAGCGAGTTTGTGTACAAGGAGAAGAGGAGGGGACCAAGAACAGAGCCCTGAGGGACCCCCGTAGTTAATTGACAAGGGTCGGACTCAGACCCTCTCCAAGTCACCCTGTAGGTACGGTCTTTGAGGTATGAGGTGAGGAGGGAAAGTGCAGAGCCAGAAACTCCAAGTTTTTGGAGAGTGCGAAGGAGGATCTGATGATTCACCGTGTCGAATGCAGCAGACAGGTCCAACAGGATGATGACAGAGGAGAGGGATGCAGTTTTGGCAGTGTGCAGTTCCTCCGTGACAGCAATGAGAGCAGTTTCTGTGGAGTGACCTGCCTTGAAACCAGACTGGTGCGGATCCAGAAGGTTGTTCTGATTGAGATAACAGGAGAGTTGTTTAAAGACAGCGCGTTCAAGTGATTTAGACAGGAACGGGAGGAGAGAGACAGGCCTGTAGTTTATAACATCAGACGGGTTGAGAGTGGGTTTCTTTAGGAGAGGGTTTACTCTTGCCTCCTTGAGACTGTTTGGAAAGTGACCAGAAGTTAGAGAAGTGTTGATGAAATGGGTGAGAAACGGTAGAATATCAGGAGCGATAGTCTGAAGGATGTTTGAAGGGATAGGGTCCAGAGGACAGGTGGTAGGGCGGGCAGAGGTAATGAGGGTAAGAACCTCACTTGGAGAGAGAGGGGAAAAGGAGGTTAGTGTGTTGGTGGAAGGAAGGTCTGGTGACCCAGCGGTGAGTAAAGGTGAGTCAGAAAAAGAAGAGCGAATATCATTAACCTTTTTTTCAAAGTGGGTAACAAAGTCGCTTGACAGAAGTGAGGAGGGGGGAGGAGCTTTTGGAGGGTCCAAGAGGGTGGAGAAGATGGAAAATAGTTTTTTAGGATTGGAATAGGAAGATTGGATCTTATCTTGAAAGAAAGTGCTTTTTGCCTGAGAGATCGAAGCAGAGAAAGAGGAGAGGAGAGCTTGATAGGTTAGGAGGTCGTCACGGTGTTTGGATTTCCACCATTTCCGCTCTGCTGCCCTAAGGACGGTTCTATTAGCACGCAGTGCATCATTTAGCCAGGGAGCCGGAGGGGACTGACGAGCCTGCCGAGATGTCAGAGGACAGAGCGAGTCCAGAGTGGATGAGAGAGTAGAGAGGAGAGTTTCTGCAGCAGAGTTTGGAGGCAGTAGTTGGAACGAATCAGAGGAAGGGAGGGCTGAGAGCACCGACGAGGCAAAGGTAGAGGGAGAGAGGGAGCGAAGGTTACGGCGGACAAGTGTAGGATGGGAAGAGATTAGTTTGTTATGTTTGGAAAGGGATAGAGAGAATGAAATGAAGAAGTGATCGGATGTGTGGAGCGGGTTTACAGAGAGGTTAGAAGTAGCGCAGTTCCTTGAGAATATGAGATCAAGGACATTGCCAGCTTTATGAGTCGGTGGGGACGGAGAGAGTGAGAAAGCAAAGGCGGTTAACAGAGATGTTAGTTCGTCTATCTTCCCCATCTGGAGGTTGAAGTCTCCGAGAAGTACAGCGGGAGGGCCAGTTTCAGGGATGTGTGAGAGGAGATGATCTAATTCCTCCAAGAAGTCCCCCAAGGCGCCTGGTGGACGGTAGAGAACAACAATGGTTAACTGTATAGGATGGGTTACTGTGACGGCATGGAACTCAAAGGTGGAAGGAGTAAAGTTAGGTAGCTTGAAGAGGGAAAAGCTCCATTTGGGAGAGAGCAGGAGACCAGTGCCACCTCCTCTGCCAGTGGGTCTGGGTGTATGGGAGAAGGAATATGCAGTGGAGAGAGCTGCTGGGGTGGATGTGTTGGATGGAGTAATCCAGGTCTCAGTGAGAGCAAGGAAATCCAGAGACTGCAGGGAGGTGTAGCCAGAGATGAAGTCAGCCTTAGGAACAGCTGACTGGCAGTTCCACAGGCCACCTGAAACTAGATGATGGATCTCAGTGGAGCACGTGGGATAGACGAGAGCAGGCCGGTTATATCGATTAGGAGATACACGCGGCCAGTGATAATTGCGAGAAGACACATGAACAGGAATGGAGAAAATACACATGATTATAGCATGAGGGGCTAAACAACAAAAGTAAAAATTAAAAACGCCAACGATACTTAGCTCAATCAAAGTAGGATTTGCCTCCTCTTCTCCTCCCTCGTGACTCCCGTAGGACTCTAATGTCTTTGTCAGTCTTAGCCTGTCTGCCGCTGAAGCTGCCGCTCCAGGAAAGTGCTACCCGAAATGGACGCCTGATTGCTCAGTTCTCACAGCTGAAGTTAATTAGTTAACTATCTACAGCTGATGGGCGACAATAGACTGGCCCTGCCTATGTTAATAATGCAGGCTTGAGTGCTGAGAGCTGTAAAGCAGGTTTCGCCTGAGCAGATCTGAGATTTAAAATCTCTCAAAAGCGATTTAGCCGTTTTAGCTACAGTAACAATTATACAGAGTCGAATAAATGAAACCGAGAAGTCTAATTAAACAAGAATATAACTTACAGTGGTTGCTGCGTCAATAGGTAATGTTGTCACCGGGTCCAGATGCACACTGAGTTCATCAGTTTCTAAATGCGGTATTTAAATGCTTTTTGAGCTAAAGGATGACTGAGTCACGCAGTTCTACTTCACGCAATCAATAGACTGGCCCTGCCTATGTTAATAATGCAGGCTTGAGTGCTGAGAGCTGTAAAGCAGGTTTCGCCTGAGCAGATCTGAGATTTAAAATCTCTCAAAAGCGATTTAGCCGTTTTAGCTACAGTAACAATTATACAGAGTCGAATAAATGAAACCGAGAAGTCTAATTAAACAAGAATATAACTTACAGTGGTTGCTGCGTCAATAGGTAATGTTGTCACCGGGTCCAGATGCACACTGAGTTCATCAGTTTCTAAATGCGGTATTTAAATGCTTTTTGAGCTAAAGGATGACTGAGTCACGCAGTTCTACTTCACGCAATCAATAGACTGGCCCTGCCTATGTTAATAATGCAGGCTTGAGTGCTGAGAGCTGTAAAGCAGGTTTCGCCTGAGCAGATCTGAGATTTAAAATCTCTCAAAAGCGATTTAGCCGTTTTAGCTACAGTAACAATTATACAGAGTCGAATAAATGAAACCGAGAAGTCTAATTAAACAAGAATATAACTTACAGTGGTTGCTGCGTCAATAGGTAATGTTGTCACCGGGTCCAGATGCACACTGAGTTCATCAGTTTCTAAATGCGGTATTTAAATGCTTTTTGAGCTAAAGGATGACTGAGTCACGCAGTTCTACTTCACGCAATCAATAGACTGGCCCTGCCTATGTTAATAATGCAGGCTTGAGTGCTGAGAGCTGTAAAGCAGGTTTCGCCTGAGCAGATCTGAGATTTAAAATCTCTCAAAAGCGATTTAGCCGTTTTAGCTACAGTAACAATTATACAGAGTCGAATAAATGAAACCGAGAAGTCTAATTAAACAAGAATATAACTTACAGTGGTTGCTGCGTCAATAGGTAATGTTGTCACCGGGTCCAGATGCACACTGAGTTCATCAGTTTCTAAATGCGGTATTTAAATGCTTTTTGAGCTAAAGGATGACTGAGTCACGCAGTTCTACTTCACGCAATCAATAGACTGGCCCTGCCTATGTTAATAATGCAGGCTTGAGTGCTGAGAGCTGTAAAGCAGGTTTCGCCTGAGCAGATCTGAGATTTAAAATCTCTCAAAAGCGATTTAGCCGTTTTAGCTACAGTAACAATTATACAGAGTCGAATAAATGAAACCGAGAAGTCTAATTAAACAAGAATATAACTTACAGTGGTTGCTGCGTCAATAGGTAATGTTGTCACCGGGTCCAGATGCACACTGAGTTCATCAGTTTCTAAATGCGGTATTTAAATGCTTTTTGAGCTAAAGGATGACTGAGTCACGCAGTTCTACTTCACGCAATCAATAGACTGGCCCTGCCTATGTTAATAATGCAGGCTTGAGTGCTGAGAGCTGTAAAGCAGGTTTCGCCTGAGCAGATCTGAGATTTAAAATCTCTCAAAAGCGATTTAGCCGTTTTAGCTACAGTAACAATTATACAGAGTCGAATAAATGAAACCGAGAAGTCTAATTAAACAAGAATATAACTTACAGTGGTTGCTGCGTCAATAGGTAATGTTGTCACCGGGTCCAGATGCACACTGAGTTCATCAGTTTCTAAATGCGGTATTTAAATGCTTTTTGAGCTAAAGGATGACTGAGTCACGCAGTTCTACTTCACGCAATCAATAGACTGGCCCTGCCTATGTTAATAATGCAGGCTTGAGTGCTGAGAGCTGTAAAGCAGGTTTCGCCTGAGCAGATCTGAGATTTAAAATCTCTCAAAAGCGATTTAGCCGTTTTAGCTACAGTAACAATTATACAGAGTCGAATAAATGAAACCGAGAAGTCTAATTAAACAAGAATATAACTTACAGTGGTTGCTGCGTCAATAGGTAATGTTGTCACCGGGTCCAGATGCACACTGAGTTCATCAGTTTCTAAATGCGGTATTTAAATGCTTTTTGAGCTAAAGGATGACTGAGTCACGCAGTTCTACTTCACGCAATCAATAGACTGGCCCTGCCTATGTTAATAATGCAGGCTTGAGTGCTGAGAGCTGTAAAGCAGGTTTCGCCTGAGCAGATCTGAGATTTAAAATCTCTCAAAAGCGATTTAGCCGTTTTAGCTACAGTAACAATTATACAGAGTCGAATAAATGAAACCGAGAAGTCTAATTAAACAAGAATATAACTTACAGTGGTTGCTGCGTCAATAGGTAATGTTGTCACCGGGTCCAGATGCACACTGAGTTCATCAGTTTCTAAATGCGGTATTTAAATGCTTTTTGAGCTAAAGGATGACTGAGTCACGCAGTTCTACTTCACGCAATCAATAGACTGGCCCTGCCTATGTTAATAATGCAGGCTTGAGTGCTGAGAGCTGTAAAGCAGGTTTCGCCTGAGCAGATCTGAGATTTAAAATCTCTCAAAAGCGATTTAGCCGTTTTAGCTACAGTAACAATTATACAGAGTCGAATAAATGAAACCGAGAAGTCTAATTAAACAAGAATATAACTTACAGTGGTTGCTGCGTCAATAGGTAATGTTGTCACCGGGTCCAGATGCACACTGAGTTCATCAGTTTCTAAATGCGGTATTTAAATGCTTTTTGAGCTAAAGGATGACTGAGTCACGCAGTTCTACTTCACGCAATCAATAGACTGGCCCTGCCTATGTTAATAATGCAGGCTTGAGTGCTGAGAGCTGTAAAGCAGGTTTCGCCTGAGCAGATCTGAGATTTAAAATCTCTCAAAAGCGATTTAGCCGTTTTAGCTACAGTAACAATTATACAGAGTCGAATAAATGAAACCGAGAAGTCTAATTAAACAAGAATATAACTTACAGTGGTTGCTGCGTCAATAGGTAATGTTGTCACCGGGTCCAGATGCACACTGAGTTCATCAGTTTCTAAATGCGGTATTTAAATGCTTTTTGAGCTAAAGGATGACTGAGTCACGCAGTTCTACTTCACGCAATCAATAGACTGGCCCTGCCTATGTTAATAATGCAGGCTTGAGTGCTGAGAGCTGTAAAGCAGGTTTCGCCTGAGCAGATCTGAGATTTAAAATCTCTCAAAAGCGATTTAGCCGTTTTAGCTACAGTAACAATTATACAGAGTCGAATAAATGAAACCGAGAAGTCTAATTAAACAAGAATATAACTTACAGTGGTTGCTGCGTCAATAGGTAATGTTGTCACCGGGTCCAGATGCACACTGAGTTCATCAGTTTCTAAATGCGGTATTTAAATGCTTTTTGAGCTAAAGGATGACTGAGTCACGCAGTTCTACTTCACGCAATCAATAGACTGGCCCTGCCTATGTTAATAATGCAGGCTTGAGTGCTGAGAGCTGTAAAGCAGGTTTCGCCTGAGCAGATCTGAGATTTAAAATCTCTCAAAAGCGATTTAGCCGTTTTAGCTACAGTAACAATTATACAGAGTCGAATAAATGAAACCGAGAAGTCTAATTAAACAAGAATATAACTTACAGTGGTTGCTGCGTCAATAGGTAATGTTGTCACCGGGTCCAGATGCACACTGCATTTAGATACCCCCAAATCTTTGTTCTTATTTGAAAGTAGACCTTAACCTATAAACTATTCTTAAATGTTTAAATAAAGGTTGATTCGTTTTTCTGTTTTGCACATCCTCCTATTAATATCTTTGTACATCCGGCACTAAACTGTTTTATTGTAGAGATCCCTTACAGTAACTTCTTGATTTTTTATATTTCTATCATTGACCTTCTACTTTCCCCCTATTTTGTATGTATTCTTAATATTTTTTTTATCGCATATAACATATTAAAAAAATAATTCAATAAGGTGCTTTAACCACTAGGCGGTGCACACAAGGTACACACAGCATACAATGCCATAATAACTTGGTATTATTAGTGTAGGACACTTATGTATGTATAACATCTGAAGATGTATAGTTTTATTCATGTTTTCACATAATTGTACAGGATATTGCTACATTATTTGACATGTTTTACTTTTACACATTAATATCTGATTTGTAAAACATCACAGACAGAAAGGTATATCCGTCATTTAAGGGTAAGCTATTGAAATTCTGAATCCATAGGTGTGTCTCCCATCACCCAAAACCGCTGACTATTCTCTCAACTATTATTTACATTCTTATATTCAAAGAAAAGCAAGCACACTCGGATTAAAGTATTATTTTCTTTTTTTTTTAAAATGTTTTACGGATTTCATATCGCATTAACACCATATCCCAACGTGCATTGCGGCTAAACAATCCAATCACCGAGCTTAAACCATAGCTGAGGATCTTGGGTAATCAGTTCAGTGGGTGTGTATCTGTTTCCGGTTATTTTATTTTGAAATTCAGTTTCTGACGGATGCCAAAAAAGCCAGAGATTATAGAATCAAACAAATAAATAAAAACAAGGATAATTGTGAGTAAATAACAGTGTTATTTAGAAAATAATAACAAATTAGAAGGAAAAAAAGATTTAAAAAAATACAGATTTCAGTATTCTGAGGCTCTGAGCTCCATTTATTTTCCTCACGGATGGCAAAAAAGGTCCGACATTATACGATTTAAAATAAAAACAATAATCGTGGCTTGATATTGAGTAAGAATATGTTTTTATGAACCACACAGCTTCCGGTCTTCCAAGACCCAACCGAACAAAAATACGTGGTGCAGGCACGAAACATACAACCAATAGAAATACATTCCTTTTAAAATCATTCTGTGTGACACGAAAAAAAGGGGAAAATCGTGTTGGTGAGAGAAGAGATGTCAATCATCAAAATTGAACGAGGGGGGCCAGAGATATGGAAAATGCCCCCAGAAGTGGGTATTTATTTTCTAAATCTCTCTAAAAAGGTCAAATTTCACTTGTTTTGCATCAATCTTGATACAGGGTACTTATTATATGTTACAGTTTGGACTCCTAAAGCTTTAGTCTATTATCCCATAATTCAAGGGTGGTTTTCACTATAAGTAATGTTTGTTTTTTGGACGGAAACTATAATTTACATTTACATCTTTTACTATGTTCAATCTGAATTTACTTTAAAATAACAAAAATCTATATTGTTCTGACTCTTCTACATCCAACTCACAGGTTTATCATTGCTTTGAGAAAAAAGATTATTATTTTACCCCTTTTAAAAAGGGAAGATATAGTAATTTGTTCTGGGAATGTAATTTTCGAGCCTGAGACCTGAAAAACAGGCTCAGGGCTTAACAGGTTAACCAGGCAAGTCATTAAACACAAGTTCTGATCTATAATGTTCGCCTTGAAAAATGGCTGTCGAACAAATGAGAAATAGCAGAGATGGTATCTCCCAATGTATCTTCTTCTTACCCAACAATGATTAAGTGTAAAGAAAGAGCTTCAGCGCGTTGTCCAGTTTACATCATCAATGTTTATAGCAACATCACTGTGGACCTTATTCTATTGTGTACAACTTTTAAAGGTTGGAAGTGTTTGAAATTTGAAACCCTCTATATATATCATTTGAACTAAGCATATGAAAATATCTTCAGACATTTGTGAGACATTCTGTGTAAAGAGAGCTAACACTTTAGGAACATGAAGACTTGGTTGAACCTTGCATGGCCCAGAGGCGCTGGAACCAATAACAGGGTTTTCTTTTATGTTGGGTTCCCTTGTTTAAAAGTTCTCAGCTCTTGGGAATCTATACAGTATTTCCCTCGGCACCATACATGTGAACTCTGCCAAACTGCATCAAAAGAAAGAGATTGAACAAGCATCTGGATCCACTCCAGAACTATCAACAAATTGCTGATCAAAGCTAAATGATCAAACAGTCACTATTAAGTCACATATAAGAACATGTTACTTGCTTGGTTTGCTTCATACTTAGGCACATGGAGGCAAAGCTCAATGGCAAATGTGTTTCAAAGAGATGTGACATATTGCAGTTACATTCAATACTAATTTTCTCAAAGACTCAGGGATTTTTGGTCAGAGATTATGGCAAGCCACAAAGAAAAGCTCTGAAGAATCAGTGATCACACAAGCAAATGGTTTTGGTCCTTAAGAAAGAGGGGATCAAGATCATCAAGACCAATCGTGATTCTACAACAGAACTCCAATTTCAAATGATGGCTTAGATGCAGCAGCAGAAGCACTTGGAATTATTGTCTTAGACTGGGTATAGTTTAATTCCAATTTCTACTGTTTGAGTAAATCATCTGTAACCGACAACCTTAGTTCAGCTTAAATAGATAATACATGACCCACTGGCTCTTGGGGGACCTCTTTGCCATTGAGAATGAATGTATAATATACTATGTATTACATGACATTACATTGCATTTAGCTGACGCTTTTATCCAAAGCGACTTACAATAAGTACATTCGACCAGGAAGACACAACCTTGAAGAAAACAGAATCATATAAGTACATCAGGTTTCATAGAGCCAAACATTTCAAGTGCTACTCAACTGGCTTTAGATAAGCCAGTCCTATTAATATGTAATATTCAATAACGATTTGTTTGCAAGCTCCAGGGAGTGTAGAAGTTTGGGGGAGTTGTCCATTATACCTTCTACCCCCTGAACAGTGCACATCAAACAAAGCCAGACATAGGGAAATTTGGTCCAACTTTGAAATTGGTCATGTGACTCTAAGGTTGGGTCAGAAGTGTCAGGTGGGGGAGAATAGGACCCAAGTGCAGTTCAAAAATTCAAAAAGGTTTGATAGCAAAAAGCGAGCTTTATTAAAAAAAGCTGAAGACATGAAAAAACAAGAAACTAATTAACAAAAACAAAACCGGGAAGCACGACAGACAGGAACAGACTTACAGACGGGAACAGGCAGGAGATATGGACAAGCATAGACGAGCATAGGCGAGGCAGGGAACATGGACACGAAGAGACGACAGGTAGCATGGACATGAAACGACGACGAACAGACATGGAGCTCAGGGGAAGACAAGACTAAATACACAGAAGGGTAATCACAGGACAAGACACAGCTGGGCAGGGGAGGCAGAAACACAAGGGCAATAGGTGAACACAATCAGACAATCAGACACACCAGGGAAACTAACGACAGGAAGGCAAACACAGGAAGTAGGATCAGACAAGACACAAGGAGGAAAACATTTCAAAATAAAAGATGGAAAATGAAAACATAAATCCAAAACCATGACAAGAAGAAGGCTCAAATGTCCCACTTCAGATGTTACAGTTAAGAAATGCTGATTGGGCTGCTTCAAGCCTGTGAAAGTAAGTACAATTGAGTATCTCTGTTTAAAACAAGAACAGTCAGACATCCGTTTATACGTTTTAATGCTCTGATACTAGACATATGCAAACCATGAATGTATAAATAATAGAACTGGATACTTTCATTTCTATCAAAGTTCCTCATGAAGCCAACATGTTATGGCTTTGGATTACAATATATACCGGATCTTCCAGGGATCTGGGCCCATACTGTAGGTGCATGCCCATCAGCATCAAGGCCAGTCTCTGAAAACTGAAATGAGCTTTTAACGCATTTTTCAACCTTAACTACCTAATAAGGATCTTTAACTAGGAGATAGCTATTCAAGTGTTTGTACTGGGCAGTTCACTACCTAAAAAAAATGGTGACGCTGATTTACCGGCATCTCTTTCCTAATGCAGGTCAATTTGGACCCAATGATGACTGACAGGATATGTCATGCCAATGTTTGACAAATATATAAACCTATTCTTATCTAGTTACAGTATAACCACTGCCTACAATCATCTATCTCCACGACCAATCATTCACAGAAGGGGGTTTCTTTCAAAACATCTGGCACTCACTGGGCCAACCATTCTCAGGAAGAAATGGGAGGACAGGATGTAAAATATGATATTGGTGTTTAAGGGCCATTCAGTCTGCATACGACGCTGAGATATGCTTCCTCCCTGCTTCACTGCTTTCCTAAATGTAACCACCCCCATATAAGGGTTTGATTTATGTTTTTTAAATGTTTTTTTTAACTAGGTACGCATGTCCAATAAAAGTTGTTTGGTTATTCCAGAGCTACACCCAACACCTAAATGGGTATAGTGACATTTAATGGTTAAATACCAACCCTGATTGAACCACATTGAGTGCTACAACATAAAGAAAAGTCAAATAAGCATTAATTGTTGCTAAGACCTAAGAAGTCCAAGAAAGGGGAACTTATATGGACTTAACTTAAACCATTATTCCACCATGTTCTACCGTCTTTCTGCAAATGTTATCAATTACCTCAAGCACAGAAACCTTATATAGACTTTCGTTCCATTCTTTTGGACCATGGGTGAATTTTCTCGAAAAGATGTTTCACACTAGCTGGAGATGTAGACTGGGCAGCACTAAAGGATGAGGTCATGCCTGTCAACATAAAACGCCCCTCACTCCCTCCAGCCCGGCATACAAACCTCCGCACACAGCTGTCTGTTCTCAGAACTGAAGTTGCTCTAATTGACAATGAGGGGAGGTCACACCAGCTTCACTTTTTCACAGACTCTGTCAGGTTGTCAATATGCCTGTTGTCCAATATTAATGTTTAACTTTAACTGTGACAAACCCAAAGAGACCTGGCATGTATGATTACCCAATCTTTGTGCTATTCGGTAGTCGGTTTGTAAGTGAGTGTATGTTTGTGCAAGATCAGTGCACATGAATGTATGTCTGTCTTCATGTGTGTGGGAAATCTCAGGTTACCCCTCATCATCCCACCACTTTCTGCAATACATCACTGTCACTGCAAATGTAGCCCCCTTCCAAATAGTTCAGACTGACAGGACCCACTTGAACACATAGCATGGTCCTACTTACAGCAGCTCACAGATAATCATGCATAAAGCTGACTCGAAATAGATGGAGGACAAGAGTCATGAGGTTCTACATATAAAACATTGTCCATATTAAACTAATACAGGGAGCCACTTTAGCCAAGATTGACAACGCTACTTCAGATACGCAGCTGCTGAACATTGTCATAACTAAACAAACTTGTATAGAGAATGTTGGTACTAAAAGGCTTTTTTAGTAGGTTTCCCCTGTCTTCAATAATGTCTCTCCAAGGATCCAACTCAGGACATGTTGTCCAGGAAAATAATCTTGGTCTTGTAACCAGCTATTCCTGTTACAATCCATCTCTGGGGGCCTTGTCATATTGTTGTGGGAATCAGCACAACTCAACGCTGAGGCAGACTTGGACTATCTTAAGGTTGAAACACAAAAGAGCTCATTTAGAAAAAGAAACGTAAGTTAGCCCTACATCTGACAGCCAAAGTCATTAATGTGTTATGGAAACAAATCTTTCTTTGGAATGGTTGTGCAATACAAGAACATTCTTCACTAATGAAGATGTAATTGAAGCCTGGCAGTGATTCCATAACTTCTCTGGGGGCTTCATCATTGGGTTATGGAAGTCAACAATCATCCTTGACCTTTAAAGATCAGCTATTACCTATTAGGCAAAAAAACTGCACTTTTCATGGCTTTTCAACATAAATATGTGTCCCGGGTTTGTCAAGAGACAACATAATGTCAGAAATGACACCCTTCCTCTTTTTTCCCAACGCCATCTATCAGAAAACATGTGAAATAACCAGTGAGTCCAATTTTCTGCTACATAAGATGTTCTAGGGCAGTGGTTCCCAGCCTGGGGGTGCGCCCCCCCTTGGGGATGATTTGAGGCCAAATATCATATTAAGACTTTTTTGTACATATAATTGTAACGCAATACATGATTGTCACTAAAAGCCTTGTCTCAACATTACAATAAAATATAAAAAATAATTGATTAATACATTTTAATAAAAATTCAAGTTAGTAGCTATTATAGGCATAAAAAGACAGAAATATATAATTCTTTCTTTAATAGAAATGTTTCTTCTGTCCGTAAGGGGGTCCAAACCAGGCTTTTCTGGATATGCGCATTTTTAAAACATAGTCATTGTCCATGCCGGTTTCAGTTGGATTATTTGTCACAGTTGCTCCGATCAGATCGGTCTCCTCCATTTTGTAGATTATTTACGACTTTTGAATCCACATAAACACATCGGCAAAATCCGGCTTACTTTGAGCATGTGTTCCTGTTAAGCCCCAAAGACCCCCTCGGCGGGTCTTTTTTTTTTTTCACGACACTGTGTCTCAGGGCATCTTAATATTGAAGAACCTATTAATGTGTTATACCATATCAACTGGAAGAATCTCAGCTAACTGACGATACAAACAATTTTTACCAAAACAAAACACAAGTCTCATAAGAAGCATCTAAATGACCCCTGAGCGAAAAATGCTAAAGCACTTTGGCACAGAACTCAAGATAAAGATACCCTTATTACTTATCGTAGCTGCACATACAATATATCTGATTAAAGCTGAGGTTCCACAGATTATATAGGTATAGTATCATCACTGAGCGATCCGAACTCGCGACAGGGGAAGCAAACACAGACATCAAAACACGTACCTTTACGGAGCTTTTACGGGTGATCGTCTCACCGTAGCTGTCAATCTGATCAACAGACGTGTTCAATGGCATTAAAACGAGACAAAACGTGGCTGAATCGGTTAATCCATAGGTTGATAATGTGTCTGTTGCTTTGAAAAAATTATTTATAATCCATAATTAAATTGTTATGTAAAAATCGGAGATTAAAAGTTAGCTGCTAATGGTAGACACCAGAGTTATCGCAGCTTCTGGTTTTGGCTATGCGTCACTCTCACACACACACATTACCAAATAAGGAGTATGTGGGAGTTCCCCTCGATTACATTGGCTCTGACGGTTAGAAAGAGATGTCAATCATCAAAATCGACCAAGGGGGGCCAGAGATATGGAAAATCCACCCAAATGACCCCAGAAGTGTTTTTTTTTTGCTAAATCTCTCTAAAAAGGTAAAATTTCACTTGTTTTGCATCAATCTTGATACAGGGTATTATATGTTGTAGTTTGGATTCCTAAAGCTTTTAGTCTACCATCCCATCATTCAAGGGTGGTTTTCACTATAAGTAATACTTTTTTTGGACGGACACAATAATTTAATTTTGTTTACTGTGTTCAATCTGAATTTACTTTAAAATAAAAACATCTATATTGATTCTGACACTTCTACATCCAACTCACAGATGTAACCTTGCTTTAAGAAAAAATATTATTAATTTAACCCTTTTAGAAGGGAAGATATGGTCATTTGTGTTGGGAATGTCATTTTCGAGCCTGAGACCTGAAAAACAGGCTCGGGGCTTAACAGGATACAGTTTAATCCCTTTGTGAATTGTTTCCAATTGCGCCATTGTTTAATTTCTTCATATAGCGGGAATCCAAATTAATTAATTAATTAATAATTAATCTGAGTCCAATAACCATCAAAGTCACTCCAATAGTGCTCCTTAATTACGCTTTCATCCTCCTTTAACAACATACTTCACATTCATCCAGTTTGTGACAGTAGTTGTAGCATTTTTGAGACTTTTAAACTTTAATTACCGCTGTTACCCCCTTGCGTGTGTGGGGTGGGGGGGGGGGGCGCAACTTCCAACAGGAGTCATTCGGGAACCCCTGTTCTAGGGCAACCCAGTCTCACAGCATTTCGTGTTATAGTCACAGCATTTAATCTATTGATTCGTGTTCACCGATTTTCACCTTTTTTTTCGTGTCACACAGAATGATTTTAAAAGCAATGTATTTCTATTGGTAGTATGTTTCGTGCCTGCACCACGTCTTTTTGTCCGGTCGGGTCTGGGAAGACCAAAAGCTGTGTGGTTCATAAAAACATGTTCTTACTCAATATCAAGCCACGATTATTGTTTTTATTTTAAATCGTATAATGTCGGACTTTTATTGCCGTCCGCGAGGAAAATTAATGGGGCTCAGAGCCTCAGAATACTGAAATCTGTATTTTTTAAATCTTTTTTTACTTCTAATTTGTTATTATTTTCTAAATAACTCACTGTTATTTACTCAACAATAACACACAATTATCCTTGTTTTTATTTATTTGTTTGATTCTATAATCTCAGGCTTTTTGGCCGTCCGTCAGGAACTGAATTTCTAAATAAAGTCACCGGAAACAGACGTAGGCCTATAAGGGACATTTCGAGCATCATTGCGATACACACCCACTGAACTGATTACCCAAGATCCTCAGCTAGGGTTGAAGCTCGGTGATTGGATGTTTTAGCCGCAATGCACGTTGGGATATGGTGTTAATGCGATATGAAATCCCAAAAACATTTTGGAGTTTAGGATGGCCGAAGACACTACACTATCCATAATCCTAAACTATCGTTTGGGACTACAGTTCCGTTGACAAACCCCGTGATTAATCTTCAAGCTCAGGGATTGGATGTTGGAGTGGCAGTGTGATTGATTGATTGATTGATTGAAAAGTTTATTAACAGCTTGTATATTGGGTACAGTACAGTTCAGCTCAAAACATACAATTGTTAAGGGGATGCAGACCAGAGAAAGACTTTCGTCTTGTTTACATCAGGGTCCCCGATTTCCAATTCATCATGTCATTTAAGACATATAAGACATATTTGACATACAGATGGCTTATTTACAATTTACATACAGGTGGTTTTTTTACATACAGATTGCTTGTTTACAATTTTCATTTTAGATTTCGTTCTAATACATCCTAACCGGACATTTAAGACATACCAAGTCTACAGATATACAGTTAGTAACAGAGTCTAAAATGCGAGTATATACATAGATGGGGGGGGGGGGGGAAGCTGTCCATTGAACGACAGGTTGAGATTTATACCATTACCGGGGCCAGTTTTGCAATGCTCTCCCCCGAAGGTGCTCTTTAAGAGAGGTTTTGAAGGTAAGTATAGTTTTACTTTCCTTTACAGTTGTGGGAAGAGCGTTCCACCTTGATGTGGCATAATTGCGAAACGTGTATTCCCCCTTTTTTGTGCCAAATCTGGGTTTCACATGATTTGTGGAGCTCCCTCTGGTGTTATGATCATGGTATTCCTTGACCTTTGGGAAGAATTTTGACATGTACATGGGTACCATAGAGGTGTAGTGGATCTTGTAGACCAGGCCCATTGCAAGTAGCTGTACTCTGTCGTCTACTCTAAGCCATCCTAGGTTGTCAAAGTGGGCAGAGGTGAGGTGGGTTCTAGATGAAAGGTCAAGCAGTAGTCTGACCAGTTTATTTTGCGATGTTTGAAGTTTTATTTTTAGCGCCTTGGAGGTGCTATGGTACCATGACGTGCAAGCATAGTCATAGTACCCTTGAATGAGTGCTCCTGCCAGAGTTTTCAGAGTGTTTTTGTTTACCAAAAAGGAGATCCGGTATAGGAATCTAGTTCTTTGATTGACTTTTTTTATTACATTGGATGCCATTTTGTCACAGGAGAGGTTTGCCTCAAGAATAGATCCTAGGTATGTAATTTCCTTCTTACTTGTGACAATAATGTCGCCCACTGCAACTGAGAAGTCGTCGGATTTGCTGAGATTATGTTTCGAACCGAAGAGAATGGACTCTGTTTTACCCAGGTGTAATGATAATTTATTATCGGCGAGCCAGGTGCAGATTCTGCCGAGCTCGGAGCTGAGGGTTTTTTCAACCTGCAACCTGTTCCTGTCAGAGACCAGCAGGGCTGAGTCGTCCGCGAACAGGAACAAGTTGCAGTCACATGCTGATGACATTCATTTACATAAATTAGGAACAGTAACGGACCTAATATGCTTCCTTGTGGAACACCACAGCTCACTGGGAGGGGGGGGGACAGAGTACCGTTTACCTCCACCATCTGTTCTCTCCCCTCTAGGTAGGATTGCATCCAGCTCACCGATAGTTTATCAAAACCAATTGCTTTTAGCTTGTCAATCAGAATGGGGTGATTGACAGTGTCGAAAGCCTTTTGTAGGTCCAGCATCACCATGCCGCAGTACTTGCCCTCGTCCACCTCTTGTTTGATGTGGTCGCTCAAATAAAGAAGGCATGTGTCAGTGGAGTGGGATGTTCTAAAGCCAGATTGAAATTCATAGATTAGTTTCTTTTCCGCGAGGTACTTTTCGACCTGTTCATATACTATTTTTTCCATGACTTTCGAGATGGAGGTAAGTATAGAAACAGGGCGGTAGTTGCCTGGGTCCAATTTGCTGCCCTTTTTGTGCAGGGGGGTTACTCTTGCAATTTTGAAGTCTTTGGGTACTTTTCCCTGTTTTATGGAGAGGTTAATTATGTGAGCTATGACTGGTGAGATGGCGGTTGCTGTGTCTCTGAGGAATTTGGAGGGGATATTGTCGTGGCCAGTGGCCTTGTTAGGTTGGAGGGCGCTCAGTTTAATGAGTACCTCTGCTGTTGTTACCCTTGCTAGACTGAAATCATCTTTGCGTACCCCTAGGTTTTTGTAGTAGGTCATGATGTGATCTACTCCAAAAAGCCCTGAGTGGGAGGGTAATTTATTTACAAGAGTTGTGGCTATGTTTGTGAAAAAAATGTACAAGTACTTGGCCACATCCAGTTTGTCTGTGATGAGCCTGTTATCTGTCTTTATGTTTAAGTTAGAAAATCTCGTTTTGAGTTTTTTACTGCAGCCAAGCTGGTTATTGAGTAATTTCCAAAGTTCACGGGGTTTATTTTTGTTTTCCTCAGTTTTGACATTGATGAAATTCTTTTTGGCAGTTTTGATCATGGAGCTTACGTCATTTCTTAGTCTGTTTCTTTCAATTTTGAGTTCAGTCACGTGGGCCTGGAGTTCACTGCTCGTGCTTTTGGAAAGCATTGCCTGACTTTTATGAAACTCAGAGCATTTTTTGTCTCTGGTTTTCATGGCGGTCAGTATGCCGGAGTGCATCCACGGCTCAGCGCGATTTTTTACCCTGGTTGTTCTTAGGGGGGCCAAATCATTGAGTATTGCAGTGAATTTGTTTTTGAAACCAAGCCATGTTTCTTCAACTTGTGTACCACTGAGCTCATCTGACCAGTCCAGGCTCTCCAGTTCTAGGTTAAAGGCCTCGCTAGAGTAGTTTTTGAGGTCTCTAGATATGACTGTTTTGTGACAGCCGGCCCTTTGTTTTAGCTTTTTGCGGGTACAGAATATCATATAATGATCACTTAACCCGTATGCTATAACCCAGTGCTTCTCAAAGTGTGGTCCGCGGACCACTGGTGGTCCGTGAGCGCCCACTAGTGGTCCGCAGGTATATTGGTAACATTTCACATTTGAAATAAATAAATAAATGTAAGTTTTCCGCACTCTCGCGGGAATATCTCAGCAATGGAGTGGGGTTAAGTTTCACTTTCGATTGCATGATATAGCCCAGCGCAACACCTTCATCAAACATGTTGCCACTTGTTTGTACAATTTTCAGGCGATTTGTAATCTGTTCTAGAAAAACGATGTGATTTTGGATATTTGTGGAGTTAGGTGGTCCGCGAGTGTTTTTTTATTGGTTAAGTGGTCCTTGGTATGAAAAAGTTTGAGAAACACTGCTATAACCCCTTTACTGGAGATCCTGGACTTGTCAGAGGTCAGAATGAGATCAATGGTAGTTTGTGTTGTTTCACATACCTGGGTGGGTTGGGTGATTAGCTGGCTGAAGCCGTGCAGATCACAAATCCTACTGAAGGACTTGAAGACGGACGTGTCTTTACGTTGCATATCCGTGTTCCAGTCTCCAATAATAATTGTCTCTACATCCCCCACATCAGCCAAACACCCATCTAATGTATCATAAAAGTCACTCTGTTCCGGTGGTCTATAGATTGTCCCGACTATTACAGATTTAGCATTGTCAAAAATAATTTCAACCCACACAGATTCAATATTTTCATGATGCAGGTCAGTACGGTTTTTGAAATTGGTGTCTTTATGTATGTACATGCAGACACCACCTCCATTCACGTTCCTGTCCCTTCTCACTACAAGATAATCTTCAATTTCAATCTCTGAATCTGTAATGGAATTGTCCAATTTGGTCTCAGAAAAGCATAATATGCTTGCCTTACCGTTCATGAATAGCTGCCTGAGTTCAGCCAGTGTGCCAAGGTTACGCCGAGCGTCAAACAGCTCTTTGAAATGGAATGAAACCCACGGCAGACTATCCAAAACTGGACTCGAACGGGTCCAGCCCCCCCCCCCCCCCCCAGAACTACACATGCTGGCTATTGTGTTTCGCAACATGTTCTATTGCACGTCTCTACTAGGAATTGTAGTTTTAAAATACGTTTTTCCCACAATTAGAAGTTGCCAGTATTAAACTGTGTACATCCCTAGAGGTTTAGGGGATAGGAAACACATTGGTGTTATCAAATGTAAAACATATATATAATAAATGGGTGAAAATTGCTTGTGTCCATAATGCGCAGCATTAATATACCCATATGACAGCTCATTGTTTCTTTGTAATTCTACTGCACTACAATTCAGAGGTTAACCTGGTATTTTTACTCCACTACATTTATTTTAGTTACTTTGCTGATTCTGATGATGTGAAATATAAACAACCCTTAAAGCAGACTTTAGTTACACCTGAGTAAAATTCAGGGTAGGTGATTGTCAAGTGCCAATAATCAGGAGAGATATTTGATAGTTGGTGCTTGAGAAGACTAAACATTTATCTGCAGATCCCTATAAAGTATATTCATTACTCGTTATTCTCTACTAATAGTTAATTAAAGACTGTATATAATGGCTATTTTGCACATCCCTTTCAAGATTTTCAAAGGTTTATTGACATATCATACACACAACTATGGTGTTATGCAATGAATGACAAACTTGGGTCACAGGTTCCTCAGCATTACAAGACATCTATCAATATGTGTGTATACCTCCACCATTAAACTGTCATATTCTGGACATTTCTTATTCTATCTACATACATAAGAGTGTAATTAATGTGTATAATATTAGTTAAATTAAGTGCTTCAATATAGTTAACATTGCAGAAAAGCAATATATTAGACGTTAACTACTTTGTCAGGCTTAATATTTATCTTTTGATACCCCCAAAGCTTTTTTCTTATTTAAAAGAAGACTTTAACCTAAAGTATTCTCTAATGTTTAAATAAAGGTTAATTAGTTTTTCTGTTTTGCACATCCTCCTATTAATATCATTGTACATCCGGCACTAAACTGTTTTATTGTAGAGATCACTTACAGTATCTTCTAGGGATGCTCCGATCGATCAGTCACCGATCGAGATCGGCCGATACTCACTCTCTACCGATCGATCGGTGCTCTCTAAACATGCCGATTTAAAGTGATGTTTTAATCTTCCATTTAGGCCCCGCCCACTCGATCGGATCGGCGATCGGTATCGGCCGATACTGATTCCGGCGATCGGCCCCAAAATTGACGGTCGGAGCATCCCTATCTTCTTGATATTACACTGAACAAAAATATAAATACAACACTTTTGTTTTTGCTCCCATTTTTCATGAGATGAACTCAAAGATCTAAAACATTTTCTATATACACAAAATAACCATTTATCTCAAATATTGTTCACAAAACTGAAAAAATCTGTGATAGTGAGCACTTCTCCTTTGCCGAGATAATCCATCCCACCTCACAGGTGTGGCACGAGGTCAGTGAGAGCCACATTCCACAAACTTGGTTGGTGCACAAGCACGAACAGCTAACATCTGTACAGTCGATCCATATTTGGTAAAAATTCAGAATTGTTTTTAATAATAAATGTTACCATGTGGACATTAATTTCTGCATTTTATGCAATTAAAATGAAGAATCATTCACTAATGAAGAAATTGAAGCTTGGCAGTGATTGAAGAGCGATGACCTGATTGTTAAAAATAACAGCAATCTCTGATACACACCACATTTTGGGATGGGCTCTCATCCACATTCTAAAGAATTTCCTTGGTAAAGGCTAGGGAATGCATAGATTACCTTATACAAACAAGTTAATGAGTTACAGCTGATGTTAGACTTTTTAAAATCACATCCAAACTTCTTTTCTATGCTTTTACCCAAATATTTCTGGGAAATGTGTTCGACTACATATTGTTTGGATATTAATGCAATGATGTTACTTTTGAAGGATGTTTTCCTTGATGAAGAAGGACTGACGCAAGGCAAAACATGAAATGATAAATATCGAAAGTCAAACTATGAAATACTGTTGTCAACAATAATTTGACTGTTATGAGTTTTCATTATTCTGTCACTGAAGCTAAAAATGGATGACATTTAGTATTACATTTGAATATGGTTAATTCAAAATGATGGCATTCTATAACTCTCCCTATTCTTATAAACAGTGTTTTTGTATTAAGGAATAATGCAAGCAATAGTTTTTTACTTTGTACAAATATAATCGTATTCAATGTTTTCTCGAGATGAGAAGATCAACACCACTACCATTTTTGGGATGAAAAAACAAAAGTCTTGAGGTGACTATATGTCAAAAATGGTATTTACCTAATAACTTTTCCAATACCTCCATAAAGAATATCATGATGTCAGTGAAAGATGTAAAGCAGAATTCATAAGGACATCGAAAAAATACATTTAGGTTGCCAGAAAAAAAGAATATGGAAGCTATAGTTACAAACTCAATCATGTACAATTCAAACAACAGTTGTTCAGCCAAAATAGGACCATACTTCACAAGAAGAATGTTTTAATGTATGTATAGGGAAAATGTAAACATGACAACTGCAAAAAGGTACTTTGGGCTGGCATTATTAACTTGTAGTTTCTCATCATTTTACTTACGATGAAAGTACCATGAACCAGTCCGGTGTTAAGTAATGACTGTATATTTTGTTTTAGGGAAATGCATGTTAATACAATGCACAGTTTAACTTTCTTCATCTGCCTTTCTCATGGTTTTACATCACTTCCACATCGATATACAGTCAGTTAGGCTTCATCCATCACTCTCCACTGTTAAAATAACTGTGGGATGTCAGTTCAAACCGGAGAGACGTGATGTAAGAATTACATATTTATTGTTTACACGTCATATGAATGAAATGATTGCCACGATAATACAACAGGAGAATGTAATGGTGTTTGGCGATTAGGCCCCGGTTTGCAGGATAATCATTCAGGAGGGAAAGAACCGCTCCGATGAAATCCCCGGGGTCTAGACACTGGTGGTGGTGATGAGTAGGTGAGACCGGTCTGAAGGAAGAAGGTTTAGCTTTGTCCTGAAGGAGATGAGAGGCGAGAGGGGTGGAGGCGGGTTGCATGTGATCATCTGCAATGACAACTGACAGGGAGGAAGAGCAGGCATTTAAGGAATTTAGCATGTGCAGCGATTGGCTGCTGAGGGGTGACGCCCTCGTATTTAATGAGGGGGGAAGGGAGTCATAGAGTGACGTGTAAGTGACTCGTGTTAGGTCTTCCTTATTGAACTTGCGCTAAAGCTTTCATTTCAAACCGGAGAGACGTGATGTAAAAATTACATATTTATTGTTTACACGTCATATGAATGAAATGATTGCCACGATAATACAACAGGAGAATGTAATGGTGTTTGGCGATTAGGCCCCAGTTTGCAGGATAATCATTCAGGAGGGAAAGAACCGCTCCGATGAAATCCCCAGAACCAGTGAAGTATGAAATACTGAGATTAACTGAGTTGCTTACCTTGTGGGGTGACTGTGGTGATCTGGGAATGAAAGATAATAGATTAACATATGTAAGCGGCATTGGGCCGGAATCACTGCCGGAGCTTACGGGTCATGCTGAGACTCTGACTGCCGAAATCAGTGCCGGTCTTATCTGAAAACGACCTGCGGGTCGCCTGCCTGGCTAGCAGGGCTTGACTATGCCGCCCGAAGGTCGAACGGTTTTGTTTTGTAACTGACACCGAAGTGTACGGTGGCCCAACGTCCACGACACCGAAGTGTACGGTAGCCCGAAGCTACGACACCGAAGTGTACGGTGGCCCTCAGCCACGCCTGACTTCGCAGGATATATATATTTTTTTCTTTTTCTTCTTTACTCTTGTTCTCTTTCTTTATTCTTTGTTTTGTAACTGACACCGAAGTGTACGGTGGCCCGAAGCCACGACACCGAAGTGTACGGTGGCCCGAGTCCACGCCTGACTTCGCAGGATATATATTTTTCTTTTCCTTCTTTACTCTTTTCCTCTTTCTTTATTTCCTTTGTTTTGTAACTGACACCGAAGTGTACGGTGGCCCAACGTCCACGACACCAAAGTATACGGTGGCCCGAAGCCACGACACCGAAGTGTACGGTGGCCCGAAGCCACGACACCGAAGTGTACGGTGGCCCGAGTCCACGCCTGACTTCGCAGGATATACATTTTACACTGACACATTTGAGCAAGGGCCTGGGATTTGGATACCTGCGTGCAGGAGATGAAGCCCGTTACAGGTAGGTGCAGCGTGAGACGAGACATTGTTCCCTGTGGGCGGGGGCCCACGGACTAGGACAGGAATGCAGTTTGAAATCCGATACCATGATGAGACATGTATACGTGTTATGAACCACCACCAGTTATATGCATAGATACCATAGTTAGGGTCTGAGAGATCTTTGGGAAGCCCGTACGGCGCTGATGTCCGGACGAATGAAGGTTGTGAAGGCGGAGGAGGACCACTGTCCTAGTTGTTGTAGGGATGAGGTAGAGAGACCTTGATTAGCAGCAGAGGTGGCTGCACCTATCCTGAAGGAATGCCCCGGGTATGATATGGGTGATAGGCCGGATTTAATGAGAACTTACTTGAGGTAGAAATTGACGGGGCCATGACCCTGTGAACCACTCTCCCTGGAAGAAACCCCCAAAACCCATGGATGGGCGGCATCCGTGAAGAACCTCATTGAGTCAGAGGAACGCACGAGGCCATCGTAAAAGAAAGTAACTCCGTTCCAGTGGGCGAGCATGAGGGACCATAACCGAAGGTCTGAGCGGCAGCCTTCGTCTAAGAAAACGCAGTCATGGAGGTTGTCGACCGCTGATGCTGCGTCCAGGAGGCGGGAGATGAACGAGCGCCCCTGGGGGATGATGTGCATGGCGAAGTTGAGGTGTCCGAGAAGGGAGAGCAACTGTTGTTTTGTGATAACTTGTTGCTCGCAGTATGACTTGGTGATGTCCCGGATGCGCTGCAATTTGTCGGAGGGGAGAGACGCCTTCATGTCTATGGAGTCGAGGATGATGCCTAAGAACTCTAAGCGTGTGTCGGGACCTAACGTTTTCTCTTTGGAGAGAGGGACACCTCACTCCTGAAGCAGTGTTTAAGCTTGGCCAGTGAGATCCCTGAGCTGTCCTGTGGCGGGTCTATGGGGAGGAAGTCGTCCGGTAGGTGAAGGACGGAGGGGATTCTGACGATGTTCAGCAGGATCCAATAGAGCGCTTCCGAGAAGGAATTGAAGATGCGGGGGCTGCTTCTGCACCCGAAGGTCAGGCGAACGGCGAAGATAGAGTTTGGACTCCCACTTAATACCGAACAAGTTCCACTGAGACGGATGAATGGGGATGATTTGAAAGCATCGGTAATGTCCGCTTTGGAGAGCCGAGCTCCGTGCCCTGTGAACTTGATCATCTTTATTGCATTATCCACTGAGGCATGGTGAAGGGAGAACTGATCTGGAGGGATGATGCTATTGACGCTGCAGAATGGGCTGGAGCAGGGAGCGGACAGATCGAAAATCAGCCTTTTATTTACGTGTGGCTATTCCGATGGGATTTGAACGGAACACTGAGAAGGGGGAGGAGCTACAAGGACCGATTATATATCCTTTGAGAAGTTCTTTGTCGATGAGCTGAGAAACTATGTTGGGTTCTTTAGCGGCTGATTGTAAGTTTCTTGCTACGAAAGTCACTGTGGGAGATGGGAGGACCCCTACCCTGAAGCCTTGGGAGAGCCCTGACAGGAGATAGTCAACGAACACGGAATCTGGGTGAGTAGATAGCGCAGCTGCTAGCTGAGGGATGTTAATGAGAGTGGAGGGGTGATATTCCAGAATGTTTTTAGTTATTTATTTATTTATTTTTTGATGTTTCTGGCGCAGAGCCACTGTGACGGCCCGTCCACACGGAGGCGTGCGTTACAGCTTCCAAACGCTTCTGCCCATTCACTTTGAATGGGGTGTCGTCACTTTTAGCAGAACTGTATTTTGGGAAGCGACGTGGAGCGTTTGCTGGCGTTGCTCGCTTCAAAAAGTTGAGCAATGTTCAACTTTTGGCGCCTCGGCAGAAGCGTCAGCCAATGAAATCCCGTTTATGCAAATCTGCCAGTACAAGCGCTAGCCAATCAGACCGCGTGTATGCTGGGAGAGACTACGCAGGTAATTCCTCATATTCCAAAAACTTGAGGGAAAATTCATTATAGCGGTAGTGAATCACCCGGTGCTGTATGATCAGTCTCTGTTCATCTACCGGGATACAAACCAGAGGAGCGAGGCATGGAGGGAGGTGGCAGAGACAGTGGGTGAAACTGGTAGGTTTTCGCCTGTTGGGGATTTTTTTTTTTTCTCTTCCAGTTTACTTCGTTTTAACATTGCTATTGCTTTGTGTGTCGGGGGCAAGAGATTCATGTGATTGGTTGTTGCTGCTGTGCGGACCAGTAGCGTAGGCAGAAATGTACTTAGGGTGGGCCTGTAAAAATATAGGGTGGGCCAGATTTTTCTTCTGCGCATCAGAAACTAACCACAATCCCGCCGGTACCGGTAGCAGATTACTTTTAGAATACTTCCTTTCTTCTCTTTTTTTTCTTTTTCTTTTTCTTTCCTCTTCTTTTTCTCTTTTCTTTTTCTTCTTTCCTCTTCTTTTTATCTATTCTTTCTTCTTTCTCTTTAGAATACTTTATTTTCCATAACAGATGGGTATGTTTTGGTGAACGGGAGACACGTATTTTACTGTTTTAATGGCTTATGAAGAGCACAAACACAACATTTTAGTGTCATTCTGGACAGCTCCCTCTCATCTGCACTGCACATAAAAAGAAACACTCACCCAGTCTGCATTCTTTGTACTGTCTTAAAACCTTTCCTTGGAATAGTTTATGCATTGTAAGGTGTCCTTGGGTGCTTTGAAAGGCGCCCCTAAATAGAATGCATTATCATTATTATCTGAAACGATGTAATAACTTTTAAAACTTTTCCCAGTTACTTGCCCCATGCATTAGGCAGCAGCAGGCCATTCAGTTAGATTTGATCCCGTTATAAATGTCATCATTTCGACAATGAATAAATGCTACATAAACGTTATCTTCCACGTTTTATCTAAACATCTCCGTTTCTACCTTCCAATATGTTTTGAAAGAGAACTCTCTCTCTCTCATCTGCGTGCGGGGCGGGACCTCACTATTCAAGTATTCACTTCAGGTTTACGAAAGTAACTGCACTCAGATTACTCGTTTTTCAAATGTAACACCAGCTGAATATACTGATTTTTTTTTCTGATTACGTAACACCGTTACATGTATTCCGTTACAACCCAACCCTGTGAGTGCAAACATTTTCGTTAAAACTAGTACCTGAGTGCAACGGAAGTTGAAGCTCCTGTGGCGGAGTCTTCCAGAGCCTGGAGGCGAGCATCGATAGCTATTATGGAGCTAGCCAGGGATTGCAGGGAGCCGGCCGCGCTACTCTCCATAAGGGGTGTGACACTCCCTGCCTGGCGAGCCTGAGAAGGGGTGGATTTTTGGAGGGGGACGGGATCCTGGAGGGCTCGACTTCCTGCCCTTTTTTACCTCCGCGGCTGCGGCCTCGTCCTCGCCCTGCTCTCTGGGGAGCTGACTGGAGCTGCTGCCCCGGACTGGGGAGCTCCGCTGGAGACCTGGTCCGAGAGCTCTCGCAGCTGAGAGAGAGTGAGGCCTGGGGCTGTGGGAAAGCCCTGCTGCAGGAGCCGGGCGATGAGGAAGTCTGCCTCTGTTGATAAGCCGCTGTGGGGAGCCGAACCGGGATCGGAGACTTCCAGAGAAGGTTCGTGTTCCGAATTGTCCGAGTTGGACATCTTGAGCTAGTTGTTTCTTACGGTTTTTCTCACGAGAAGGAGTATTGTATGGAGTCAGATTTGGGTCAATATTCTAGCGCGTAAAACAAGCTACTCACGAGCGGAAAATGTGCTTTTACACGCGCATAAAATGACCCTCGCGCGCAGATTAAACCCCCGCGAGCGGCTCTGCGCCCGCGAGCGGCTCTGCGCCCGCGAGCGGCTCTGCGCCCGCGAGCGGCTCTGCGCCCGCGAGCGGCTCTGCGAGAGAGAGAGACAGCCCTCTTGCTCGCTCGCAAGAGAGACAGCCCTCTTGCTCGCTCGCGAGAGAGACAGCCCCTCTTGCTCGCTCGCGGGAGTATCAGCCTCGCGGAGTCTGTCTACGCGCGCGTGAAAAGTTTCTGGCACTTTGGGGCGGAGCCACTGGACTTTGATTGACAGCTGCAAGGAAACCCGGAGTTGCCAGGTTTGATAAATGCCTGAACTACCAAGAGCCGAGGAGTGACGGCAGCAAAATCAGTTGGACGAGATTGAATGGTAAAGTTGTCCATAAAAAACTATTATATTCGTAAAGTGTAAAGCTAATATAAATATATATTAATTTTATATAAAACAATATATTTTTGAGTGGGCTGTTTCTGTCGAAAATTGCATATATATATATATAAATTAATTTGATATAAAACAATATATTTTTGAGTGGGCTGTATCTGTCGAAAATTGCTAGCTACTGTCTGCTGTACACTCTTAGAAGGGATGTGTCATGAGTGTGCTCAGGGACAACACGTGTTGTGTTTATTTATGTGTAAATCATTTTTACACACAAAATGTGTTACATGCCCCTAACACACAATGTGCACATTTTACACATTGTGTGTCATAAATGTGTAACCAAGATGAACGCTCGCGGGGGTTTAATCTGTGCGCGAGGGTCATTTTTTGCGCGTGTAAAAGCACATTTTCCGCTCGTGAGTAGCTTGTTTTACGCGCTAGAATATTGACCTAAATCTGACTCCATAGTATTGTATTGCAACTACCATTGCGTGTGATCATCTGCAATGACAACTGACAGGGAGGAAGAGCAGGCATTTAAGGAATTTAGCATGTGCAGCGATTGGCTGCTGAGGGGTGACGCCCTCGTATTTAATGAGGGGGGAAGGGAGCCATAGAGTGACGTGTAAGTGACTCGTGTTAGGTCTTCCTTATTGAACTTGCGCTAAAGCTTTCATTTTATACAAAATTACAGTGTAAAAAAGCAATATGCAAACACGCCTGAACTTGCCTTTTGACAAAGTTACAAAAATCATTTGTAATCTAGGGGCTCTCATCCAAAGTATCCCCCAGATCTATGATTGCACTTCTCCTTAAAATAGGTTCTGCCTGTACAAATGAAACACCCGTGGTCATGTAAAAAGAGGTAATGTATCCCTATTTGAGAAGCAACCAAAAGATATTACAAAAGTAGAGGAGTTAGGATCAAGCATTTGGTGTTCAGTTACACATTAATACCAGGTGAATGGTTAAAGTGACAAGGGTTTGATATGAAAAGATTGAGCCGAGATGAAGATTAAAATAACCCACAACTCACAACTCACCCACTTCACCATGCAGGACAAAAGCCAGAGCGGACCCTTTATTTGTTCTGTGTGAAGTGGAGCCACAGAAATGCCTGTGCAAATGCCATGCTTAACATCTGGTGCAGCCCCGCTTTTATGATATCATCTAACAGTCATCCATATATGTGTAACTCAATAAAGAGCTCCATTAAGACAATGCAAGGAACCCGCTGACCCTTTGCTCGTGTCCTTTGAATCATTATTGACAGTGATCACTATCCAGTTTGACATACATCATCTACAAATCAATCCATTGTGTAACTGGTTGATCTTTTTTGAAAGTTGAGATTTAAATTATAATAACACTGTTTTGTGGATGAAATTGTATTGACTCATAGGTGGGTATAAAGCTCTGAGGCACCTTAGTACCTGTTAAATGTAGAGATATGTTAAAGGAGTCCTGCACAATGTTATCCCTTAACAAAATAAGATGACGTATTGTTAAGTGTGTGGTTGATGTAAACCCTGGTCCAGCAATACAATGCATACAAAAAAGAAGTGAAAATCCTTCAACAACTTGTTATCTCTTTGTAGTAGCTTTACCAAAGATTATCATTATGTATGTTAATATGTTCATCTATTGTATATGCATTAACAATTTACTAAAAATATATAGTGGCACATTGTGTCAACAAGTAGTACGAAGTACAGAATAGAGAAATAGCCGTTGGTGTTAATAGATTGCTCCAAAAAGCTAAAGGCAGAGCTCAGCTGAGACAATATCTAAAAGCAGCTACATTTGTATCTGTACATACAGTACATGGTATTTACAGTAAAAACATTGTGGAGCACAATGAAAAACAGAATTACAACATAGACAATGCAGAAACCCACTTATAAGAAGATATATGTCCTTAATCCATGATAGGAGACATCCATACACATCTCAAGCATGGGACACTGCAGTATTGTTGGGATCATACAGATCGAAAGGTACATAAAACAGCAAACTTAATTGGTTCCACAATGCTGACTTGTTTACTTGGAACAGCTGTGTTAAGAACATATATGTATTTCCTAACAATCAATACTGTATTGGCTGATCCCAGACTGGTAAGTGGCAATCTATTATAGTTTATAGACTAGGAGTCCAACTAAAGAAAAACAAACATAGACAGACACCCCCCATCATTATTGACCCTAGATCAGTCAAGAGCTAAGATGGCTGCGCTATTTGCACATCTAGACTGATATCCCACTCTAACATCACCACTGTCTGAGTTGGACATCCATCAGACAGACTTCATCGACAGCTTCAAGCCTCTAATCCATCAGCTCCATTGACTGTAATGTGGAAATATCCCCATGAAGGCCAACTGGGAGTAGTTTATCAGACTGCGATAGGGATGTTGTGACATGAGCAATTATTCAATTTGTGCTTCTTTAATACTGTAGCGATCCTGATAGGCTACTCAGGGTGTCACTTAGGCATCCCCCGTCTCTCTGCCAATCATAGAGCTGCACCGTGATGGTGGCTGAGGTGCGGGCCTGTGGTTGGTGGAGCGGACGGGGGAGGGCGGGGAGTTGTGACGTAAACAGTGCTATATATATGGGTATGTGTAGAAGTTAGTGTTAGTGTGAGTGGAGTGTGCGGTAGAACCCACGAAGTGTACTTGACCTGTTATCATCTGTCTTCAAATACTAGTTATTAAAGCCTAATAACTACAAGCCTGTCTCCGACTCATCTTGGGAACGTTACATTGTTGTCAGAAGTGAACTTTTCGAACAAGGGACGTCTATCCGGACGAGAGTCGTAACTGCGTCACGGAGCTAGCCGGTAAGCTAGCGGGGATGGATAAGTTCAGCAAGATGGGAGTGAAGCAGGAACACAGTAGTGATGAAGAGGAAGATGGAGCATGCGGGTGGTCGAAGGACATGAGAGAGGAGTTCATGAGTGCACGGGAGGTGAGAGAGCGCCTGAGAGAGTCGGCGGTGAGGATGGCTAGAGACGCGGGAATGTCTCCGTCTTCTGCAGCAGTTCGCGCCATTTCCAAGCTGGAGGTAAACAACAATGGCGGCGCCCATCAACCCGCAGCAGCCGCCGCCGGGTCAGTTAAAACACCCAAATTCTCGGGTAAGGCAGACTGGGAGGCTTTCCATGCCCAATTTGAACTGCTTGCTCATGCCGGGGGGTGGTCAGTAGAGACTAAAGCACTACAGCTAGCTTTGTGCCTCACAGAAGAGGCTCTTTCATGTCTGCTACTACTTAGCCTTGAGGACCGACACAGCTATGAAGCGTTAGCGGGGGCTTTGAAGAGGCGGTTTGGACAGTGTTTCCCGCCAGAGCTGCTCCGGAACGAATTGAGTAACCGCTGTAGGAAGTCTGGAGAGACGCTGCGTGCGTTGGCTAACGACGTGGAGAGCCTGACGCGGCGGGCATATGCACACATGCCACCCGGAGTGCAGAGTGAGCTGGCACGTGATCAATTCATCAGGGCTCTCCTCCCTGCGGACTTCAGGGTTGGGGTACAGCTGCAGCATCCACAGTCCTTGCAGGCGGCCTTGGAGATGGCTGTGGAGAGAGAGATTGTGTGGAGTGTAGCGGCGAGGAGCAACGGAAGGCCGGTACCACCGGCTGTGAGGAGCTGCAGAGTGGAGGAGAAGCCTGTATGGGTTACCGAAATGACTGAAAGTGTTAAAGTTTTATTACAGGAGAAAATGAGGGAGATGGAAGCAGCTGTCAATGCAGAGAGGGAACTGCGGCAGCAACAGGAGGCTAGACTCAAAGCGGAGCTGGCCTCTCTTGAGCGAGATCTCCAGGAGAGTAAAGAGAAGGAGAGCCTTGTGGCCTCTCTGGAGAAGTGCCTCCAAGAGGGCAAAGAGAGAGAAAGGAGCCTGGTGGAGGAGGGTGCCAAGAGGGAGGCGCAGTTCAAAGAGCTGCTCAGGAGCCTGGAAGCCGAGAAGGACAACCTGGAGGAGCGTCTGACGAACCAGCTGTCCCAGCTCAATGGCAGCATCGCAGACTACCAGCAGGAGGCGGCGGACAACCGGGAGCACTTGGCCGAGCTGCAGCGGGAGGTGGAGCGGTTGGCGAGGGAGCGGGCCGAGTTGGAGGCTGAGGCGCAGAGCGAGAGCGACCGGGCCGCCAGGCTGGAGGAGGACATGAGGCAAGCACAGAGAGAGAGAGCAGAAGCAGAGTCTGGTAAGCAGGAGGAGCTGCTGAGGGAGAAGCAGCTGCAGAGGGACTGCATCAAGTACCAGGAGAGGATCAGCGAGATGGGTAGAGACGCTAAGGCACTGCAGCAAGGTTACAACGAGCTCCAGAATAAGCTAGGACAATCCCAGCTGGAGACTTTGAAAACTCTAGAAGACCTGAAAAGGACAGAAGCAGAGTTGGATACCTGTAAACCTCAGCTGGATGAGTCCCAGAAGCAGGCAAGCGTAGCTATAGCGGAGAGGAGTATCATGGAGCAGAACGCCCAACACAGAGAGGCCTCGATGAAGGCAGAGGTGGAGCAGACCCTGGACTCTGTGAGGTTCAGACTCGGAGGCGAACTGAAGGAGATGGAGCTGAGACTGGACGAGGTGGACAGAAGCGGAACTATGACACCAGGACAAGAGGGCAGCATTTCCAGGCCGGGGAGCTGGTCTGGGTCTACAGCCCACAACGGAAGAAAGGCCGGTGCCCAAAACTGGACAGTCAGTGGGTTGGTCCCTGCAGAGTACTGGAGAGGGTGGGGGTAGTGTTTGTGCTGAGTTTTATTTGTTCCTCGTGGGCGAGGAACTTTGTAGTGGGGGGGTAGTGTAGCGATCCTGATAGGCTACTCAGGGTGTCACTTAGGCATCCCCCGTCTCTCTGCCAATCATAGAGCTGCACCGTGATGGTGGCTGAGGTGCGGGCCTGTGGTTGGTGGAGCGGACGGGGGAGGGCGGGGAGTTGTGACGTAGACAGTGCTATATATATGGGTATGTGTAGAAGTTAGTGTTAGTGTGAGTGGAGTGTGCGGTAGAACCCACGAAGTGTACTTGACCTGTTATCATCTGTCTTCAAATACTAGTTATTAAAGCCTAATAACTACAAGCCTGTCTCCGACTCATCTTGGGAACGTTACAATACCATTGTGGCCAGGGCGGACTTAAATCAACATGTGATTACATTAATGTTTTAATGTAAAATGAAATGTGATTATGTTCCTTGGATTGAAAATTGAGTTGAGAAAGCTGACTCTATGGGTCCAGCTAACCTTGCACTCACCTTTTCATTGTACATTTTATGCGAAACAAGGACACTGGCGGGTGCAAAGATTTCATTTAAATATACCAGGTTGAAACATATTGGAATATTTCTTTGAAGGTGGAGCAGAACTCAATAGAACGTGTGAGCAAAGCACAACCGTCTCTAAGAGAACATAATATCCATGAGTTGTGCATACTCCCACTGTTCTGTTGAAAGTTATGGGTTGTACAATACAGAAGTTCTGCCTTTGTAGATTAGTTGCCATGTACATCCAATTATTAGCCAAACATGAAAACCAAAGTTTATACAAGATGAAGAAAAAGCCAATGCAATCTCCCTCTTACAACTGCCACTGTTGAAAGATAGGATCAGTGGTGTGAGGATGCTACGAGGAGCTGAAATAAAGAAGCGTGGGCGTGACAGGGGTGTTTGACTGCCTCACAGTTTCCAGCTCCATTTATCATTCTCAGATTCCATATGTAGAATGTGTTAGCTGCAGGGAGGAGAGAAGTGGAGGCCCGGCCCGGACAGCCTCTGATGGATTACCTGCATACTTCACAAGATTTTCTAATTAAATCTACACCAACAGAAATAGTACAGGTGCCACTCTCTGTTCCACGTTTTACGTCCCTTACACTTTGTACTGGATCAGTGAGACGGCTGGAAAACATCTGCATACTGTTCTGACAACAACTTCAATGTAGAATCTCGAGGCCAGATGGAGAAATATGCTGCTATTATGAAACTATCCTTTGGCAAGATGCTTCTGGAAAACCTGAAATCTCTCCGATATGAACTTGAGTACTGCTTGAGTTCTCTGCATTATTTCACTCTGAAGTATCCTCAATTCACTTTTAAGAATCCTTTGGTCAGGATCAGTTTATTCATAGCAGCTATTTTAGGGTACATGTAAGTATTGCTTGAAATGTTCATTAATTTGAAAATCTGTCTGATGCAATCGCTTAAACTCTTGGTCCCAAGAGAAAAAGTGTATTTTATATTGACCTTTTTGGAATTAAGGTTAAACAATACAGCCACTTATCCAATAATATGTTCTGTATTAGTGAGCTGTGGTTGAAAACAATGACCTTTCAACATTTTGCATATTTTTTGCTCACTTATTGGACTCTTTTTCAGCTTTCCATCAACTGATTGTATTTGAGTCAGCTAGAAGACTTAGTGATGATATTATATGTGTGCATTTGCAATCATGTTATCTTTTTATAATGTAATTAATGAAAAAGGAAGAGTGGATAAGTTTATAAGGACAACAATAAGATATGCTTGATTGATTGATTGGTTGGTTGATTGGTTGGTTGATTGATTGGGTACAATTTGACCAGGAAAAATAAGTATTTGAATAGTGACAAGCTTGTGTTCTAAGCTCTTGAATTGATGTTCTTCATATTTACTTATTTGGGGCTGAAACCAGCAGTGTAGAATTAGACATCCAGTCATTGAATGGAAAAATAAAAGTCTGTCTCAAACTTAATGTACCTTTTGCCAGCAGCATTTTGTGGCTAAGTACTCCAAAACATTTTCAAGACACACAAATTAAAAACCCTTTCAGTTTGTATATTGCTCAACCCACTAGAAACATGAAGCCATATGGTTGAACCAGACTCTTCACATCCAATCCAAGCATGAAAAAAAGAATGCAAATGCCAGAACACTGTTTCAAGTGCTGTTTTTAAATCCCGAATAAGCCTGAGCTTGAATCTGACAGTAGCCTACTATAGATAGTCTGTTGAGCTGACAAACCGTTGTCAACAACTGGAAACTGGAAAATCAATTAGATACTATATACAAGCTTGTAAACTCCCCATAAATGTTGGTTGTTCTAAGAATTACATGATTAAGTGATTATTTGTCAGATCAGTAGAACTCTGACCGTCTGTCCAACCTGGCTGGTTTTATCCTTCAAATCCCATCCAAAAAGCTCTATACGTCTGGGTAGTTAGAAGAACTTGTGAAAAACAATGACAAACATACCAGTGAAGAGCGGTATGTTGCCTTTTAAAAAGCAGAAGCAGAGCCCCTCGTCTCTGTAATAATGACACAGAGGTGTTATTACTGGTGATACGATCCCTGAGTCACAAATACTAAATTGCATGTGGGAGGGAAAAACACACACACATCATGTTTAAAGGGGACCTATCATGCAAAATGCACTTTGTGATGTCTTTTATACATAAATATGTGTCCCCGGTGGGTCGGGGAACTCACGCAGCGTCAGAAAATAAAACCCTCTCTCTTTTCCTCCGTACCCAAATCTTTTAAAAACAGGGGTAGAACGAGCGGATACAGATTTGCTGCCGATCTGACGTCAACTCGGCAGCGGACCCACAGAAAGTTGCTATCAGAAACAATGCCTGACGTGTTTTGGACGTAATCTCGTCTTTGGTTACATTAGCAAGCCTCGCTAACACTCAGAGCTAACCTGTACTGAAGAGCACATGTGTTTAAAAAGCAGGAAATTAAAAAATAACTCCTAAAACTGCAAGAGAAAAAGCATTTGAGCTCCATACTGTTTCAGAAATAATCTTTGATGTGGTTTAGAACAGGATGGCGTTTTATCACAACAGAATTTAACTTTATCTCCGGTAGAATTCTGATCAGGCATTTGCTCCGCCTCCTCTGTTTGTTTGTTTTTAAGCTAAGGACCCAAAATCTGCGTTTCTCTAACAGGGCTGCAAAAGAGGGGTATGAGCAGTATGAGGCATGGCTACAATGGGTGAACTGTTATTTATGTTACTGGTATTTTAAGCAAAAAACTTCACAGACATGTTTTGTACAGTATAGGTATGGCCCTACAATATATTTTTCCAATATAGCTCCACTTTAAATCATCACTACAATCCTCTGGTATGTGTGATTTGATACAATATGTAACTATGGAATCAAACATAGTGGGCTTATCATTATAAGAACGTTGAGCACTGGCTTGGATATGTATCTCCGGTCCACCTCAATGATATGATGCATTGTGACATTGATCATAACCTCATCCTTACCTAAATAACCAGATTCAAGCCAACGTTATCCTCTGCCATTAAATGTATTCACGTCATAAAATCCTTATCCTATCTTCTCTTACGTTGTTTCCCAGGAGTTTGTAACAAATAAAATGCTGAGTGCAATGAAAATGAAAGTGTAGCTGGTTGGCATGGCACGTAGCTGTACTGCATGGCATGTTCACTGACCCCTTGTTACTGTGTGTCACTGAGTAATGTCATTGATGTTGTTAATGTGACAGCCTGTTTGATGTTAGTCATACTCAGTGGTAAACATGAAAAATAGCTAAGCTTAGGGAATATATGTTTAACTGGAAAGGATGTCACTTCTAAACTGAGGTAGTGATTCTAAATATTGGCAAATGTTCTTGTTAGCTTTATCGCCAGCTAAATCCCAGACTTACCTCTAATAAAACGACGGCAACAGACGGCAACATCTAGGGATTTGAAAACCTCATCCTTATTATCTCTAATTCAACATAATTTGTGTTTATACAGTTTAGCCCAACGTCATAAATAACACATTTGCTCTAGGGTGCTTTACAATCTACACTGCTCCTCCACTCCCTTCACTGGTTACGCATCAAGACACTGTCATATTGTGGTGTGAATGAATCAGGGCATTCCTACATCAAGGACATCTACTCCAACACGTGCATTCCGCTCTTCATTGGCCAATCGGCTTGCTATTCCATCACTGCGGAAACTAACCAAACTAGAGCTTGCTATCCGAGCTCTATAATGGAACGAGCTCCCCCACTGATATCAGTCTGCAGAAAGTACACACATCTGCCGTAGGCGGAGGACACTTTTGTTTTGACTGCACCTTGGCCATTAAACACACAAAAAAAATCTAATGTAGAACTTACATTTGTTTAGCATATCAGAAGGCAATATACGAGCACTTAATATGAGCTAATTTGATGCTAATGTACTTGCAGGGTTCTTGCTTGTTTTAGTTAGCAACAGCAACAATTCTTTAATTTGGGTCTATAACGAATTTGCTTTGCGTTTGGTGTGAACACAGCAAAAGTAGAGCTACTAATTAACAAAACTGAGACAACGTTGTTTTTTAATACTGTGTATTTTGGTCACGGTCGTAAGTAAATAAGGTACAACATGTTTAGTCTGCAGATCTACTTTAACCAAACTCCGACTCCAGCCACCTGATCCACTCCTACCTTTTAAAGAGCGAGTGAGAAATGACCTCTCTCACTGCGTGCGTGCGTGCGTATGTGTGTAATGCCTCAACATTCTACAGTATATTCATGGTGTCCTTGGAAGTTCTAAATGATCACATGCCCATGTTCGCATGAATGACAGCACCTGGTAGAGATTACCTATTGTAGAGCTGAGCATTGATGTACAATTAGCGCAGGGCTCACGCCTGGCCTGTCCTGCTGGGCTAGTTAACACCAGGGGGGAGCTCAGCGGACACATTTTACAACTAACACCTGCTCCTTACGGGCCAGAGGTAAACTGCTCTACAACCACACCATTAACCCAGAGAACCACAGCTCACTTGGCATGTGGCGAGTCCTGCATTCTTTATACAGCTTATCAGAGCGATTCACAGAGGTCGAAAAAGTACTCTGATCTTGTAATTAAGTAAAAGTAGAAATACCAAAGTGTAGGAATACTCTGTTACAAGTAAAAGTCCTGCAATCAAAATGTTACTCAAGTAAACATAGAAAGTATTGGCACCAAAATATACCCAAAGTTAAATTACAAATTTTGCAGAATGGCCCATTTTGGAATAATACATACAGTATCAGATGTTTGATTATAATTATTGATGCATTAAAGTGTTATCTAAGATGGTATAAAGCAGCTAGTTTAAATGACTTTGTATTCTGCAGGGTAGCTTGTGAATTTACTCCAGGTGTATTTAAGTGTTATATTCCACATTATTAATCCAATTCTGCAAAGTACTTAAAGGTACAACGAAACCCGAGCCTGCCTAACATTCGAGCAATTTCCTCCCCTCTGTCGCCCCCTTTCAACTGTATACATCTCTAATAAAGGCCCTCTTGGTCCCAAAAATACCTACAAATAAATCAATAATAAAGGTAAAGAATTTACCTCTGAATTAATATAAATTATCAAAACATGTAAACACTTAGACAAGTTCGTCAAAATTGTACTAAAGCACAGTACTTGAGTAAATGCACATTGTTTTGTTTTTTTAATTGTTTTTTTTTTAATTAAATGTCCTTTATTTACCCAGGTGTATCCCATTGAGATCATTGATCTCTTTTTCAAGGGAGACCTGCTCAAGTAGGTTCCACATGAAACAGAACAACAAAAAGGACATCTTACAGCATCATTACAGGGATTACAATTTACAATAACTATCCACATGAGCAGGTACCAACAGCTTCCGATTGAGTAGCATCCAACCGAGCTTTAAACATTACTTTACACCACTGGCGAATCATGATATTTCTACTCTGTTTTTATGTTTCACCTACTGTACATGTGAGAGGCATGTGTTTGTGGCTTATATGTGATCATTATATATTTAAAATAAGTTTTCAATTTGAAATGAGGCGGGCAACTGACATTTAACTTGTCAATTATTCGAGCAAATATTTAATCCTCCCCAAAGTCCTACGTCATGTCTTCTATTGCCTTGTTCCATCAGATCAAACCTAGATATTAAGTTTACATTAATATACAATTGTATTATTATCTATTTGAAAATTGAATTTATTTCTATGAAAAAAATATCCTTATGATTAATTTACCATCAAAATAGTTGATTTGTTTGTGTCTATTTTATCTATCAAAAATGAAGCAAGTATGAATAAAGATTTGTTTTTGTAAGATACATTCTACAGTAGCTCCACTGTGCTTAGTGTTTGGGAAGAGAGTAGAGAGAAAAGCATAGCTTGAAGAGGCAATTATTAAACTTCACAAAACTGACAATTAGACGAATAGTGGGGGGTTGATTTGACTGGCAGGACAGGACTAACATTCCTCTTTTAGTCAACAGCCAGTACTTGGTCTCACTAAGCCAAAGGACAAAGTAGCTTTGAGAAGCCAAAATACTGCTTCAGTTGTTAGCTGCCCATCAAATGTTAGACAGCTGTGAACTAGCTGACTGACTGATCAGCCACTCATAATGGGTGCAACCTGGGAAAAGCCATGTCTAAAGCCACTTAGACGTATGTGTCAATGAATACATTTTTGGCTGTGAAGAAACCCAAACCATAAAATAACATACTTTCAGAGAATGAGGCCATTGTTATGTTGGCGGATACTGTTGAAATATACAAATGTTTTCTGTGAGAAGCAGTAAAAGATCAAGATTTTGATGCTTATAACAATTTATGAGTATCCATTATTTTTTATGTTAAATCACACGGGGGCAGCATTTTGTAGTTCTGCCAAATTCATTGAAAATATAGTTTACTATCTTGCTTACGGATTGCCATCTTTTAAGCTGTAGTAATCCAAGTTTTCTTTGGTTTAACAATGGGTCAAATGTTCTAAGGGGGTTGACTGGGAACAAATTGTTCCTAAAAACCTGACAGGTCTTCAGGCTCAGGCATTTCATTTGTCATAGTTTGTCTGATTTGCACGCCAATCTGTTTTCATGCTAACGGCGTTTGGCTTATTAGTCCGCTGGCGGAACTCTTGCTTATGAAATGTGTTCAGCATTACAAGCAATTTGTATGAAAAGTACCCTCATACTGTATAACTTACTGTTACGATTAGGCACTAATTTTAAAGGGAAATGTAATTGAATGTATCTGAATACAGCATAAGGCAATGCAATATAAATAATTGTGAAACTGAGGTGAACATACCATTCCATGTACACTCCAATAAAGTAATGTAAAAAAAAAGCAATTTTAAACAGTAAGTGAGAAGGGGTTGATGACAGTCCGTCATGCACGAATGCAGAGTACACAGCATTCTTTGTCAAAGAGGAAAAGATTAATTGGAGTTATTTGGCAGCAACAAACGCCCCATACATGAGGGTTTTGGCAGAAGCAAGTCTATTTGTTACTTATGTAGGAGGGTACTGTCAAAACCACAGCACAATACTTCAGTTCGTCATTTTGAAAACCTGCAACTATCCTTTCCCTAAATGATAGGTGAGGGTGAGGAATGATGTCCTGGAGGGACATGCAGGAGATGCGCTGTGGGTAAGGTAGGTATTATCTTTCTGCACCTTCTAAACACTTCGAGTACTTTGTGGTGAAATTGATATGAGGTCAGTGCACTAAACATCAAAACTTTGGAAAACACTGACGTCAGTGAAGCCGGCTATCGGGAAGTATTGACACCATCCTCAGAGCCAAAAGATAAGCAGGTCATTACGAATCTTCACTGTCCTGGATCTGAAAAATTCATTTAGACAATTCCAAACGAGCTTTCATTGCCTTTTTCTCTCAAGTGTCGCAAAAGTGCTCTGAGCTTCGATCAAGATGTGTTCATCAGCACTGGAATGCAGTGAAAAAAGTACTACCGAGTGTGTGTATAGATTTTCATGTGGTGAACAGACTTTGTTTATTTGGAGTTCACAAAGCGTGCATGCTGCCAGTGTGCACATCTATTCTTTCACATTTCCTGCCTGCTCTTCAAGCAAGAGCAATATCCAAGCCAAACAATGTACTCTAAAAATAATAAAGTCATCAACATTACATGTGCCTTAATTGGCCTCAATCCATCAGATGTAAACATATGCCTAAAAGCTTATGAATAAACATCACATTTTGTTCGGTACAAACCATTCAAATCACAAATTCCCATTTGGAAAATCCCACACTTTCAGAGTTATGTGATTTAAAACTTTAAAAAGTAATTATTTGAATGAAGAAAATGTCTTGTAGAATGTGTAAAGAGGAAGACCTTATGTCCAGTAGTTTAGAGTGTAGACCCTACCCTCATACTTCTGGCAAGTTATGATGTATAGACTCTCTGCGTCATAGAGTGAAAAGACCTAGCATTTACCCACTTCCGGTTCTCTTTCTTTTTTACTTTGTTTGATGTTATAAGCCTAAAATAAGTCTGTGATTAACACAAGCTTTAAACATTTTTACATTTGGTTCTACGACATGAATAAGTCAGTAAATACTCCACTCCTGAATGTCCGAAGCTTCTATGTGTCAATAAAAAGGTGAGTAAATAAACTACTAAACGTCATCACGCCAACTCAAGTGAAGTACAGCCATACGAACGTGATGTAGTTTGTTTATAGCATTACGTTAGTTTATCATTTCTGCTGATTGCATTTACACTTTTGTGGAGATTATCCTGCTGAACAAAACTTGTTACATTTCATAAAAGTCAAGCTTATTTTCTGCAATATACCAAAATCCAATGGGGAAATGCCATTACTTTTTGTTGAGGGAGCCCTTGCGATGCTAACTTCCGGGTCGGCCTACAAAAATAAGTCTCACTGCACCCCTTTATAGCAGTAGTACAGATATTATTCCTTACTAATTTGACTCTCTTCACCATTTTGTTTGTATTTCTTTCTATTGGAGTCGAGGGTAAGCTTTGGTATTTCATGGATGTTTGGTGACTGTCTAGCTAATAGTTTGCTAGCTTGCAAGCTAACATGAGGGCTAACTCACAGCAGCCTCAAAGGCTCAACCACAAACTGAGTCCTCCATAAAAATCAAATGTGTTTGCTTGAAAGTCTGACATCCTAGGACACACTACATTTGGATGCACTAGAAGTGTTACCCCTAGATTCCACCGGATCCGTCTGCGTCGTGTTACGGCCACGTTACGGCTGCGCCGCGGCGTCCGCTCCACTTCTGAAATGCTTCTGAAACGCGCCCGGTGGGGTATGACACCGGAGGAGGCCGGACCAAAACCGTGACGCAGCCGTGACGCGACGCAGACGTGACGCGACGCAGACGGACCCGGTGGAATCTAGGGGTTAGCCTACACACAAACAGAAAGTCTTCATACATTTACTGTTGAGGCTATGCTTTGTTCACTTTCTTCAACTTGGTCTCCTACAAAAATATATTATCATGTATCTAATCACGTTTCAAGCGAAGCGTATCAAGACTAGAATAAACACACACATGTTATCTGTTCAAATAAAAAATATGTAGGAGAGTTTCAGGCTGTAGGGATGTGGATATGCTTGTTGTATATGTCTAAACATTATTTCCCACCAACTACAGCAACCCAGTCTCATGGCATTTCGTGTTCACCAACACGATTTTTAATCTATTGATTCGTGTTCACAACACGATTTTCCCCTTTTTTTCGTGTTGCACAGCACGATTTTAAAAGCAATGTAGAGACAAAAAGCAATGTATTTCTACTGGTAATGTGTTTCGTGCCTGCAGCAGCACGTCTTTTTCTCCGGTCAGGTCGTGGAAGACCGGAAGCTGTGTGGTTCATAAAAACATGTTCTTACTCAATATCAAGCCACAATTATTGCTTTTATTTTAAATCGTATAATTTCTGACTTTTGTTGCCGTCTGTGAGGAAAATAAATGGGGCTCAGAGCCTCAGGATACTGAAATCTGTATTTTTAAAATCTTTTTTTCCTTCTAATTTGTTATTCTTTTCAAAATAACACACTGTTATTTACTCACCAATAACACAAAATTATCCTTGATTTTATTTATTGGTTTAATTCTGGTTTAATTCCATGATCTCGGGCTTTTTTGGCGTCCGTCAGGAACTGAATTTCAAAATAAAATAACCAGAAACAGACATAGGCATTTCGAGCGATTACCCAAGATCCTCAGCTATGTTTTAAGCTCGCTGATTGGATATTTTAGCCGCAATGCATGCTGGGATTTGGGGTTTATATTATATGAAATCCGGAAAACATTTTAAAATAATAAAATAATACTTAATTCCGAGTGCTCTTGCTTTTCTCTTTGAAAGTCATCACATAACGGCATTGTAATACACGGTTCGGCTGCATTACATATTACAGATCTGCCGTAGTTCTTTATTTATAGAGCCCTGATGAGAAGACCTTTGGAAAAACTGGAAGAAATGCCGCCGAAACTGAATACTTGACGTGGATCATAAATATATCAACAATTAAACAACATCTTCAATTTCTCTTCACACAATACGTCTCCTTGCAGTATCAACACTAATTCGGCGGACTTTTACATTTAATCTAATTCATAGATAGGTTATATTTACACCATAACGGTGCACAGCTGATATAAAAGGACTTTTTAAAGATATTACTGATTTTCTTTGAATGTAAGAATGTAAATACTGAGTCTGAAATAGTATAGCAATATGCTGTAAAATTATGTGAAAGCATGAATAAAACTACACATCTTCAGATGTCGCCAGGGAAAAGAAAGTTTGGGGCTCTCTGCTGGAACTGCTACCCCCGCGACCCGACCACGGATAAGCGGAAGAAGATGGATGGAAGATGGATGGATGGATCTTCAGATGTTGTACATACATAAGTGTCCCACACTAATAATACAAAGTTATTATGGCTGTGTGTACCTTGTGTGCACCACCTAGTGGTTAAAGCACGTTATTGAATTATTGTTTTTATGTGTTATATTTGATTAAAAAAATATTAAGAGTACATACTTTCATAGGGGGAAAGTAGAAGGTGTGTGATAGAAATATAGAATTAAAAAAATCAAGAAGATACTATAAGTGATCTCTACAATAAAACAGTTTAGTGCAGGATGTACAAAGATATTAATAGGAGGAGGTGCAAAACAGAAAAACGAATTAACCTTTATTTAAACATTAAATAACAGATTAAGGTCTTCTTTTAAATAAGAAAAAAACTTTGGGGGTATCTATCAACAGATAAATATTAAGCCTGACAAAGTACTTAACGTCCAATATATTGCTTTCCTGCAATGTTAACTATGTTGAAGCACTTATTTTAACTGATATTATACATATGAATTATAATTTTATGTATGTAGATAGAATAAGAAATGTGCAGAATATGACATTTTAATGGTGGAGGTATACACACATATTGATAGATGTCTTGTAATGCACTGTTGAGGAACCTGTGACCCAAGTTTTTCATTGATTGCATAACTACACCGTAGTTGTGTATGATATGTCAATAAACCTTTGGAAATCTTGAAAGGGATGTGCAAAATAGCCATAATATTCAGTCTTTAATTAACTATTAGTAGAGAATAACGAGTAATGAATATACTTTATTACTCGTTTCCATTCATGTCAATTGCAGATACATGTTTAGTCTTCTCAAGCACCAACTATCAAATATCTCTCCTGATTGTTGGCACTTGACAATCACCTTACCTGAATTTTACTCAGGTGTAACTAAAGTCTGCTTTAAGGGTTGTTTATATTTCACATAATTAATCAGAATCTGCAAAGTAACTCAAATAAGTAGTGGAGTAAAAATACCAGGTTAATCTCTGAATTGTAGTGGAGTAGAATTACAAAGTAACAATGAGCTGTCATGTGGGTATATATTAATGCTGCGCATTATGGACACAAGCGATTTTCACCCATTTATTAATTATATGTTTTACATTTGATAACACCAATGTGTTTAATACTGGCAAATTCTAATTGTAGGACAAACGAAAACGTTCAGTAGAGACGTCCCATAGAACATTTTGCGAAACACAATAGCCAGCGGCGCTGGCGCTGGCCAGCATGTGTAGTTCTGGGGGGGCGTTCGATTCCAGTTTTGGATAGTCTGGCGTGGTTTCGTTCCATTTCAAACAGCTGTTTTACGCTCGGCGTAACCTTGGCGCACTGCCACTCCAACATCCAATCCCAGAGTTTGAAGATTAATCACGGGGACTGTAGTCCTAAACGATAGCTGGGGATTATGGGTAGTGTAGTGTCTTCGGCCAACCTAAACTCAGAAATGTTGACAATCGCAATGATGCTGGAAATTTCCCTTATAGGCCTAAGTCTGTTTACGGTTATTTTTATTTTGAAATTCAGTTCCTGAAGGACGCCAAAAAAGCCAGAGATTATGGAATTAAACCAATAAATAAAAGCAAGGATAATTGTGTGTTATTGGTGAGTAAATAACAGTGTGTTATTTTGAAAAGAATAACAAATTAGAAGGAAAAAAATATTTAAAAATACAGATTTCAGTATCCTGAGGCTCTGAGCCCCATTTGCCTGAGACGGCAAAAAAAGTCCGAAATTATACGATTTAAAATAAAAGCAATAATTGTGGCTTGATATTGAGTAAGAACATGTTTTTATGAACCACACAGCTTCCGGTCTTCCACGACCCGACCGTAGAAAAAGACGTGCTGCAGGCACGAAACACATTACCAGTAGAAATACATTGCTTTTAAAATCGTGCTGTGCAACACGAAAAAAACAACCCTGTCTACTAAAAATTACGTTCCCACAGAACTAAACTGCATTCTCAATTACGTTTAGCCAGAAACGTATTTTCTCCCACGTTACGTTCGTTATGAACGTATCTCAAATACGTTTATTTTCTACATATCTTCAAGAAATATATTTTCTCCCACGTTACGTTTCTTAAATACGTTTATTTTCTACATATCTTTACCATTTATTGTCTTGCTTATAATAATGATAATAGTCATTTATAAATATCATTTTAGAGCACACATTTGAAATCAGTAGACGAGGCTGTAATTTCTCTCATGAGCGAGGCAGAAAGTAATAGTTTCAACATGCCAAAAAGCTGCTGTGTCGTTTATTGCACCTCAAACATTAAAACAAATCCAGAGTTACGTGTTTCTGTACTTCCTCTGAGAAGAAAGGACAGTAACAGAATATCTCTGTGACGCCAGATGTGGTGTTCGTAATGCGATATGATATCCGAAAAAAAATTCAGTTTAGGATGGCCGAAGACACTACACTACCCATAATCCCCAGCTATCGTTTGGGACTACAATCCCGTTGACAAACCCCGTGATTAATCTTCAAACTCTGGGATTGGATGTTGGAGTGGCAGTGCGCCAAGATTATGCCAAGCGTCAAGCTCTTTGAAATGGAACGAAACCACGGCAGACTATTCAAAACTGGACTTGAACACCCCCCAGAACTACACATGCTGGCTATTGTGTTTCGCAACATGTTCTCTATGGCACGTCTCTACTGGGAATTGTACTTTTAAAAGACGTTTTTGTTTTTCCCAAAATTAGAAGTTGACAGTATTAAACTGTGTACAGCCCTGGAGGTTTAGGCGATAGGAAACACATTGGTGTGTACAAATTTAAAACATGTAATTACTAAATGGATGAAAATCGCTTGTATCCATAACGGGCAGCATTAATATATACCCACATGACAGCTCATTGTTACTTTTTAATTCTACTCTACTACAATTCAGAGGTTAACCTGGTATTTTTACTCCACTACATTTATTTTAGTTACTTTGCAGATTCTGATTAATGATGTGAAATATAAACAACCCTTAAAGCAGACTTTAGTTACACCTGAGTACAATTCAGGGAAAGGTGCCAACAATCAGGAGAGATTGTTGGTGCTTGAGAAGACTAAACATTTATCTGCAGATCTCTATAAAGTATATGAATTACTCGTTATTCTCTACTAATAGTTAATTAAAAATTGTCTATAATTGCTATGTTTGCACATCCCTTTCAAGATTTTCTAAGGTTTATTGACATATCATATACACAACTACAGTGAAGTTAGGCAATGAATGAAACACTTGGGTCACAGGTTCCTCAACAGTGCATTACGACATCTATCAATATGTGTGTATACCTCCACCATTAAACTGTCATATTCTGCACATTTCTTATACTATCGACATCAGGCATGGGCAAACTAAGGCCCGCGGGCCACATACGGTCCGTTGGACCTTTTAATCCGGCCCGCGGAATATTGGTACAAAATTGTCCAAATTATAGTAATGACCGCATTAATTTTGCCTTTTTCCTGCAATTCCCGTAATTTCAGTGTATTCCACTAGATGGCGCACTCTAGACACAATTGACCACTCGGCAACCCGGAAAGATCTAAGAACCGCATATGTCACCCTTACAATGGAGGGGGTCGAGATTAACCTGAGCAATCATGGCGAGTACAGCGAATACAAGTTGTAACAAGTAGTAGCGCTGAGCAAAGCGACTAAAACGCGACCACACACTTATAAAAAACACTTATATAAAGTCAGCCAACACTAACCAGCTTAGTGTGATTCTGTTTATTTTACCTTACTTTAATAACCATCCGTTCGCCGTTATTGACCATTGTGAAGAGGCAGATGTTTTCCTGTTTTGTATTATTGCAGCTATCGGATGGAATCAATGGGCTACATGTGGCCATCACAAGTAAAATCATAACGAAAACTACGCCGGTAAAATTTGCCGGCTTATGCCACAATATGATAACAAGTAGTCAATATAGTCTGATTAGCTTCGGTTGCTATGCTAACATCACCTGTAGAATGCCAGAGAAACTTTCATAACAGCGTTGTGATGCCAAACAGCGTCAATTCAGACTGACACACATTCACTGATGGGGATGGGGAATATTTATCAGCTGCTTGTGTGACAGTCAGACAGTGAACACTTTCCAGCGGCCGCTGCTGGGAGTTAACGGGAGAATAATCTCCGGTGGACGAGCCGCGCTCCAGCGGGCGGTAATGCCACTGAAACACATTAATAAACAATGCACCACGGCACTCTGGAGAAAGGTATACGGCTGGAGAAGTAGTTATTTAATTTAATCTGGCTTCGTAGGATTAAAAACAACCCAACGCAGTCCTCTATTGATGTTATGAGCGGTGTTGCGGAGAAAATCAACCACGTAAAATGCAGTGTGGGTCTTAAGAACTTCGAAGGCACGTTATGTCATGACGCAAACGATGACGCAATAATTCACCTTTGAACCTAATTCACATTTGAACCTGCATTTAACAATGAGTGGACCAAAGAAAAGAAAAGTCGACAATGAGTGCCGAGTGTTTAAAGAGGAGTGGACAGCGAAATATTTTTTCACCGAAGTGCGATCAAAGGCTGTATGTCTTATTTGCCAAGAAACCGTTGCGGTATTCAAAGAATACAACATCAGCCGCCACTTTTCCACCAAGCATGCTAACTATGCTAGCAAACAGTCAACGCAAGAACGGGCGGCAACTGCTCAGAGGTTGGCAGCCAATTTAAAGACTCAGCAAAATATTTTTCTCCAACAAACTTCTATTCAAGAGTCAAGCACCAAGGCAAGTTATTTGCTAGCATTCAAATTAGCAAAGGCCAGCAAACCTTTCTCCGAAGGGGAGTTTTTGAAAGAATGCATGGTAGAGACAGCAGGTCTCTTGTGTCCAGAGAGCAAAAACAAATTTGAAAAAATTACTTTATCACGCAGGACAGTGACTCGCCGTGTAGAACTAATTGACGAAGATTTGGCCAGCGAGTTAAACAAAACAGCTGAGTCATTTAAGTTATATTCGTTAGCACTGGACGAAAGTACCGACGTAAAAGACACCGCTCAGCTCTTAATTTTTATCAGAGGGATTAATGACAATTTTGAGATAACGGAGGAGTTTTTGACCATGGAATCTCTAAAGGGGACAACACGAGGAGAGGACTTGTATGGCAGTGTGTCTGGTGTCATCGAGAGGCTGAAGCTACCTTGGTGTAAACTTGCCAATGTCACCACAGATGGATCGCCAAACTTAACAGGAAAAAAAGTCGGGCTGCTGAAAAGAATCCAGGATAAGGTGAAAGAGGAAAACCCTGAGCTGGATGTCATTTTCCTGCACTGCATAATCCATCAGGAAGCCCTGTGTAAATCTGTATTGCAACTTGATCATGTTGTGAAGCCAGTCGTAAAACTCGTTAACTGTATACGAGCGAGGGGACTTCAGCATCGTCAATTTATTAAGTTCCTTGAGGAAACGGATGCTGATCACCAGGACTTGCTTTATCACTCTCATGTCCGCTGGTTAAGTTTGGGGAAAGTATGTCGACGAGTGTGGGAGCTCAAAGGGGAGATTAGCTCATTTTTGGAGTTAATCGGGAAAGCTGACGATTTTCCAGAGCTGAGCGACGCAGATTGGCTTTGTGATTTTGCTTTTGCTGTGGACATACTGACACACATGAATGAGCTGAACACGAAGCTACAAGGGAAAGATCAATTTGTGCACGAAATGTACACAAATGTGAGAGCCTTCAAAGCCAAGTTGACTTTATTCTCAAGACAAATGTCAAACAAATCATTCGCTCATTTCCCCACACTAGCAACACTGAAAGAGGCCCCTCGACGTGTGAAGAAATACAGCAAATCGCTGGACGACCTGCACGGAGAATTCTGCCGTCGCTTTTCTGATTTTGAAAAAATCGAAAAGTCACTTCAGCTGGTGTCATGTCCCCTGTCACAAGACTGTGAAACAGCGCCGCAGGAGTTGCAATTGGAACTGATTGATCTTCAATGTGACTCCGTCTTAAAGGAGAAGTTCAACTCCCTCAAACTGGAGGAGTTTTATGCATAACTAAGCGAAGCCAAGTTTCCAAACATTAGGAGGATGGCACAGAGGATGCTGGTGTTGTTTGGCTCTACCTACGTGTGTGAGCAGACGTTCAGCGTGATGAACATCAACAAATCACGCCACAGATCCCAGTTAACTGATGAACACCTCAGATCTGTCCTGAGAATTGCCACAACCAAACTGACACCAAACTTTGATGCACTGGCAAAAAAGGGTGACCAACAACACTGTTCCCACTGAAATGAAATGTAAGTTTTCTTAGCTTTTTCAGGTAATGGCTTTTACTTGTAATTTGTATTTGTTCACACAAACACTCTCCATCCATCTGCTACTGGCCCGGCCCGTCTGTCAAATTTGAAAACTCATAGTGGCCCCCGAGCCTAAAAGTTTGCCCACCCCTGATCTACATTCATAAGAGTATAATATCAGTTAAAATAAGTGCTTCAACATAGTTAACATTGCAGGAAAGCAATATATTAGACGTTAACTACTTTGTCAGGCTTAATATTTATCTGTAGATAGATACCCCCAAAGCTTTTTTCTTATTTGAAAGAAGACCTTAACCTAAAGTACTCTTTAATGTGTTAATAAAGGTTAATTAGTTTGTCTGTTTTGCACATCCGCATATTAATATCTTTGTACATCTTGCACTAAACTTTTGTATTGTAGAGATCACTTACAGTATCTTCTTGATTTTTTATATTCTATATTTCTATCATTGACCTTCTACTTTCCCCCTATGAAAGTATGTACTCTTAATATTTTTTTCATCAAATAACATTATTCAACAAAAATAACATTATTCAACAAAAATAATTCAATAACGTGCTTTAACCACTAGGCGGTGCAGACAAGGTACACACAGCATACTAATAATAACTTTGTATTATTAGTGTAGGACACTTAAGCATGTATAACATCTGAAGATGTGTAGTTTTATTCATGTTTTTACATAATTTTACAGGATATTGCTATACTATTTCTCATGTTTTACTTCTACACATTAATATCTGATTTGTAAAACATCACAGACAGAAAGGCATACCCGTCATTTAATGGTCAGCTATTGAAATTGTGATTCCATACAGTAGATGTGTCTCCCATCACCCAAATCCCCTGACTATTCTCTCAACTCAGTATTTACATTCTTTAATTCAAAGAAAAATAGTAATATCTTTAAAAACTACAAGTCCTTTGCTATCAGCTGTGCACCGTTATGGTGTAAATATAATAATATAATATATAACCTATCTACCAATTGGATCAAATATAAAAGTCAGCCGAATTACCATTGATACTGCAAGGAGACGTATTTTGTGAAAATAAATGCAAGATGCAGTTCTTCAAGTTTGTCCAGAAGTCTTCTCATCAGGGCTCTATAAATAAAGAACTACGGCAGATGTGTAATATTTAATGCAGCCCAACCGTGTATTACAATGCCGTTATGTGATGACTTCCAAAGAGAAAAGCAAGAACACTCGGAATAAAGTATTATTATATATTTTTTAAATGTTTTCGGATATCATATCGCATTAACATCATATCCCAACATGAATTGCTAAAACATCCAATCAACGAGCTTCAAGCTGAGGATCTTGGGTAATCTGTTCAGTGGGTTTGTGGTGTGTATCGCTCGAAATGTCCCTTATAGGCCCACGTGTTTCCGGTGACTTTGTTTACGGCTAAAAAGCATGCTAAAAAGCCCAAGATTATAGAATTAAACGAATAAATAAAAACAAGGATAATTGTGTGTTATTGTTGAGTAAATAACAGTGTGTTATTTAGAAAATAATAACAAATTAGAAGGAAAAAAATATTTTAAAAAATACAGATTTCAGTATTTTGAGGCTCTGAGCCCCATTTCTTTTCCTCACAGACAGGCAAAAAAGTCCGACATTATACGATTTAAAATAAAAACAAATAAATAAAAAGATAAAACACTGGCATGTAATTTACGTTAGAATAAATAGAATGGTTTTGAATAATAGATGAGAGTAAAATCTGTCACTTTACAGCCCCGCCCACTTTTGGGGAAACCAACGCTGTCATTTGAACGGCGATCAAGCCTGAAGCCACAGAGCTCTTCTGTTACTGTCCTTTCTTCTCAGAGGAAGTACAGAAACACGTAACTCTGGATTTATTTTAATGTTTGAGGTGCAATAAACGACACAGCAGCTTTTTGGCATGTTAAAACTATTATTTTCTGCCTCGCTCATGAGAGTAACAGAGCTGCGAAATTACAGCCTCACCTACTGATTTCAAATGTGTGCTCTAAAATGATGTTTATAAATGACTATTATCATTATTATAAGCAAGACAATAAATGGCAAAGATATGTAGAAAATAAACGTATTTAAGAGACGTTCATAAGAAACGTAACGTGGGAGAAAATATGTTTCTAGAAGATATGTAGAAAATAAACGTATTTGAGATACGTTCATAACAAACGTAACGTGGGAGAAAACATGTTTCTAGAAGATATGTAGAAAATAAACGTATTTGAGATACGTTCATAACGAACGTAACGTGGGAGAAAATACGTTTCTGGCTAAACGTAATTGAGAATGCAGTTTAGTTCTGTGGGAACGTAATTTTTAGAAGACAGGGTTGAAAAAAGGGGGAAATCGTGTTGGTGAACACGAATCAATAGATTAAAAATCGTGTTGGTGAACATGAAATGCCATGAGACTGGGTTGACTACAGAGGACAGACAAGCCAATGGCTGCTGCTGTTATGTCCTGTCAAATACAATTACATCACTGTTCTGTCAGTTTTCTTAATGCATGTGTGAGTACTTCATGGTGCTGTGTGGTGCCTGGTCAGCTGTTGGCCGACTAGGTCTCCATGACTGATGGGTAGCAGAGCCATTGGCACAGACCTCAGTTGCACTAGATGATGCCACAATGCTGCCAAGCCAGGAACTCTACATTCCTCCAAAAGCAGGATAAATGAGGTAGTATGCTTGTGTAGTGGCACGCAACACTACAAAGTACAAGACATGTATATAAACACATGTACTTATATGTTTCTACAATTTCACACATGAAAACATCAAAATCTAAACCATCTATGCTTATTTCTTTTGCCATACCACTGCATTGTATCCACAGGTTTCTGTAAGATATTAAATGACTGTAAACAACATGTCTGGTTCTTATTTAGACTGGGTAGGTTTGGCATCACATCAATTCAGGTTTATGGGTGTATCTTACAGGTTTGATTTGGGCACATAAAAACCCATAAAGATATATTACAGTAAATAAGTGGCTTAGGGTAAACTGGGATATTTACCCACATATTCTATGAGCTAGTGAGATGATTATCGTTCCAAAAAGTCCCTAATATAATCTCCTGCCAGCATAATGAGTCAGTGGAACAGCTATTGCATAATCTAGTTTTAAAAGGCAACCACATACTGTATGATGTGGCATGTGTAAATCAGATGATTTCATATCCACCAAGTACATTTTTGAATGTGTTTTCATTCTGAAGTACAATGACGTGTGGCCCAAGGATGATGGAGTAAATTGTGATTTCAGAATACATGTTTTTCTGTTATTTGAAATGTTGCCTGAGCTGGAAAAAAATTACGTCTGTGAGGCTTCCTGTTCCAATCATTTGAAACTGTGATTCTGGCTCCTCAGATAACGTATTTAGACGCAACAGACCACAATTACCTAGATCAACATCCATGATCTGTCAAGTAAAGGAACATGTGTCACGATCTGTCTTTATGGTGTTTTGTCTTGTCTTGTTTCATGTTTTATGTTGAAAGGTCTTCACTTCCTGTCTTGCCTGTTTCTGTCTGCGTTGTGTCTTGTTTAAATCTGTCTGTGGTTCCCGGTCGTTAGTTTCCCTGGTGTGTCTAATTTACCCGATTGTGTTCACCTGGTGTCCTTGTGTTTTCTCCTCCCTCCTCACCTGTGTCTTGTTTCTGTGATTAGTCTTGTGTGTATTTAAGTTCTGGTTTTTCTGTCTGTCTTTGTCGGTTCGTCTTGTGTCATGACTAGTTCGTCGATGAGTGTTCTGTTTTGTCTTTGTTTAGCACCTAGCCTTGAAATAAAGGAATTCTCACTTTGATCTGCATTTGGGTCCTACCTGCTTCACACACCGTGACAACATGATCCTTTTGGTTTTCTGTGCTTCATCACATGTGATAGCACACATGTGATGGTCTAGTTATGTTCTTTTGTTTAGTTTATAGGCGCAGTGTACATTAATAAACATTACTGTAAATGCTGCAGTTAGCCAAGAGGGAACTATTTCTATGTAACATCTGGTTGATTACAAAGTCACCCTGCTCAAGCTGCCGCCATTTTGTCATCCTCCTTCCACTACAATTATACACACTGCTGAGCTTGGATTTTTCATTTTATATGACATTGTATATGTGGCTCTACCTCTATACAGATAGCCTAGCAGTGACCACCAACTGGCGGCCCGCGGGCCACATCCGGCCCGCTAGACATTCTCATCCGGCCCGCACGACGGGGGTGACTGCGGCGTGGTTACTGTGTGCAGTACCGGAGTCCAACAGAGAGGCAGCAGCTGCGGGACAGTAGACTGCGTACTGCGAAACCTTCCCTCCCCTGAAGAAGAAGTGATCCTTCGTTGTGAAGAGTCTGGTTTGTGCGCTCCGCACCACAGCAGTAGCCCTGCTGCGACAGAGTCCAACAGAGAGGCAGGAGCTGCGGGACAGTAGCCTAGAAGCAAGGTTGGGTTGTAACGGAAAACATGTAACGGCGTTACGTAATCAGAATACAAAAATCAAGTAGGCTAACTGTATTCAGCTGGCGTTACATTTGAAAAACGAGTAATCTAATTACATTTACTTTCGTAAACCTGAAGTGAATACATTTTGGAATACTTATTGGAATTATTGGTGGAAAAATGTCCTCACAAAATGTAATATTCATTACCGGCAGAGCTGTGTGCACACTGCACAGCGCTGCAGCGTGTCTGTGAGCGAGAGAGATGCAGCGTGTCTGTGAGGCCCCGCCCCCGCACGCAGATGAGAGAGAGATCTCTTTTAAAATATATTGAAAGTTAGAAACGGAGATGGTTAGATAAAATGTGCAAGATAACGTTTATGTAGAATTTATTTATTGTCAAAATGATGACATTTCATAACGGGATCAAATCAAAGTGAATGACCTGCTGCTGCTGAATGCATGGGGCAAGTGACTGGAAAAAGTTTTAAAAGTTATAACATCGTTTCAGATAATAAATAATAATGATAATTCATTCTATTTAGGGGCGCCTTTCAAAGCACCCAAGGACACCTTACAATGCATAACATATTCTAAGGAAAGGTTTTAAGACCGTACAAAGAATGCAGTCTGGGTGATGTTTTTTATGTGTGGTGCAGATGAGAGGGAGCTGTCCAGAATGACACCAAGATGTTGTGTTTGAGTTCTTGATAAGCCATTAAAACAGTAAAATACGTGTCTCCTGTTCACCAAAACATACCCATCTGTTATGGAAAAATAAAGTATTCTAAAAGTAATCTGAATACGTTAAAGTAGACCCGATTCCAAAGTTTAAGACACGTAACTGTAACTATATTCTGATTACTTTCAGAGCCATATATTCAGTATTTAGTAACTGATTACAGAACACTGTAACCCCCCCCCGGTCTACAACTTCAAAAATTCTGGACTATATAAAAATCGCTGGCCCGCGATAGTGTCTATTGGATACATTTTGGCCCTTGGACAAATGTAGTTGGTGATCCCTGGGAGCAATTAGATCTAAATATAACCACAAGGGATTGTCAGGGTTCAGCCGTCTTTATATTCTTGTCAGAGTAACATCCAATCAGGCACACATTGGTGTATGGAACTAAAACAATACTGTTAACATACTAACATGCACACAATGACTGTGATAACGTGCTGATGTTAACCTTTCTTGCCATCATAGTTAAGCTTGTTAGAATGCTAACATTTGCTCATTAGCACTTAACTAAGTACAGATGTGGATAGTGGGAATGAGCTTTGAGTGTATTTGGTCTTAGAATAAAGTTTTGAAAAGACGCAGAGGTCTATGAAGTGTTTTTCACTGATGCTTCGCATGAGTAATTTACAGTGGAATGAATGGGCCACCATGTAGAAATGTTAAAACTGTGTCCAAAACTCCTAATACTTGTACATGATAATATCAAAGCTCATTATAATGCACCAAATAGATCAAGCCTATGATCTGTTCTCAAAATTGGCTTGATATTTCGAGACAGCTTATGACACAAACATGTTTTTATATAAGTGCAGAGAGGAACATATTCTAGATAGTGTCCAAAAACGTGTGTAGTTACCTTACTTAAATGGGGAAAAAACTGCTGTTTTATGTGTCAAATTGAGTCAAAGGCTCTGGTTAGTTTTGAACCCAATACAAACATGTACATTTATTTTGGAGTCAAATGTCTTTTCACCCGCAAAGTCTTATATTCACTTAGCTATATGCTCTGTTTTGTCCCCATTAACAGCTGCCAAATGTGTCTCTTGAACTGCTAAATGCTCCTGTGTTAACCAGCTAACTTCATATGTCTGCCATTTTGTATTAGCGGATGTTATCTTATCACAGATTAAAATATCGAGATGTTTTTCAGACTACTAAAAAACTGCATGCTGAGATGGCGACCATAAAAAATAATACCTTTGAAAGAGTTTTTCAACTGCACAACATCTAGCATCTAACATACTTAGATCCTATTACTGTAGATGCTTAAGTAGAGACTTCAAAAATATCCATGTGGATCATTAATGACATTATGCTGCCATAAATGTGAAAACAATCAGTGTCAATAACTGTTAATGTTGCATAATATATTGGGAGAACACAGTGTTATGTTGCATTTTTCTCTGATGGTTCTCACGACTGATAGTAATTGACATCAAAGACAAATTAATGTAGCTGTTGACCAATGGCTTGTTCAGTGCTATGGGATGTATCCTGCAGAATTATTCTAGTCTCAAACTGAGCCAGGCTGGAGCTGCAGCTGTTCTACATTTAATTTTGCTTAAACCATTTAAGCCGTTTACAGCACTACAAGTGGTGAGTAAGAACTTGTTGACATGTTGCAACTTAAAGGGATAGTGGAAATGGAACCTCAAATAGTTTCGTTTTAACTTATATACAAGCATAATTACGTACCAAAACAATCACACCTGATTAAAAAAATATAATAATTGCCTTACGCATGTTAGAAGCACTTTATTGCAGCTTCCCCGAAGTTTTTTAGAAACGAAATGTTCGACTCAGCCAAACCGGAAGTGACGAAAACTCAGGAAGACGATACGATAACAAACCATGGCGTCTATGCAGAATGAACGTGGAAGGGCAAATATACCAGACAAAGAAGAAGGATTGTACGAGGTATCCAGTGATGATAGCGAGTCAGAAACATCCTCTCGGCTTTCCTACGAAAATGTCGTTTTAGGAACTGAATCTGAATCCGGTTCAGTAAGCGACGATGGTGACAATATTGAGCCAGACGATGGACCATTACGTCCTTATTTGTTCGAGCCCGAGCCCGAGGTGATGGTTCACGGCATGGGCAATGGCGAGGATGACCAGGACCAGGCGCCAGATGATGCACCCCTACGCACAAATAATCTTGACTGGTAGGTCCCTAAGCATAGCTCACGCATCTTAAGATCACCTGTAGCCTTTACAAATATTAATCATTGTTAACCAGTTAAGCCCGAAGGTCCCCCCAGTGGACCCCTCCCACAGTTTTGTTTCTCTCACATGTCTCAGGGCTTCTTAACATTTATGAAACTATTAATGTTTCATACCCTTTTAAAGGTAGAAACTCCGCTAACTGACAATAAGAACAATTATTAGCTAGAAAAAACACAAGAGTAATACCAAGCCTTTGAATTAGCATTGAGCGAAACAATGCTAACTAATGCTAACGCTTTTTTAAACACAACACACGGTAGAAATGCCCGTATCTTAACTGCACAAACAAGATATACGATTTAAAGCTGAGACTCCACACATGTAATGTCATCACTGTAAGACCTCGAATTCCTGGAGCTATCAGCCAGAAAAGAGAAAGTAAACAACATCCTAGGATAGCCAGGCTGCCTGTCAAGTGTAGGCTGTACTCACAGTACTGTTAGTCTATCATGTCTATATGATGACTGTAGTGTACACATACGACACTGTGTACCGGATAAATGGCGTTGTACAAAATGGTACAGGCTAATGATGCATTAAATCAACAAGAAAACATAATAAAATACTCACTTCTTATGTATTCCACTTTCAATTTGAGCTAGAGACCGAGGAATCTCGAAACAATCGTCAGTAAAATGACGGGAGCACACGACTGCCGAATTACTCGTCAGCTTCGGCTCCGTGAAGTTTGCCCGTGTTATCTGAACAAATTTCACCCACTGACGACGAATGGCTGGGTTTCTTGGAAACGCATGCGTCGATACGCCATTCTCTGCATTTGCTGTCGCACTACAGCCATACAAAACACATCTATTCACCATAATAAAGGTCGGCTATTCACATGCAAATGCTATTGAATGTCCGCCATTGTTTGTGCCCGTCTTCCTTTGCTCTCGTCATCACCCGAAGATTCCCGACGATTCCCGAAGTATTTTGTTTCATTGAGAGGGCGCAGTAAAATTGAAAATAAAATGAAACTAGGCACATGAAATTAAAAAAAATTGTTTATTATGCTTATTTTTAATAAAAATACATAAGTTAAACCCAAAATTCGCGGATTTCCACTATCCCTTTAAGTGGACAAATAAGAAGAGCAAAGAGGAGAAAGACGTTTGTTTGTGAGTCTGAGAATGTGTCCAGGCATGCATGTGTGTCTCAATCTTTAGCTTAGCAGATCAAGCTGAACTGTTGACTCTATAATGCCCCGGCCACACGAGGACGAAAACGGTCGTTTGCGTTACTGTTTAGTGTCATATAGACCGTTAGGCCACACGAGGACGACCAAATACGGCACTAACGACTGCGTAAACGATAACGGGTCCCAAGGTGGATAGAACGGCATACGCAACGCTCTGGGGGGTCAAACGGCTCGGTGTGTACGCCCTATACGATCATTTTCTGATAATGATGAGGCAATAGCCCCGCCTCTCCCCACCTCTGCTGCTCACCCCCGCGTCAAAGTAAACTGCACACTGAATTCAGATTATTTATCTTTCTCTCGATATGGACCTAAACGCGAGTGAAGTCTAATCTGACAGGACGGAGACACGCAGCTCTGCTTACCTGCAGCTCCTCCCGCTGTGATGCGGCGGTGAACGGAGTAAAACACACATTTCAAGTCATATCATCACCCTTAGCTATTTTAATTACCTCTCAAACTACCTAAACTAGATATAAATATGTTTATTTTTACTGTCGCCCGGGTCACTCATTACTGGATCAGCTGCTGCATGAAACAGACACTGGCGCTGTCCGAAGAGAGGGAGGAAAAAGAGAGGCTCCGTGTATTTTATTATTATAATATATAGATTCGTTATTCATTTGTTTTAAAGCTCAATAAATAACAAAGAAGACCTTTGACCGGCACTTTTATAATTTTGTCGGAAGATTTCAACTTTAATACACGTTGACTGGCGAAAAACTCTGCCCGGTTCCCTCGGCCCCCACCGCAGAGAATAAACAGAAGGGCAACCATGACAACCATGCTTCTTCACTGCTTTTGTGGAGGAAGTTACAGCGCCACGTACAGGCTCCTGCATATGTACTGCAGCTTCTCCAGCGGTTGGAGCTAAACGGAGCTGTCTCGTGTGGGCAGACACTATCCGGATGACTATTGCGTGTGGACGGAAGCTTTTTTCCGATTGCGTTTGCGTTAATCCTATGTGTTTAGCCGTTTTCGTCCTCGTGTGGCCGGGGCATCAGTGTACTGTATTCAGTGTAAGCCAAAATAACTCATTTGTTACCCTCTGTCGGCTTTGAACTAGCTACCTTCATGGTCCAAACCTTTTCTGGCACCCAGGCCTAATACATCAAGAACAAAGTGGTTTATTTGCATTGAAGAAAAAAACTATGCCTGAGGACAGACAGTGATTAATGATTGATCTTTTGTTTTGGCACAAATGCATGCTCTTTGAGTAATGTGTCTTTATTCTTTCTCAACAGGATTCCATTTTTTTGGAGAGGACACATCTTAACGCTGTCTTTAGGTTCAGTAAGAGAGTCAAAAGACCTGAAGTAGACAAATCTTTTCAGGCAGCAACCCTGTTTCCTAATAAGTGAATGTATACTACTCATTTGCAACAGTGAATGAATTGGGGAAGAAATCTGATGCTAACAGGTTTGTGTCTTTAGCAACACAAACAAGACGAAGTTATGCAAACCACACTGTCAACAGATTGTATTCCTTTTTCTTACAACTGCTCATGGCAATTACAGAAGGTTTTTAAGGGTTAGGGAATGTCAAACTGTCTTAATGCTGTTTTTAACTGTCAAAATGCTGCTGTGACAAAATAATTTCCCTAATCTACACTGTAACAAATGTTCCTGTCAAATAACAGTAAAGTGCTGGCAGCACTATACTTTACTGTAATACTACAGTACTCATACCGTGAAATGACTTTACAGCCTCTTACTGTAAACATAAAATACAGTATACTGATGTATTTTTTCAATTAACAGTAAAATACTGGCAGCAGAGACGCCAGCAATATACTGAAATTCTACAGTATTCATACTGTAGAACAATTTCAGTTTATTACTGTAAAATATGTAATAATTCACAGTAACATTCTGGTTAGGGGGTTGCCAGTAGATTACTTGATTGACAATACAACAACTCAATTTAGCATTTGAGAATATCTAAAAAGTCATTATTAATTAATCAACATAAAATATGTACAGTATTGTTCTGTGGGTTACAGACATCTGCTTTTTAAATGCATTATAAGCAACATTTAGAAAACAAACGGTACTATTAAAACATTTTTAAATGTGCATTAAGACAATTTTTTAAATATACATCAGTAAGAACATTTAGAAAATATGCAGCAATAGCTAAATGTGGGGCTTGTGTTTTGCCTCTTGAAATAGTCCTGTGAGGTAGGTGCATGCTTCACTTCAGGAAGATTCTGGATCAATTCTGGATGGGTGCGGACAGTCCTGATAGAAAGAGAAATCTTCTGGTTCAGGTAGAGATGACCAACACTTGCTGATCCTTGTTCCTCTCCTTACCAGTGTTGCCACTGTAAAACAGCAACAAACTAAATAATTAATCAAAAATAACTCTAGAATCGGGAATGTACAATAACAATGCTTATAAAGCTGGTAATACCAAAGTGTCTTGTGGCATAATGTGGCAACGTCAGTCTGTCAAAACAACACATGGAGTGAGTGAGACGAGAGAGAGCTCACTGACCTATATGAAGTCCCATTCAAAGTCAAGGAGGTTCTTCAGTGGTGTGGAGACGTGTGTGTTGACTGTGGTAGACTTCTTCTGGACGATCACAGCCGTCTTCTTGGAGACAACCTTGCCCCGGATGGCCTTTGTTCCTCTCTCTGGGTTGATACCAATGAAGCACCTGAAATCAGAAAAATATTAAGATCAGAGACTGAATGGAAAACTATTAGCAACACTTTGTTGTCTTAAAGGGGTAGTTTGGGTTTTATTCCATAAGGTGATATGAGTTGCTAACCGGTACTGACATAATGGGGTATTTAGTGTAATTGCGCTGCTTGATTTTTCCTATCCCTTCTATATCTTGGACCTATTTCATTTGTTGAAAATTGCCAGTGTATTACTATGCCGGGCCCGGCGCCACGAGGGGGCAAAAGGGGGCATTGCCCCCTCAGTTGTCTTATTTGCCCCCTCAGCTTGAGCATCATTCATCCATCAAAAAGTACAATAAATGTCACAATTAATAAATAACTTTAAATAATTATTTTCCCCAACACACGTTACTATGTTTAGATCAGATACGTGGGCCGGCAGTCAAGCAACGTGTAAAAAAGCCTTAACCCCAAGTGAGCTTGTAGTCTTAATGTTAGCGTGTGTGCTTAGCTGTAAACACAGTCGGATGGGTGACCAAAACGTCCCCGTTTTCCAGGCAAAGTCCCCGTTTTCGGTGGCCGGTACCCGGTTGAAACTCCCGACAATGTTCCCGTTTTTGAACGTGCCTTAAAAAACAGAGCAAGGTGAAATAAAATGTTACATGTCAGTAAAAACAGAGTAACAGTGTTGTGTCTTTTTGTAGCGTTAGCGTATTTCTTCTTCTTCTTCTTCTTCTTCAATGTACCTGCCCGCGAGATATTGGACAAAAGAAACTCGGCTAGTAGTGTCAACTAAATCCATAGTATTACAACAAAAGTACTTTAAACGAGGTAAATTACAAATGTATGTTCTCAATCGCCAAGTATGGGATTGAATATTACATTAGTTTAGATTCGATGTATTTGGTCCCAGGGGGAAATTCATTTGCACAGCTCTGTTGTGGTAATCTGTATTATATCAACTGTATTGGTACAATGAGCGACATCTAGTGGCGGATTGTGCAGCTATCTAATAATCTGTTATTAAAGATCAGAGGGAAAGAACAGAATGAGAGGGGTAAATCCGGAATACAAATAAAGAAGCAAAGATATTGTAGAGCAGTGAGAAGGAAAAAAAGCTTGGTGTGTCAATTCATTACATTGCCAGTATTTTTCGTTGTTGTGAGAAAACAAAAATCGCCCCCTCTGATTTTTTAACAGCCCCCTCAGTCATTTAATCCTGGAGCCGGTCCTGTACTACGCACTGGAGCCAGTTCACATATTACGCCTCTATTCAAACTTATTGGCGGCTTGATATTGGAATCGGCTCCACTGAATAGTAATACACATAAGTAACAAAGAAAATATTTTCAAGATATACAGAGTTTGTACCGAGTAGTACAAGAGCATCAAGCAGCAGAATTACTCAATATATGTTGTATTCTCGTGTGAATGGTTCATGTTTTTTTTGTGTTTTTGTTAACTGACTAAATGTTCTGCTATTCATTGTTGCCTAACAATTGACCAGCTGGCAGGGAAATGTATGACTGCCTGCCTGAGTTAATGTCTATGTCAATACCGGTAAGTAACTAATGCCATCTTATGTTAAACAAATCCAAACTATCCCTTCAAGTGTGAAAAGTAATGATTTGTGGTTATGATTTATATTATATTATAAGATTTTAATTGTAAATAAAAAAACATAATGATTACAAGGAAATGAAAGGAGTCTTACCTCTGAATGAATTCCAGAGTACAGGGCAGGCTGCATCTTCCTGATACTGAAGGTTGAATACATAGTAGATCGCAAAGACAGCAGCAAGTCCCGTCAAAAAGGTTGGTGTGATACCCTCAGATATGACACGGCCCTCAAGGGTGATCATCCATCGCTGTCCAGTAGTGACTTGCCCGGTTCCACCTGAAAGTTAAAGTAATAGCAACATCAGAATGCATCTCACCTTGCGTAAACATGTGTAAACTCAAAGAACAATGGCCAATCTGATATATAATATGTCTATCAATTAAATGCATACCAACCAGTATCAGACGAGGACTTGCAGGTAGAGTGAGGGTTGTCTCAACGTCAGCTGCGGTAGCAGACACCTGCAGAGAACAGACAAAGACACTAACCAAATGCATAATGAAACATATTATGTATTAATGTTGATTAGGCTAAAATATGTCAACAAGAAGCCCAGTATAATTAATTACTGGCTGCTTTTCTGTACCACCTGTATCAATCTTCGTGCTGACCAGTGGCGGCTGGTGGAAAATATTTTTGGTGGGGCTATGGAAATAGGGACCAAACCATACTAGGGCGGTCCGGGGGGATGATGTTAGAGGGGGGAGGACAAATTGAGGCTTAAAAATATGAGATAATCCATAATCTTCAGTGTGGTTAGCTATGAATCTTCAGTAGGCCCACACAAACTGCAGAACACTGGTGCTTTGGGAACACTCAAATGATTTAATTTCCATTTAAAATCAGGAGACTAAATACGAACTGTGTGTGTGTGTGTGTGTGTGTGTGTGTGTGTGTGTGTGTGTGTGTGTGTGTGTGTGTGTGTGTGTGTGTGTGTGTGTGTGTGTGTGTGTGTGTGTGTGTGTGGTCATACTTGCCAACCCTCCCGCGAAATTTTCGCGGGAGACTCCCGATTTCATTGCCCTCTCCCGGTTTCCTCCCGAGGTCATATTTCTCCCGCATTTCTCCCGATTTCTGACAAAATCAGATTTACTCACGACTGTTTCCACTCGGACTTTAATACAGCTACACCATTGTTTGGTTTCCATGGTAGCGCGTCTCTTTAGCAGCGCACGCAACTCAAAGTTTGAGAGGGTGAGGAAGATGAAAACTGAACAAGAATCGACAACTCCACCCTCTGCTCACTCCTTTCCTGTAAAATACAGGTCCAGCCCACACATATGCTCCATGGTGCTACAGGCATTGCCCTTACAACTACAATAAGCATGTAAATGTTAATCTATAGCTCCGGCGATCCACTAGCACCGGAGTCTCCACCTGCAGACAACTACTGTAGCGTCACCTTGGATACGAGTCCAAACAACTCACAGACACACAGGCCAGGGTGCTGACAGGGCGCCCTTTGAGCATCAGATCTGACGACGCTGATTGGCTGAAATTATGTTTCGGCGGCATAGCAAATAGCAACAGTCAGCTTGTTGGCTGCTGCTGCTAGGGCTGAGGGCTTTCTACCGCCCGGACGAGAGAGGGTAATGATACACGCTGTGGCCAGGCAGGAAACATGTGACTTATCAGTAACTTTAGACATCGTAAAACAATTTTAAACGAGATGTTATTGTAGATTATACATTTTACTGATACCAACTACGTATATAATATTTACCTTCTTCATTAAAAATGTTAAAAAATATGTTTTTTTAAAATGACAATCAAACATGTGGGAAGAGGGGGGGCGGTGCCCCTAGCGCCCCTATTGGTCGGCCGTCACTGGTGCTGGACATTAGCTAGGCAGTTGGGCACACAAAAAGAGACTCACATGCCTTAACATGCACACGGGTCCATGCTACGTAAACAAAGCACAGAAAATCTTAAATTACAACACAAACAGAGGACGCTAAAGTAGAAGTATAACCTAATCCCCACATCAAAAACAATTCCTAAAATATGTTTTTTTCCACCTGGCTCTGCCTCTTCTCTTCTACTCTTCCCACTGTGACTTGAGTAACTAAGTGACCCTCCAATTTAACCCCTGCCTGAAATCCATAAAGTGAATATACTTCCAACCGCACACAGGAAGATGCATGAGCAAATATTTGAGAAATACTTTACTAACTACTGCTTAAATCAAAGGTGAACATTGGGAAACAAATACCTGCACTCTACTGTACATATATCCCATAGTGCAACATTTCACCTCCTGTGCCTTTTCATCAATGATGTAATGGTAGTTAATGTCAAGGGAGTATTGTACTACCTTGGGTTGAAACTTAAACCAACTAAAGCTTAGTAAAAGCAAGATGTGATTTAGTTTTCTTTTCCTCTCTCGAGTATTGACTTAGTTAATTCCCTGTGCCTGAGATTAAGTTTGGTGAGGAATGTGCAAACATTAGACGACAACACTGTTTCTCTCCAGTGTATCTCAGTACCATGGTTACCCACCAAGGGGGTTATGACTGCATGTCTTGCAGAAAACAGGGCTCTGCTGACAGACACTGTCTGGCTTAGGAGATGGGGGAAATTTGGGGATGCAAGGTATTCTATTCATGCAGGACATCAACCGTTCACACGTATACATGCACTCACCTCTCCACTTACCCACAGCTTCTGTAAAGGAAACAATCAATTGCCTGTTGATGTCATACTGAAGGAAAATAGTTCTATGTGGTTTTAAGGTTTTTGCTCATCTCTGTTTTGGAATGCATGCAGCACACTGTGGCTGGAGCCACACGAGAACGGTCACGCAAACCGAATTCGATATCAAAAAAGTCTTCCGTCCACACGCAATAGGCACCAGAAACGTGTCCGTTCACACGAGACGCTGTAGTACATATGCCGGGCCTGTAAGTGGCGCTGTACTTCCGCCACAAAATACACCAAAAGCAGCAAAGAAAACTTCCCGAGCATGGTTGCCATGGTTACCCTTCTGTTTATTCTCCGCGGTGGATTTAGCAGCAGAGGTGGGGAGAGGCAGGGCTCTAGCTCTTTTTCTCCCTCCCCGAGGCAAGCGTGTGCTCTTGCTGTAAATCTCTCCGGTAGTCCACCAGCAGATGAAAAACACCCACCTCTCCGCCTCTTCCAAGGGACGAGGGAACCGTGCGGCAGAGTTTCAGTTAAAAAAAAAAATCGCCGGTCAACATGTCCGTTAAAGTTTAAATCTTCCGGACAAAATTGGAAAAGTGCCGGTCAAAGGTTTTCTTTCTTATTTATTGAGCTTTAAAACAAATTGATAACAACTCTATATAATAATATAAGAATAATAAACGGAGCCTCTCTTTTCCTCCGTCTCTTCTGACAGCCCAGCAACTAATCTCTGAGCAGGAGAGGTGGGACTATTGCTTCATCGTTATCAGAAAATGATCGTATAGGGCGTAGACACGGAGCCGTTTGGCCCCCCAGAGCGTTTCGTCCGCAGATCGTTATCAGTGTTTCGCTGTCGGCCTCGTGTGGCCGAACCGTCTATATCAGGGGTGCCGAAAGTGTGGGTAGATCGCATGGCATTAGGGGTGTAACGGTATATGTACCGAAATTATTCGATACGGGCCCTTCGGTTCGGTACACGTGAACAACTTTTTGGAAGTAATCTCAGGTGCTGCGTCGCAGCATTCAGAGTAATTTGCTCACATTGGGTTCAACGTGTCATAGAGCGACCAAGTCATTTAATTGGACGAGAGGCATACTATGAGAGCTGGTCACAGGGATGCGTTTAAATGTAGTCAGTAATTTCAGGAACTGGCGAAATGGCAAACGCAGATAAAGTTGAGCTCGAAAATCCTCCAGCATCATTGAAGTCTCCGGTTTGGGAACATTTTGGTTTCGCAGTTACGTACAAGGATACGTAACCGGTCGATTGCGATCGACGTATTGGGCACCTCTGATATAGACGGTTCGGCCACACGAGGCCGACAGCGAAACACTGAAAAAAAACAAGAAATATTTAATGTTTTGTGATAATTTTTTCTGCTGTACCGAAAACGTACCGAACCAAACCGAACCGTGACCTAAAAACCGAGGTACGTACCGAACCTAAATGTTTGTGAACCGTTACACCCCTACATGGCATTGAAAAAAAAAGGGGAAAAAAAAGGGTTCATGCAGCATCACCTCCTCATCTGAAGTGCAAATGCGGCGCACTATTATGTGCTTATGTGGCGTAATTAGTGTAAGCGCCACAGTTTATCCGCCGTTTAGTCCACTAGTCCAATTTGTGCCAATTCATAGCCTGTATGAACCTGCCATGTCTTTTTTAACGCCCCCTTCAATGAAAGAGCTTTAAGTTGTGTTACATTCCCTCTTCATAACATTAAGAGGAACAACATTAGAAATAATGCCTGATGAAGTTTCCTTAGCTGACCTCATGATCCATCGTGTAATGTCCAACAAGAAATATGAGTCATTTCATACAAAGGCTCTTGCCTCGTGGCCCCCTGACCCCCTAACTGAAATGAAAAGTCCTGATTAGAATGATTGGTCAGTATCAGTTTTTGTCATGACAAACTATTCAATAAATGTGATATTTCAATCTTTTTATCTAGGAATAGGAGATTGTATGGTATTTGAATGTGTTGTTGAGTTACTAAGCAATAAGTCCTCGAAATGACACAACGAATCATTTTAATTCTTACTGACATTGAGAAAAACACTTCATCATCGTTTGTCATGCCTTTCAAAACTGTGACACATCACTTTTCCATTATGGTTACAAGCATTGTTTGTGTTCAAATATCTACTTTCTTAGGATAAAGGGAAAGAGTTATGTATGTTTCACTACATTTCTAATTAAGGCTCAGGGGATTTTGTCATCATGGTTCCAAGAAGTCATTGGTTAAGGTTGGAAAATGATTGTGGCCACGGTTTAAAGCCGTCAGTCCCAATCTGCGCTCTAGCGTTCCCAGATCCTTAACTTCAAACCAAAAACAGTTTGGGAACCTCCGGTTTACAGGAACCTACTTTGACAGCTGCAATGGCAGCAAAACAATGTCTTCCAGTGTCAAAGTCTAACATTTTGCTGACTCATCCGTAAAACCAAGTCCCGGTACTTCCTCCTATGGTTTCCGAATCAGAGGAGGTCATTATCTCTATGGCAGCTTGAGGGCTTTACCACTTGAACATGCCATTATTAGACATTTGTTGAAATAATGTATCCTCAGTAGGGCCGTCTCTTTTCGTTATGTGTTTTAAATAGGAATACGGATCTACACATTGCTTCTGCTGGTGACTTTTCACCAAAAGTGAAGAAGCCGGGAATTAAAGAGCTTTGGAAAGTCCCAAAGCAAAGATCATTGTGAATGATAAGAAGTGAAATAAAGCAACTCTCATATAATGGTAATATCGAATGAACGGTAAGAAAACATATCTCATGTAACAGAAAAGTAGTTTAATGGTTGTATTGGAATGGAAAAAAACGACAAATTCTAATGAATTAATCACAAACTAATATATAACCAAGTGCCGCTATAATAAGATAACTCATAGACTGAATCAGCCCTATTAAACCTTTCAACACTTTAATGCCACCAAGAGACCCTTACTACTGATACTCCCATGTCATGCAACATCTTATGCAAAACAGTTGTTTAGTCCAAGTTGTGTTCATGATCTAAAGTGGCTTCAGACTCAACACCCATGCTGTCATTGGTAGACTACACAAGGTTACCTGAGTTGCACATGGGACAACATGAATAAATGAAAATGCTTCATAACACACAGCTGTGCCCCCTGTGGTTTGCCTACAGGGCAAACTCCTCTGAGCAGGATGAGGCAACACGGGCCTCAACATGTTTAGTCTGGTCTGCACTGAGGGGTCCTGTTAGGTTTCACCCTGCACTCACTGTGTCATGTGTTGTATAACTGCCAAGTAATGTGTCAGGGCTAGTTAGTCATTCACTTACCTACTAACTGATTCTGATATATTTGACAATTAAAAACTATTTTGATGCTCCCAATTGCATAGATGGAAACATAATTACATATTTATTACTGGAAAAATAGAAAGACACAATATTTAATGTGACATAAAATACAAGGTTTTGTAGCAATTAACAAAGAAACATTTCACCTTCTTTTTGCAGGCACCATTTTTTTAATTAATATTGAGTGCAATCAAGTTAGTAATTGTTTAATTTGTTCAAACTAAACTCAAAATAAGAGCTTCAACCTTTATAATATAACTTCAACGAAAAACAGAGCCTTAAGAAAATGCCTCTCACCTGAAAAAACATAAAATAAAAAAATGTAAATCCTCTTTAAATGTTTCTAACATATAACTTAATGTAAAGCAGCTATTTGGGTTTCAAATGTCTCGATGTGAGTCGGGATATCTGGAAAAAGTAAGTCATTTATTTTTAGTTCTTGGGATTAAGAGTAATTGTGCATTCATTCTATACAATTCTGGGATTCATTTGGGGTTTTATTTGGATACAGTTTTAACATCTGTCATGATTTAACACAGAAAATAATCTATTTTTGGTCTTTCCTAGCGTCACACTGAGGACTTACAGAGGTGACAAAATGGAAGAAGATAATTTGGCTGCACACTCACCATGCCCTCAGTTAGTCTGTTTATATTTGTAATAAGCCTAATGATGAAAATACATTACAGCATGTGGGTGGCAAAGATGGAATGAGCTCATGCATTTTCTTTAAGATCCAAAAAACAAAGGAAAACAGTTTTTTTTTTCTTCAAGCTGACTTCACTCATTCAGTATGTCGTTATGTTTAATAAGATGCACTACTTTCGAGCGCACCTTCACTCAACATATGACTAACGTCCTCTCGTCATCTGATACCCCGTGAAACATTGTGTAAATGTTTTTCAGAAATGTTAACTGGAGGGCTAACATGTCCCTGGAGGAGACAATGAAAAGCTAATATTGTTATGTCATAAGGGACGCATTAGCTCCATACATTGGATTGACATGAAGGACAAGAGTGCATTAGAACACTATTCTTCACTATTCCACATGTGTGTTGTGTTAACTCGCCATTACTCATCCAACCAACAGGTCATCATAATTTAATATCACCCAAAATTCCGGTACATGTACTTATCAAGCTTTATAATGGATGGGCATGTCCATCCATCCATTATCAGTTAAGTCATCTGCTGTTATATATTACTGTGATACGGTCCACTGATGTTTTCCTTGTGTCCTATGAAAGGAGCAGATAGGGGACAAACAGTTCTCAGAAAAAGGGCCTCGCTATAATCAGAAAAAAATCATTTGACGGGCCAAAGAGGTAAAAGGAACTGCAGCTCAACACCTTGTCCAGCTCAGGACACATAATAACTGTCTGAAATGTTTCTTTAGGTGCACCAATCTATTGCTTTTAGGGCTATGATTTCATGGTGTGGGGTATCAATGTTTAACCAGAGTTGCAACACATTAGCCTCTCTTACAATTAACCACTGTGAAACACGTTTTTGGACCAAAATCAGTTAATTTTCCTCTGTTTTTTAATGTACTCTATATTTAAATGCTACAGAAGTATGGAAAGTTGAGTGAGAGAAAAGGGAATACATGGTGATTCAGGTATTTTTTCTAAGTACCTTTTATATCTACTCTCACTGTCCTCTCATTACTTCTCAGACTTCTCAACAAATTAGCACATTTTAACATGAAATGCCAGAATAAGATGCCAAACATTATATGCTACCTGCTTAGCATCAGCATTTAAGTAATAACAGTGTGATCAGGTTTGCATGCTGGCCTTAGCTTCCAAGCATATAGTTCTGGACTTTTACCATCAGAATTTGCCATGTTAGCATTCTAAAGTGTTCTAATGTGGCGTCAACACAAGGGCGTTCGAGGCTGATGGAAATTACAATAGTTTTACAGGTATGTGGTCATAATTCAAGGTATTGGACACATTGCAATTCAGACTTGATGATGGCACACAACAAAAAGATAACCATGGTCAGTAGGATGAACCACACAAAGTTTCAATACAGTCCATCAAAAGTTCTTTGGATACTTCTAGATCGTCGAAGAAGTGATAGACTGACCAACCAGCAGCTAAATACATTAACAGTAAAATTATACCTCAGGTCCTTCACCTGTGAACATTTGAATAAATAGATTCATGTCCAGATGCTGTACAACTCTTGTCAACACGGTAAGTTGTCAAACTTATAAGTGAAAGAGGTAACTAAAAACATAATCATTTTATGCTGAAGAAAGACATGCACCAGCAAAAGGGAGTTTACCGACTTGGCAACCCGAAAGCTGTTCTAAGAAATGTCTTATTATTTATATTGGCATACTGATCAAATGTTGGCCATTTAGTACTGGTCCATTTCTGAATGTTTAAAGCAGTTCTACTTATGTTTTCTATTAGTGAGTGATACATAATTCATTCAAAGATAAATGTAGAAGAGTCTAGCCTTTGTTTTTTGTAATGGCTGAGCCTTTTTCAGTACTAAAATATATAAATATTATATTGGTGATGGATTCAAGTTCAGGTCAAAGGATAAAGGCATTTTGTGTAGCAATATTCTTTGGAGAACATGTCGAGTTCACTGGAAAAGAACATGCAGACCACTTTATAATGAATCACATGATGTCACGCAGAAGGGGAGAGAGAGGTGTCTAAATGAAGTCAGCTGTCCAAATACAAGTTAATGGTGCTCCATATCTCATCCACATGGTACTGAAAAAGAACACCCTCTATTAGAAACACAAAACAAATCAGAAACATGCACGCACACACTTACAGTACAGAAACACACAAACATGCCTACACACAGTATGTGTGTGCTAATAGACACCTAATTAGCAAAATATTCACTCTGGGACTGAGCCACAGTGTGAAGAATTGACATGACATCAGCTCCACTTCATTTCTTTCACATCCTGAACAAATAAACAACCAATAGTTAAACGCCAATCACTTGACAGAGAATATTGTTTGGCCTTGCTGAGTTTTTGTCCATGGAAACATTGTGAAGTGCAAAACATCCACCCTCAAGAACTACAATTACCATAAACTATGTTGCTAATGTTGGCCCATACACATGGAAAAATAGCTGGTCAATCAGTATGATTCCGCTCCAAAATGATGGATGTGATACAGCTTAACTTATTACATGTTGCATGCTGCAAAAAAAGTATTAGCATCACATTTTCAGGACGATATCTCAAACCATTCAGCTTTTGGGTTTTGCTTTTAATGGTTTCAAAAGTCCGTATTTGTCAAACCTTAACTCACGACAAAGGCTTGGTTGTTCCTGGTAATGCGCCATAGCTTACACTAACAGTTGTCCCCCCCTGCTCTTGTAAAAATTTATTTTTTACGTAGCCATGAGTCTCTGGGGACCATGGGACTAGAGCAGGTTGTTACTGGACACTGTCCATGCCTCTATCCCCCAACAGCTGTGAAAACCTGCTGCTGCCTCACATCTGGCAGCATCAGCAAGCTGCGGCCGCTGTGACGTGGACCGGTGTGAGGTCACTGCTGCTGTCACCGAGAGTCACCCACCACCCAGCTGTCAATCACAGTCCAGGTGCAGTGTGTGATTGTGTGCGTGTGTGTATGTACTTATGTAATGTAAGTATGAAATTGTTAAAGAGGGCCTAATATGCTTTTTGGGTTTTTCCCTTTCCTGTTGTGTGTTATATAGGTTTGTGTGCATGTAAATGGTCTGCAAAGGCTTGAATCCCTGTGTAACCTCCAGAGGGTGTTTCTCTCCCACACACTCTCCCCCTTGCCGTAAATGCCTTCATTGGACTCCTTTGTTTACTTACGTACAACTTGTGGCCCCACGCAAAGTTATGTGACAAGGCCCTCTGACGCGAACGTCGTCGTCGACGGGGGGGGTGTGTGGTGCTAGTGGAGCACACGCGTGAACTGTGAGCGCCGGAGCCTCGCAGCGGCGAAACTGCGGCGCGCCTAATTGAGGCTCATTTGCGATTCAGATGAGGCTCCCTCCGCAAAATGAGGTTGTCTTTGCGAGGCAGCCTTTCCCCTCGTCCATCCTCTCCTGTTTTTGGTGTTGCTTCTGGAACGATAACCTATAAAGTGCCATGGTTTTTGGAACCTTTGAGCGTCTCTCCTTGTTTTCCTGTTGTGGCCAATGGGCCGGTCATAACAACTGGGGGTTCGTCTATCGTGAGTAGGAACCGGGAGTTAGTTGGGTTGTTGTGGTGTTAGCTGTATCTGAATTAGCCTGTGTTTGTGGCTAATTAGCCTGAGTTTATTCTGGGGGAGGTGCTGCCGTACAAGGCAGTCACCATGGAAATTCCTCGGGTATGGGAGCGTGGTCTGGTCGTCCATTGAGATCTGCTGGGCAAGAGAGAGGGTATGTACGTGGTGCACATGAACCTGACAATGTGTGCAATTATTGTCATAAGCAAGGGCACCGGAGAAAGGACTGCTATGCATTTAGGGCTAACGCTGAGCAGGCAGGGACTAGTAGTAGTCCCACGCCAGCAATGTTCGTGGCACCTGTCGCTGAGCAGGTGACTGGGTGTTTAGACAGTGAGTTGAAATCACAGGGGTCTAACCCAGAACTGCAGTCTTATTTGCCTTTCATGACTGAGGGTTTTGTTTATCTGGTAGGGAGCGATGAGAAGGTGCATATAAAAATATTACGCGACACCGGATCATTTGATTCGTTCATCTTAGCATCTGCCTTACCGTTTTCAGAGGACACATACATGGGGTTGTTCATTCCGACACTTGGAATGGGATTGGATGTTCTTCAGGTACCTCTCCATAAAATGATGCTGTTTTCGGATCTGTTTCAGGGTGAAGTAGCCGTTGGCGTTCGCTTAGGGAGAATGTTCTGATTGGAAACTGGGTACCTCAGTGGGAGTATTTAGCTGGTGAACCTGTTTACCAGATCGGGGTGTCTTCCAGGTTCCGGAGCAAGGAAGGAGAAAAATGTAACACGCTATAGTTAGCTGAACTAGTCAGTGACTTATTTTTATTTATTTCGTTGTTGTGGGCACTATGTTCTTTGTAAGGTATTTCGTTTGTGTAGGTGGCATAAGGGGGGTTCATTTAGGTGACAGGGTTCCATTAGGGCCTGGGGCCTGTGAGTGTGCAGGTGTGTTGCAGGTCCTGCGATGGGGTGGAGCTGAAGAGGCCAATCAGCGGGTTCGGGGACACCTAGCCGGAGGCGAGGTGCTATTTAAGCCCAGCTGCCCGGAGTCACATTGCCGTCATGACTCTCTCCAAGCCTGCTGCAGAAGGACTCCCACCGTGATCCTTTCCCCTCGCCCATCCTCTCCTGTTTTTGGTGTTGCTTCTGGAACGATAACCTATAAAGTGCCGTGGTTTTTGGAACCTTTGAGCGTCTCTCCTTGTTTTCCTGTTGTGGCCAACCGGCCGGTCATAACATTATATTTTTGTTGTGTTGTGTTTTGACAGCTAAAACATCATGATGTATGACTTCCTGTTGTTGTTTTTTATGAAACAAGCATACATTATAAAAAATCCATCTATTATCTCAAAATGATAATACTAGCTATTAAACTTAAATGTGACACTAATTACTAAATAACTTTAATTTACACTATAAGATGAACTGGATTCAACTTCCAACTCTACACCCCTGATTGTGTATGTGTATGAGTGACATGTGTGCACCATGTGTATGACTGGGGTTTCGGGGCATGTGTGTGTGACTGTGTGTGTGTACAGTATGTGTGTGTATGTCAGATTGAGGGAGAAATGAGAGACGGGGGGAGAGAAAATAAATCCCCCCTCGAGGCCAGACCCATCACATTAGTTAGTAACCACACAGCATGTTGGCCAACACTAACAGCTGCAATGCCTCGCTGACTTTAATGCTCAGTGAGACACCAGCATCCAACCACCACACCCAACATCTACTGCCTCCACCTCTCCCTCGGTCCATCTTTCTCACATTTTCAATCTGAACGTTCCAGGTAACGCAACACTAACAAGGCACACATGGATCCAGAGTGCTTGTTTTTTTCCGCATTGTCGCTTAGCGCTAACGGCGTCATCCACATTTACCCTGACAGGTCTGAGCTCTCCAAATATAGATGCAATACGTACGCTGCATTTGCACGCTTTTCCGGGTTGAAGTCAATTATGTCATAATGTTGTTGCCAATATGCTGGAAGCTGAGCACAGGACCTGAGCTAGAGCAGATGTTCTGCATTAGCATCTCAGCTAGCTAGCACTCCCATTAGGGCAAATACACTGTTTTTGAAGGGCCACACGGTTGTGTGCACTCAAAGAAGTACAGAACATGTCTTTTTACTTTACATTACATTTGTGCAGTGTATTATGTAACTAAAGACACGATACATTTGATATCTATTTGGATGGTGATCATTGTGGCGTAAAGAGTGCACAGTACAGCTCCAGGCTCATTATTACTGTCTATACTGATTCATAAGAAAAACTCCCTTTGCTTATGAATTTACATAATGCATATATATATATGTATATACATACACGAAATAGCTGGCTTCATGGGCCAAACACTGAAAGAAAAACCTCCTCCCCGCCTCTTGGACATTTCATTGTCATAGTGAGAAATTTCTCAGCACTTTGGCCGATGTATTGACCAGAATGGATGGGGACAATCAAGTCAAACAGAAGAGGAATGTTAATCTCATGAGAGAAATACTACAATGACCAATCATATAATCGGATTAATAGGGGGCAGGAAAGTGCTGCCCCGTATTAGCCCCTCGGTCTGAGCACGAACAAACGCACAACTGTTTGGAGACGTTATCATCAAAATGATATGCGTCCTCTATTCATCCACTGGCTTGTTGTCATGTGGCTTGAGCCAAAGCAAAGCATTGAAGAAATCTTCAGTGTGGGCCAAAGCAGGAACCTTTCAAGTGATCTTGAAAAGTACCTCTATGAATAATTCTCTGAAACTTTTAAATTTGAATATTCACTTGAGTTGCATGTGTTGAAAACGGGCTGCAGCACGATTCAACTGCTAACGTCTTCCAAATGTGCTGTGACATCTGAAAGATGACATCATGAATGCATAAACCATTTTGTGCTGGAGCGCTCGACACTGGAAAGTCCCTCTGTTTCTGGTGAGATCTGAAAGCAATGATCACAACACAGCGTAACACTCGCCTCTGACCTCAGCTACCTCCAGAGAGGTTTACCAATCACACAGGCAGGTTCCCACAAATCTGGATCTGTGTGTGCTTGGCTGTCTTGTGCGTGCTTGTGTTTTTACATGAACATTGGTGTGTGGACATACATGTATGTGTGTGAAAACCGTGTGTGTGTGTTCCCACCAAGCGGTCCTTGAGACGGCAACAGGTGCAGCTGATTAACTAATCCCCCTCTCTCTTAGAGGAATTTTGCAAGAGGAAAAACTCCATTCCACTCCTCTCCCAGTGGGAACATTTGCTTTTCGTCCATTTGGCTTTGGTCCAGATAGAAGAGAGATCTCAGCTGTTCTCTGGTTAGACACTTCTTCTCCATCAGCCTCCTGTACTCAGTAATGGAGTCCGTAATTGGTTTGTGAGCAGTTGTCACGCTGAGGATATTGAAGCTTTTCAATAAACCTGAGAATGACATATTTCAACAGGATGTGGTTTATGGTGCTTCGCTATCAATACCAACCCTTGTAATTGTAAAAACGTTTGTGCAATACACTCAACCAGATTTATTCAAATGTGTTTTTTGAAAGTCTGTTACAGATTTTTGGGATTGGATCCTGTGATCCAGCATGACGTGGTAATAAGAGTTCTATGGCTATGGAAGCACTTTCGCATCAATTAGAGTTAGATTTCCCTTTTACTGTAAGTCCCGTAGCAGGGAAATTTACAGTTGTAAAATTGGCAATGTTTTACAAATTTAACTTGTTCTACTTACAATAATAATAGTAAAACTAAGGCTATAATTAATATAATTCCTGTAATATATCACACTATGAAATTCCTTTAAGAATAACAAAAGGCTAGATGAGAACAGGGAAATGAATGGCTCTGCTGATAATTAGGGATGCACGATATTGGTTTTTTGAAACCGATACCGATACCGATAACTACCTGCTTCTCAAGACCGATACCGATAACCGATAATAAAAAAATCTTTACGCCACTAATTATTTTAACGCGATTAACGCATGTGTATTTTTTTTCCTCGGCCGCCCCGTAGTTTCAGAGCGCATCGAGTTTAAAATACCATCTCCAAGCTGATGCTGACAGCCCCGCTCCTGTCGCCCGCTTGCGGCAGACCACACTTCCACGCTCACCGGCAGGCACCGACTGGCTATCTGGAGGACCGGGAAGGTGTGTGTATGTGTGGCCCGAGCGAGCGAGAGAGAGACCTTACGTGCATTGTTGTTGTTAGCATCTGGTGCTAACTAGCTGCGCTAACGGATATACGGAGCTGTTTAAATGAAAACAGAGGATTGACATTTCGCCACAACTGCGCCGAGCAGTTGACTTTATGCAGGCAGCCAGACAGTGGGACATTGTACGAAAAGTGTGCGCAACATGATTGCAGCGTCCAGGCAGCTCCGGTTCGAGCATATGCCTTGAGTTGCGTCACAGCCAGGCATGAGTTAGGGAGCGCTGGATTTGTGAAAAACTCCCCTCTTCCTAAACCACTAATACCACAGTACTGGCAAAACGGGAGGAGCCGAGTGAAAAACAAGCGCCCCTCATCCCAATCCACCCACACCGCAGTATTTTTTTCTTTTTTTTTACCCAAAAAATATATTGTATATTATCGGGGCTATTAATACTGGTATCGGGTTTATCGGGATGACGTCATAATTCCTAATATCGGACCGATAATTATCGGCCCGATAATTATCGTGCATCCCTACTGATAATCTCTGTTCTGGGAATTACTAGACTAGCAGGGTTCCTCGACATACAAATGGATGTTAAATTAACCTACAGCCCTCATAAATCAAAGGGTATGTAAGGGGGAGTTTATTTTCTCCTCTTCTGTTTCCTTCTTCTTCCCTTGGCATAATAATGCCTCTCCTAGTTTCTCCCTCCCACTCCTTCCTCCCTCTACTTCTTCCTTACTTGTCCTAGTACAACTGGCGGTGATATTGTTACCTAAATCCAGCTGTGGCTCAAGAACACTCCCTCTGTTAAATATAATATAAACATGTTCTTGTAATTGCAGCACTGGCAACCAAATGATAGCAATATGCTTTCTTCACAGTGATTAGCTTTAGCAGGGAGAACAAGGAACGATGAAGTGGTCCTGTTGGCAACATATGCAGTGTTGATATGTTTAAGAGTCCGAAACTGCAACTTTCCCAGGGAAAACCGTCCACTGAGGTTTTATTGGAGTATTTAACAAAAGAAACCATGTCAGATCTCCCTCAGTTTAGCTTAATCAGTATCAGCTGTTTCTTTTTGTACGTGCCATATAAAGGATAGCGTATCATCAGCATATCATTGTCAGTCCAATTGTTAAACATGGATATGTTTGATGTAAACATGATGACAGAGACAAATGGTAGAATAAAAGCTGCAATAATTGATTTTTTATGAGCATGGGGCTCAAGATCAAGTTGAAAGACACAACCATAACATAGTGTTCAAGTCATATATAGACCTTTTGCATGCACATGTGCTGGATTGGTTTGACTCGGCGTGTCAGCCCAGCACAGCAGGGATTGGAGTCTAGGACTTTTAAAAGTTGGCTAAGGAGGTGGGTCGTCATCCCAGGCATGGATGGTCCATCGCAGGCGTGACTCAACAATATTTATCGCGTGTAACTGGTTCGAAAAAGAGAGGCATGGAAATATCCAGCAGTGAAACCACAACTTATGTTTTTTTTCCAAGGGCCTGAGTCACATAAGCAATATGCATGCACAGATCTTAGGGTCCTGAATTCAAATTGTGAAAAATAAGTTCCACCAGATTTAGTTAATACACCCATTATTTAAATGAGTCAGATAGACCTGGTGTCACTAGATAACCTACCGTATTTTCCGGACTATAAGTCGCGTTTTTTTTACCTGTCTTGGTGGTCCTGTGACTTATTCTCACAATCCTAATGTCATGTCACGTTTTTAGTTTAGTCTGTCTTGTTTTGGGTGTTATTTTGCTGTTCTGTTCCCACCAGTGTCTTGTTATCCTGTCGTTGGTTTCCCTCAAATCAAATCAAATCAAGTTTTATTTATACAGCACATTTATAAACTATTTTTGGTCGAGCCAAAGTGCTGTACATATAATAAAAATAGCCTACAGTAGAGACACTTTACAGCAAATACAATAGCACAGATTGTTCAGAATATCAGTATGAGAAAAAACGACACCCTCTATCCTTAGACCCTCACATCGTACAAGGAAAAACTTCCAGAGAAAACCCACAGTTTAAGGGGAAAACATGGGAGAAACCTCAGGGAGAGCAACAGAGGAGGGATCCCTCTCCCAGGACGGACAGACGTGCAATAGATGCTGTGTGTAAATCGAAGAGATAATACATTTTACAGCATAGGTAGTGCTGTCTGATTGTCTAATTGTGTTCACCTGTTGCCCTTGTGTTTCTGCCTCCCCTGCCCGGCTGTTTCTTGTCTCGTGATTACCCCTCCCTGTATTTAGTCTCTTCCTGTGTTCCTCTGTCGGTTCATTGTTTGTTTGTCCTCCCTTCACGTTATGTTTATTGGTTGTCTCGCCGGTCTTCCTCTATGTTTCTCACGGTCAGTTTTTGTGTAGTTGTTTTCTGTTACCGTTTCAAGTTATGCCATGTTTTGTTAATCAGCTTTTAAATAAAGCTCGCTTTTGTTTCAAGACCTTTTTCTGTTTTTTGTAGTCTGTATTTGGGTCCTACCTTTTTCCACGATTCCTAACAGAATAAACCGACCAACAATGGACCCAGATGATTTTTATTTGTATTTGGACTTGGTCTCCCTAGAGTACACTCTTCAGTGTCATTATGCTGAATGGAGTAGAACCTCGGCTAAAAGGGACAAAGAGGCTGTCCTCAAAAAGGCTCAAATGGAGGCAATAGAGTCTGGATGCAGACCGCAGCAAGGAGGCGGATCCTAAAGGGGGCGGATCCTATAGGGGGCGTTTCCTAAAGTGTTATGAACCCCGCCCCCCACGTATTTCTTAAAGGTATATGACGCTCTGTTTCTCATTTATTTTAATGCTTTGAATGAATCATAAACGAACTTTGAAAAATAATAATTATAATTAATTTGCATAAAGAATGAAGAGTATACAACCCACAGAGAAGACACATTCATAAATTGTAGGCATATCATTTTTTACTGTTTGTGCAGTGGTAGTAATTATTATTCAAATCAACCAACTACCTTTTATGGAAGATATTGCTGTATATCATTTAACAACATGAGTAGAGGTTTCTGTACACCTAAAATACTGAAGTTGAAGTTACTGTCCTGATGTGTATCATTCATTTGTTCATGTTGTGTCTGGTGGTAAGATTAATTAATTAATTAACGTATTTATTATTTTTGAAACATTACAATACACATCAAATACTAAACATGAAATGTATAGTACATACCAATACATTGTACAAAGGAAAATATACAGTACATACAAAGAGGAAAGTCTTCATTAAACATAAACATTTTATTGGGTGTTCTAATTCAGCAACCACAAAATATGTGCCCAGATTTAATTATCTCTGACTTCATCAACCAAAAGATCAATTTTGATATTTAACATGACATACTCAGAAAGAAAAACACACTGTCTGCCTTATACAACTTTTGTTGGTCATCTTTGAATATCATCCAAGTTTTGTAGATGGACAATTTTGCTATTATTAGTATAAGGTTTACACTAGGCTATATATGTCACTATGGGGTGTGTTAAGACCCAGAATGATATTTGGCTATTTCTGTGTAAATTTCACTTTGAACAGAGATAAGGGCAGCAACTTGAGTTGACTGCTAAAGTTTCAAATGTTCTCTTTAGTTCAGTTTCCATTGTCGCATAAGACTGATCCAGATCCTGAATGTTTTCCTATCTGACCATGGCTGTCCTCTGTCTCCTGCTATCTGTATATTTTGCGCAGTCTATCTCTGCTCACGCTGTTGCGTCGGCGTGTTCTCCTGCGTGTTGGCCATGTGTTACACTGGAACCAGACACCGCAAATACTTCAGCCGAGCACGTACGAACTGCGCATGCGTGAGTGGCAATAACTCTCCTTACCAGCAGGCGGCGGTAGTGTGTATTCATCATTCAAAATAGGCAACAACCGGAAAACAGAGAAGAAGAACAGACTACGTGATATAAACAAACAACGAATAGCTGTGCGTTAGCTTCACCTTAGCATGTGTTCTTTGCAGGTGTTTGTTGAGGTTTTATTATGACTGATTTTAGTAAGTAACGAAGTAACGAGTGTCGGGGCAATGTTAGTAACTGTAGTGTGATTACTGAATTATAAAAGTAGCGCGTTACTCTACTCCGTTACCGACAAAACTAATATTATTACAGTAATGCGTTATTTGTAACGCGTTACACCCAACTCTGAACATAAGTATCATTCAAACGAGCTACGCCATTACCCTCTCAACAACAAATAAATTATTATTATTAACAGACAGAACATCGTGACTAGGAACTCTCAAGTAAACACGTGTTTAGTTTAAATAAAGCCTCTCATTTTTGGTATAGAGCTTTGAAATAGGGCTTTGAATTTGAAACATTAAGGCTTCTACACAATTTCTGAACACACGATGGCAGCAGTTAATGCAGAAAAAAAAGAAAAGGCACAGTAAACCTGAGAGTCATTCACATCCCTAGAATGCGTGGGGGGCGGGGTTCATAACCCTTTAGGAAACGCCCCCTATAGGATCCGCCCCCTTTAGGATCCGCCTCCTTGCTGCGGTCTGCATCCAGACCCATCTCAATGGAGGTGGACAACGTGCCATGGTTGAGAAGCTTGTTACCTGAGTTTCTCAGAGTTTTTTCTCGAAGCCCTGAGTGCCAGTCTCCATTCTCTGACCCTTTCTTGGGATCCCGCCTGGCGTTTGGAGGTCCACAGAGCCTCCAAAAGACCTCTAAAAGACGCAAGGTCAGGAAGCCAGCTCGTACTCAGGTACCGGTCCCAGCAGCCATGGTCCCTGCTCCAGTACCGGTCCACACAGCCATGGTACCGTGCTCCAGTACCATCCCACACAGCCATGGTTCCGTGTTCCGGTTCCTTGCCCAGCAGCCATGGTTCCGGCTCCAGTGCCGGCCCATGCAGCCATGGTCCCTGCTCCAGAACCGGCCCATACAGCCATGGTTCCGGCTCCAGTTCCAGCCATGGTTCCGGCTCAAGTACCGGGCCCAGCAGCCATGGTCCCGACTCCGGCTCCTCGTCACCTGTTGACTCTCCGGCCGACGCCAGCTCCCCGAGTCCTGTCGGCGTACCGGCCGACGCCAGCTCCCAGTGTCCTGTCGGCGTACCGACCGTCTCAAGTCACCTCTCCAGTTCCCTCTCAAGTCTCCTCTCGAGTCTCCTCTCAAGTTCCTTCTCAAGTCCCCTCTCGAGTCCCTTCTCAAGTCCCCTCTCGAGTCACCTCTCGAGTCCCCTTTCAAGTCACTTCTCAAGTCCCCTCTCAAGTCCCCTCTCAAGTCTCTTCTCGAGTCACCTCTCAAGTCACCTCTCAAGTCTCCTCTCGAGTCCCCTCTCAAGTCACCTCTCAAGTCTCCTCTCGAGTCACCTCTCAAGTCTCCTCTCGAGTTCCCTCTCAAGTGCCCTCTCGAGTCCCCTTTCAAGTCACTTCTCAAGTCCCCTCTCGAGTCCCCTCTCAAGTTCCTTCTCAGGTCCCCTCTTGAGTAGGGTTGGGTACCGAGAACCGGTTCGGGTTCGGAACCGGTTCCAACATTTCGATTCCAACGGCATCATTTAGACATGTGAATTTCGGTTCCGCTTTTCGATGCCTGAGGAAATGTTTCTCGCCGCTCTCCGTAGCCTACTGTATGACTGCGGCGGGGCGGGAAAATGTAGCGTTGTACCCTGTACCCATAGATATATATAAACATGTGTTTATATCATAGGTTTATATATATATATCTATGGTTGTACCTACACTTCCTACAGCTTAACCTGAGACCAGGGCCGGCCCGTCGCACTGGCGTTATAGATGTTCGCCTAGGGCACCAGATCTGTGGAGGCGCTGGCTGACAGCTCTGGGAGCGAAAAAAAAAATGTTGACCGTTGGTTCTCATCCTAATTTTCGGCCTTGATGTAACAACATTCATAATTAAGTAAATGTAACACCCTTTTCATCCCGGTTACACTTTTCATTTGCCCTGTACAATGGGCGCTGTAAGTGATGAAAATGGGGGATGTTGGCTTATCTGGCACCCGCAGCTCACAGCCAAAGTGGGAGCGAGCGTGGGAGCGAGCGAGGGAGAAAGGGAGGGTGCACCAGTACGCGCTGTTGTTATTAGCATCTGGTGCTAGCTGCTCTAACGGAAGAAGAAGATGTTTCTACAATGATGTGGAGGGAGAGTCCTCTCCATTCAGACTGAGTGGCTGATAACTACAGCTCAGTGAGGTAAAGGACTCTTGAGTGTTTTGATAGTTCACTTTAGTCTAAGTTATCTCAGTGGGTCTCAAACGTTTTGATCACAATTTATGTAAACACATATTTCCAAGGCACTCTTTTAGAATTATTGGGATAAAACAGGTTTGAAATCATTCCAATGTATACTATAGGACAGTAAACCAGACATATCGTTTTAAACTGGAGAGATAAAAAAATATGCATAAATAAAATAGTAAAATAAGATATGAATGAACAACAAAAATAAAATACGTTACATGTATTTGTTATTGGCTATGGTAGGTTATTGGTTATGTTCACATACTTATTTAATTATTCAAATGTAAACCGATCTTTTTCATATGGGTGTTTGGAGTTGTACCCCCTAGATCTAGTCTCTAGTAATTCTGATTCAGATTTAAGCATTTTACTTCAAAATGTTCAAACATTTCTTCCCGGTATGCCTGAGAAGGCAGATATGCTTGTTTTTCTCAACAAGAACTGTTTTTAAATGGGGGGGGGGGGTTCCTTTAAAAGTTGGACTGTTACACTGTTGTAGCTTCAGTGGTTCTCAGGTTACAGTTACATAGCAGTGAATATAAACAGACTGATTAATGTGAATATTACTGTAAACTAACCTGTGTAAAAGTTTCTCGAATAAATGTAATTTTTTTGGTGGAAGAAGCATGTATCATTTTTTTACCCTGCCCCTCAAAGAATCGGAATTGAGAACCGTTAAGAACCGGAATCGAAAAGTAGAATCGGAATCGGAATCAGAATCGTGGAAATTCAAACGATACCCAACCCTACTCTTGAGTCTCTTCTCGAGTCCCCTCTCAAGTCTCCTCTCAAGTCTCCTCTCGAGTCCCCTCTCAAGTTCCTTCTCAGGTCCCCTCTCGAGTTCCCTCTCAAGTTCCTTCTCAGGTCCCCTTTCGAGTCTCTTCTCGAGTCCCCTCTCAAGTCACCTCTCAAGTCTCCTCTCGAGTTCCCTCTCAAGTCTCCTCTTGAGTCTCCTCTCGAGTCCCCTCTCAAGTTCCTTCTCAGGTCCCCTCTCGAGTCCCCTCTCAAGTTCCTTCTCAGGTCCCCTCTCGAGTCCCCTCTCAAGTTCCTTCTCAGGTCCCCTCTCGAGTCTCCTCTCGAGTTCCCTCAAGTTCCCTGTCGAGTCCTCTTTCAAGTCATCTCTCGAGTTCCCCTTCAAGTCACCTCTCAAGTCTCCTCTCAATTCTCCTCTCGAGTTCCCTCTCAAGTCCCCTTTCAAGTCACCTCTCGAGTCCCCTCTCAAGTCCCTACCCAATGTCCTGGTCCGTTGGAGGTTCTGCGAGGCCCCGCCTTAAATGGAGTGTGATTTCCGCCAAAGTAGAATTCCAAGTATGCTGGACATTGGAACAGTCCTTCGGCTGCACTCTATGACGTAGTATGCTTGAAATAGTGGCTCTGGAGCAGCCTTCCTCAATATTGAGAAACACCCCATGGATGTATCAAGCCCCCAGGAAGTGCTCCGGACTCTGAGGAAAAAAATGTGTGTCCAAACGGGGTACTACAATTTCCGTATCAGTCCGTGACGTCACCCGGCCCAGAAATACTTTTTCCCATTGACTAACATGGGGAATGAGACGTCTGCAAATCAGCGGATATTTTTTTAACTGAATAAACTACCCAGTATGAATTATAGCCCTTATTAGTATCATTAGGTCCTTAAAGCTGTAAAATGCACTAAAAGCCGAATCTAGATTTATTTTCTCTCTCCAGTCATTCTAGTGAGCCGTGAGTGGGAGCTTGGGGGGCGGGGCTTAAGGGGCGCATACTCTATGAGCACACATACGGGTTCTTCTGCTCTGACAGCCAGGCATGACGGGTAATCTGTGACGTTTCGCTCTCTCAGAAGTTGGGCCATTTTGGGATGTATAATAAGAACGGGGAGGATGCGTCACGTAACTTTCCAGGATGTTTTGGGATGGATCGAAACAGCATGGGCTTCAGTGACGACCGACACCATCCTGTCGGCATTCAGAAAGGTCTAATCGGAGCTGATTCTGATGGAGAGTCTGAGGACAGCCCGGAGCAGGACATGCTACTTCATCGACACCTCTGTGTCGCTGTTAAACACTTCCACCAGAGATGGTGGAAGTGTTTAAACAGCACAGGCAAATTACACAAACAGTTTTAGAGATAATTCTATAAGTTTGTCACCACAAGGACCTCTGTGACCCTTAACATAGTTATTTAAATAGAAAGCCAAAGAAAGTGGACTTAGGATGTGATCTTAAGGACATTTCACTCATTCAGTGGTCAGGTTAGATGGTAAGGTTCAAATCAATGGGAGTAGGCCTACTATGGCGCATTTCCACTGCAGCGGGTAGCCCCGTTTAAGCGTCCTTAACCGTCCTCAAGCGGCCAGGCCAGTTTTTGGTGGCCTTTCCATATAGCCTAGCACCGGCTAGCGGGTACTTTTTCCCTCTTTTTCCGGCCCCATAAAATCGTGGTTCTATCAGGCCAGGGCCAGGGCTGAACTAGTGACGTCAACACTCTCGACTGCTGAGAGAATCGTCACAAGATCGCGCGCGAGATCATCATTCCCTAGCGTCGCATATCTAGAAGCAAGCTTGCAGCATTTTTATAAACAGCATTTTTGTAAACGGAGGAGCTACAAAAATGGCAACGTCGAAGAAAAGCACACCGTGGTCGACCGAGGAGGTGACGACGTTCCTAAATCTCATTGGGGATGATAAAATCCAGCGGGAGCTCGACGGAACAACTCGAAATGTGAAAGTGTTCCAGGATGTCTCTGCACAGATGTCCGAACGCGGATTTTCGAGGACTTTCCTGCAGTATAGGGAAAAACTCAAAAATATGAAGAGTGAATATCGCCAAGTAAAGGACAACAATAACACGAGTGGTGCGGGTAGGAAACAATGGAAGTGGTTCGACTTGTTGGACCAGATTTACGGCCATAGACCGGCCAACGTTGGGAGGGAGGGAGGCCTGGTCTCTGCAACGGCTTTACTGGAGTCCCTGCAAGGTACGCTCACTTCTAACAAAGAAGTCTATTTTATCCTTACATTAATGTTCGACAACCCATGCTTTTATGGAGCCCCGAAGAGCTACATAGCTAGCTAAGGCAGATAGCCTAGGCAGATAGCCTTAGCTAGAGCTATTGTTTGCTAACACCATATGTGCCATTGTTTACGTTCAGTTTTTCTTTTCTATAGTTGTTGTTGCTATTTAGTATTGTGCTGCAGTAGTTTGTGGAATTAACAAGTCATTTTGCTGTTCTAGATGATTACATTGGGACTCGTGAGGAGGAACATTCCCGAACAACGGGTGATGGCAGTGTTCCGTCCACAACATCGTCATCGAATCCAGAACGGACCCCAGCTCGACCACAGACACCAGCCGAAGAACCGACACCAACTCAACCACCAACGCCGAGTGCCATCACGACACCGCAGCGTGTGGTTCGAGGTAAGAAATAGAAATGGCAAAACGACTGGAATTGTGTTTTGTTTTTTTAAACCTTGGATCATCCATCGTCAGTAATTAAAATAAGCTATACCACTGTGTGGAAATGCTCTGTTACAAGTAAAGTCTTAGCGAGTAAGCACCTAGTACAGTTGTGTGTGACATCCTATCATATACATATATTCATTATCAACAGGCTGGACATAATGTAATTCACTTTCACAATCATTGTAAACATCTAGGGCCAGAACTTTCTTTAGTTCACCTTACTGTTGTTCTGTTTATACATGTTATTCTTATATCCTTGTGTGACCTGTACCTGTCCTGTGTGTTTTCCTTATTGCTAATTATTATCTTATTGTCACCCAGGCAAGAGGAAACGAGGAGGAAAGGATCGGGCCCAGCAGAAACGGCACCATGAACAGCACATGGCCCAGCAGGAACGGCACTTGGACTGGGCCAAAGCGTCTGCTGAGCGGAGATGGGAGTTGGATGCGGCCTTGAGAAGGGAGGAGGCCGCTCAAGCAGAGACCTTCAACCTAGCCTTCCTGCGCACTCTTGGCGAGGTGCTAGGGGGACTGGACAGCCGACGTGGCGCGTCTCCTCTGTGATACTTCAAATAACCTTAATAGTTATTGTACATATTATATATTTTTTATCTAGTTATTTTTTAAATGCAACATTTGTACTTTCTTGTTTATTTATTGTCTTTAAAATGTTCATTTTATATTTATTTTTACAATGTCATCTATATTTATGCTGGCTACAATACAGTTTTACATTTTTTATTTGTATTGTTTAATGGCATGCCTTTTTGATACAACATTTTTTCTGTATTTTTATACAGCCATCAATAAAGTACTTCTTTGACTTATCTTATCTCTTGTTGATAATGAATTGCACCCAACAGAAAAAAATCAGATTCACATAATCTTGATTTAGAGAAGATATAAACATACATGAATTTATAAAGCAATAACAAACACCATCAGTTAGGAAAAAGCCCCTTAGTTTTAAGAGATTTAAAGCAAGAAATTGAGTTTGCTAGCTTGAGGTCCTCCTCTAAAACATTATTACATGTTTATTTTGTAATAGTATTAAGAATACATGATAAATACATAATACATGTAGTAGAAATTGCTCAATTGTAATACCCTCGTTCTACTAGACTCAAACAACACATTCCTTATATATTTCAAAGACGAGAGAACAAAAGAAGAAACCTATAACCCATTCAAGCAAGCTTTTAACATGTCTAGAAGAAAGATTGAGGTTATATTTTAATATATTATTTTATGTTGTGGATACTTTAGCCTCCATCCATGTTTACAATTGTCCACACTATTTTACACTTGCATTTATGAATATAGTTTTGCTGTGTTTTACACTTTAGTATTTATGTTTATAGTTAGCTTTGATATTCGCTTAATTTATTAGAAAGATTTTCTTTTCATGATCTGATATTTCCTCAAATGTTCTTATTATGGGGCAGTACTTACTGGTGCTTGAAATTCAAATATTTACTAAATATTCAATTCAGATAACAACATTTGTTTAAAACATTTGACAAAAAAGATGTATTTATGTTCAATACAATGAATACAATACAATGAATACAATACAATGCATATTTAGGTATTCAGGTAGCGTTCTCCACTTCGAGCGTTAGAACTATTAACGAAGCACTTTTATACTAATAAAGGACTGGCTTATCTAAAGCCAGTTGAGAAGCACTTGAAATGTTTGGCTCTATGAAACCTGATGTACTTATATGATTCTGTTTTCTTCAAGGTTGTGTCTTCCTGGTCGAATGTACTTATTGTAAGTCGCTTTGGATAAAAGCGTCAGCTAAATGCAATGTAATGTAATGTAGCGCATCAAACCCTCTCTGATGTCAGTGCCCTCCTCCTCTGCACCTTGTGTGATCCATCAATAGCACCTACACACTGTGGGAGCCCCCACCGGTTCTCAGTGTAGGCAGCCATTTCTGCAAACTTCTGCCGCGCCCCGTCTCAGGTCAACTATTTTCATTTCCTCGCTCCTCGGTCTCATCGGAAGTTGATTTGTCTGCGCCATCTTGAGTACCGTCCCATGGCTCTTATTTCTGCCGGAGGACCGAGGATCGAGGAGCGATAATGGAGGAGCGATAACCGAGGAACCACCAGACCATCCTCCGATGAAATCCTCAGACACTCGCCCCGCCCCCTTACTGTGTATCGCTCACTGATTGGACGATGCAGTGCATGTACTGATCTGATGCTTCTTGACATGAGAGCAAATGCGCCACGGCCTCGGACGGCCAGCGAGGCAGCCCGAGGCCTGAGCGAGGACGCTTACGGCCTGTCCACACTACAGCTTCAAAAAAAGCTTGGAGCTGGGCGTGTCTGAAGCTTGGGGATTTTATTCGAGCAACGCGACCAACAACCAATCACATGAATCTCCCGCCCCCGACATACAAAGCAAAAAACCCGGGGATTTTATGCGAGCAATATATATATAAACTCCCCAAACAGGCGAAAACCTACCAGTTTCACCCACTGTCTCTGCCACCTCCCTCTTCTTCCGGTTTGTATCCCGGTAGGTGAAGAGGGTCTGGTCATACAAAACCGGGTGATTTGCTACGGCGATAATTAGTTTCTCCTCCATCTTTTTTTGAAATATAGAAATGCTTAGACGCGGTTTGATTGGCTAGGGCTTGAGCTGTCAGATTTTCAGAAATGGGATTTGATTGGCTGGCGCTGGCTGCTCCGGCGTCAGAAGTTGAACATTGTTCAACTTCTGACGCCGGAGACGGACCGCTATGCTACCCACAATTCAGTTCGGCGAAAAGCGAGGCAACGTGACGTCACCCCATTCAAAGTGAATGGGCAGACGCGTTGGAAACCGTTTTTGAAGCTGTCGAAGCTGTAGTGTGGACGGGCCTTAGGGACGCTTAAACGGGGCTACCCCGCTGCAGTGGAAATGTGCCACTAGATGGATTACATTATAGACTTTCCTATTTCCACCTTGATGTGCAATAAATCGTAAGATACAGCCTTTTTCAAACCATTTCTTAGTGAGGGTATTTCTTGTCAGGGACTTGCACAGTGAGAACTGAGCTGAGTCTTGTCATGAGATTGTATATTGGAGTTTTTGTCTGGTCTCGCCTGTCTTCCCATCTTTCAGTAGAACTGACACAACTTCTCAGATGAGTGGTGAAATGTCTTCAAGCTTAAAACAGCAAGTCCACATGCACATACAGTATACAACGTGGATGACTGAAACCTAAAGACACCAGTGGCATTGTTACAGCTTGTGTTTCTTGACATGAAGCTTTTTTTCCCATAGCCTCTGTCTTTTCAGTTGCAAAGAGAACATTGTTTCTGGCTGATGTTAGCTTCAGGCTTTTAGTTGACATGATTTGCTGCCAATAAACAAGCCAGCATTGTGTGACTATTTTTGCTTAATAATGTGCAGTTTGTGTACTGCTAGAAGCTGTACTTTTAGCAACAAGAAACGAGAAAGATGTGCAATATATGGAAACAGTGGTATGCATTGATTCCAAAAACCATAGAGCATTCTCAGTTTTATTATCTTTCATCTGCTTTTGCGCTTGAATGGCAGAGTACTTTTCTAGCTGGACACATGTTGCAAATATTAAATGAGATAACTACGATTTCTTTCCATATATTTTAAAGGACAAATGCAAAGAGGAAAAGTTGTTTTCCCTCACTGAAAGCCAGCAATGGTGTTTTTTAAATGAATGCCAGAACTGACAACACTCATTTTATTTCTACATTTAGTTCAACTGCGTGTTAATCACAGGTATGACGTTGGCATGGTGATAAGAGCCGAAAAGTATAATTTCACTGACTGACAAACAGGAATATATCTTCTTCTTTTTTTACTTGCTAAGCACAGGAGTTACAAATAACAGTAATTATGTCTCTGTGCTTTTTGTTATGAAAATGGCTGCTGCTTGATGGCAAGCTACCTAGTTTGTTGGGGGACGGGACAATACACCATTTATATAAACCTCTTACATCAGGCCATTAGAGTTGTGTGTAACTGATAACATTATTAACAGCTACACACTGATTTACAAATACATTGGAGAGGCAGCTCTACCCATCCATCTTGTCCATGGTTATTACTATAATAATAATAATAATACATTTTATTTGGGGGGTGCCTTTCATAGCACCCAAGGACACATTACACTAAGGCAGTGCTTCTCAAAGTGTGGTCCGCGGACCACTGGTGGTCCGTGAGTATATTGGTAAAATTTCACATTTGAAATAAGGCAAGGCAAGGCAAGTTTATTTATATAGCACTTTTCAACACAAGGCAATTCAAAGTGCTTTACAAAAAATGAAAGACATTAAGAAAATAAATAAATACATTTAAGTTTTCCGCACTCTCGTGGGAATATCTCCGCAATGGAGCAAGCTTATATTTCACTTTCGATTGCATGATATAGCCCAGCGCAACACCTTCATCACACATGTTGCTACTTGTTTGTACAATTTTCAGGTGATTTGTAATCTTTTCTAGAAAAGATTTTGGATATTTGTGGAGTTAAGTGTTTTTTTTATTGGTTAAGTGGTCCTTGGTATGAAAAAGTTTGAGAAACACTGCCCAAAGGGCATAGGGTAATATAGGGGAAATTAAAACAGTGGATTTAATGAAATGTCAGCCGGGGTAAAACAAGACAAACAACAGGAAATGGACTACAAAAAGACACATGGTACAGTTTATAATGAGAATGCCAGTTTGAACAGGTGGGTTTTGAGTTGGGTTTTGAATGTCGTTATGGACTCAGACTGTTGGATATGTAGTGGCAGGGAGTTCAAGAGTCTGGGAGCCGAGCAGCTGAAAGCTTGAGCCCCCATGGTTTTGAGGCGAGAGCTTGGGATGGTGAGAAGTCCTACGGAGGAAGAGCGGAGGGTACGGGAGGGGGTGTACTCCTGAAGGAGGTCGGTGATGTAGATGGGCTAGGTTGTGGAGAGCTTTATATATGAGTAGAAGGTTTTTGTATTCAATACGATAGCGTACAGTATGCCAGTGTAGTTGAGTGAGAATGGGGGTGATGTGGTTGGATGAGTTGGTGCGGGTGATGATCCGGGCAGCAGAGTTCTGGATTATTTGCAGTCTATTGAGGAGTTTGATGGGAAGGCCATTCAGAAGTGCATTGCAGTAATCAATCCGGGATGTCTCAGAGTGACAGCGGCAGTGATTTACTGATGCTGAAAGGTCCTAAATGTATTCCTGACCTCTGAGTCTGTTGCTCCAAAGATGCCTTCAGGTCCTCGAGGTGATGTTATCTGAATGAACTGTAGAATATAAGATGGCTTTACAATGGCAACTACATTTTGAGTGAGTAAGACGTTAACATTTATGGCAGTTGTCAGAACACAGTAAGTGAGTAAAAGGAAAATGACACGAGATTAGAGGTTAGCCGCTTAGGGTTCTGACAGCTAACACCTCTGGTACATTTTTTATTGTTTTAATTATTTTTTTGTTTTTTGCAACTTTCAAAGTTTTCCACTTTCAAAAGTACCAATATCAATCTACTGCTACTGTGTGTCTTGCACACAGACATTTTAATTAAATACAGAATTTTGTAATGGCATGATGAGAAAATCAGTGTTTAAAGGATAGAAATACTGCTGGCGGACATCAACCCACGACCCTGCTAGGTATGCCAAAGGAGATGAGAAGACACACAGTAATGCATTCAACATCTGATGGAGCCACCCACATAACACACTTTACGTCACCTTGTCATTGATGTCAAGTTTGGAGCCGACAAGTGTTCAACACTGACTTCCGCAGATTATTTATCTGCTCAAGATCTCACTCAGGTTATCTTACATTCATATCAAGCCAACATGCTGTTGCTGCCATCAGAAACATAAATCATATCTCAAGTTGATAAGACAATATTTCCTGCTGATTACACATTTTGAAATAAAAAGGACCATGCCATGACACCTTTTGTGTTTACGTAATCACCAATAGATACTGTATTGACAAAGTCAATGATCATTTAAATGAAAGTCATGTTGAAATACCAGTTGCAGTGCATATCAGGTTACATTAAGCTGTCTAAGTCTAGCTGTGTTTACTCTTTAGGAAAAACCTACATCATCATGGGTTCAACAGATGCATTTTTAAGGACTTTTCCAAACAAAATGCTTTTTGGAAGACTCCTTTCTGAAGTTGGAACTGGGGGAGGCTGCATGCCACATTCTTTGCGAACAGACATCTGCATAAGAATACAGAATTGTGTCGGTGAAGAAGACAATATGTTTGTATTGGGAATGTTGTGGTTTGCATAATTTCATCTTTTACTTCAGTTCACAACCATTAATACTTTTCAGGAGAAACTGTCCAAAAGTGTGCAAGTAAGTTACATTTGTATTGCCACATTTCACAAATCGCTCATCTGTACAACACCCTCTATCTTTGACCCTCGATAATGGTAAAACAAAACCTTTAATGGGTAAAAAAAAAGTAGGAGAATTTGGAGAGGTCCCTCTCCAAGGACAGACAGACATGCAATAGTTGTCACTTGTGCATAATAGACAACGTAAAATCACAGTATGCATGACAAAATGATTTATAGATTGATAGATCATGAATAAAAAATTATCAAAAAGACATCAAGAAACTGCCAGGAGCTACTGAACAGATAGGACACGAGCAACATAACCTCATTCCACCATTGTGACCTAGAAAGACCACACAAAGACACAAGTGCAAAGTTCAAGCACTCTTTTAAAACAGGAGATAGGAGAAAGGGGACAAACACATAGAAAAAGAACAAGAGAACGGCAACAAGGGAGAGACAGAGAGAGGAGGGGGCTGAGTCTCCAGGAGGAAAAAGATCCAGATCCAAACATCTGGAATGAGGCCCCGACAGCCAAGAGAGAGAGAAGTCCCAGGACAGCTGATGGTCCGGCACAGAAAAAAAAGAGAGAAGAGTGGACAAAAAGGAGAAACTAGGAAGAGAAGGAGAGATGGGCCACAAAACCCCTGAAGATTAGACAGATGCATTCATTTTCACAACTTTACAGTACTCTCGTTGGTAGGCCTTATTCATTGAGACTGAGAACAACCTACCAGAAGCTAACATTGGTGTAAATCATCTTGTTCTGGTAACACTAGGGTTCTTGGTTGGTGAATTCAGGAAATCACACAGTTAGGGTTAATGCTAATTCAAAAAAAGGGTGTCCATGTAATGCCGGGCTAATCATGTCAGATTCAGAATTCAGAACCAGGATATAACGTTACATCCAGTTTTTGCACAGTACACAAAGCAGGCCTTTGATTTAATAATTTGGCATCATCCACCTTTACAAGCACATACAACTCAGAGTCATCACGGTAGGTAAAGAGGGAAAAGCAGAGAACCAACAACAGAGCCCTGGGGTACAACATCTTCATTTTGTTATGTTTTGGTTGTATTTTCTAGTGCGTTTAGGAGTATATGTTTATTAATTGTATCAAAGTTGTTGAATTTAATGTCACTGCTGGCTATGCTAGCTTTTCTGATCTCTGTCTGCTTTATTATTGGCTTATTTGCTGATATGGACGACAGACATGTCTCTCCAGAAGTGAAACCCTAACTGCGAAGGTGGAACAGTTAACAAAAAGCTAGCCTACTGTTTGGGCTAAGCTAGTTTCTTGCTAGGCTCCGTGCTCAGCTACCTGGGAAGCACCTACAGTAATGCTAACATTTGTATCCAAAATAAAAAGTAGCAAGTGTTATATATGATAAAGATTTATCAGAGATACAAGTAGAAAATCATCATTAGAAAGAGTGAAGGGATTTCAAACATAAAGATTAAAACAGCTGTTGTTGATCACATTTTAATGTGCATCTTTTGTTCTTTTGCCCTTCGACTTGTGTCATATAACCTAGTTTGTTATAAACAGCTTACTAGTGCCTGGTACATCTAATTATACAGAATATGAGTCAGGGCACTTTAAGTAGAAAAGTTGAAAGAAAAGTTCAGCACTTGATCTTATATGGAATTGTGTTTTCTGCATCATCACAGAAGCAATTGCCACCTACTCTCCCAGAGGATAAGATGAGATTTAACTTAATCATTTTTTGTTTAGAGAGAAGCAGATGGGCTACTTACTGGGAGATGAGAAAACTCTTGTGTTTTGCATAAATCACAACCAGAGAGATCGAAGTTGTGAATGATTAGATCTCAGAGAGCAGCTGGGGCCTGAAGGTTAGTAAGTGTAGCAATTGTTGTACTGGGAAAGAAAGCAAAAAGGAAAAAGACAGAGGGATACACAGAGAGGTTATCCATTAAAATGCTAAATAACATGCAGGCAGAAAGACAGGCAGGCGCTAACCATCTTGAAATCCAATCATGGCTGACTGCAAAATAGTTCAGCAATCCTCTTGTGATAATCTTGTTGAACTCAGTATCTGTCCATTTTCAATCTCAATCAAACAACTCTTATTTTAGCAAATTAAACCTATAACGAGGTTTGTAACAAGAAGATTGGCATTTCTCCTCATTATTACTTAAAAATATATAGTACGAATAAAGAGCACATGGCAGTTACGGGTTATGAATAATGTAATTTGCATCCTTGTAAATCCTATTCAGTTTAACAATCGGTGCAAGTTCAAACTTTTGGACTGCCAGATCAACCCGATCTACCATTTGTCCGTGTACAAAAGTGGATTAACACTGTCAAGTTTTAAAATATTCCTATTGTACTTTGATGGAGCTGATTACCACTTATCATACGAATCATAACAGCAAAATAGACCTCATGTGACCTGCACTATAAATAAACAGAATCACCATTTTGTATACATATGTTTACTGCATTGTAATGGTGCGTTCACACCATAAGCGAAGATAATTAAATGTAAAGTCCATGCAAAGACGCATATAGACACAAATGGGTGCTGGGCGGTGCGAATAATGTGATGATGAATGGGAAGAGTTACATTTGTTAACACAGATTCTGCTTCTACTGATAATTGTATGGACAGTTAGAGCAGAAAAAACTAATGGGAACATAACATTTATATTTTTAACAAAATGAATTTGGTGACATCAACTCGCTAACAGAAATGGAGGAACATAAGCATTCCCTTGGATTTATGCCTGACCATCAAAAGAAGGTTTCTAGAACCAGTACACTCTATTGTGGTTAAAACCAACTCCTGAGACAAAGCAGGCAACTATAGAGTAGGTTTTTTATAAACGTTTTCATTGAAAACACCTGCTGACCAAGGCCGGAAACAACGCTATAAGAGTGGTAAGTTGGAATCAAAAATGTTGCGGAAGGAAAGCTAAACAATAAGCTCTATTTAAAGCTCTATAAAGCCATGGGTAGGTATTAATACAAGCAACCCCTTTCACACTTACAGAGGGTTTCACAATACAATTTAATGCAAAATTAAATAAAAAATGTCAACACTTGTAATGTAGATCATTAAGGTAATATTATAAAGATGACAATTACACAAGACATACTGTAGCCTATATATAACAACATGCTACAATAGAGACTTTCTTGTGGTCTTTGAAAAATACAATCCTTAACATGTGTTATATTTAAAAAAAGAATGTTCTCTATATGTGACTGGAACATCACAGAGACAGATTGCTGCTAATTTTTCCACTCAGACCGCCTCGTTGGACTGTGTGTAAACATCACCTCCAGAAGGCTGGGATCAGACTGTAGCCTGAGGGGTCACACAGGGCTCAAGCCTTTGATCATCCACTAATACGAAGATCACACAGTCAGCTGCCAGCAGAGTCTGGAGCTGCAGGTAGTCCTATAAACAAAGAAACCCAGTCAAAACAGATCCATATAAGACCAGGAGAGGCCGGTTCACCTCAGCTACTGATGCAGGGCTGAGGTCAGTTCTGCTCCATAACATCCCAAGCAAATTCATTCAAGTACAAATGACATGATTATAGATTACAGTGTAATCTGTTACTGTCCAATGAATGGTGAAACCTTAGTATTATAAATATATAAAAGGAGAATATAATGAAGACATTTTCTCTCAGTTTATCGCTTTACTTTTCCCTCTTTCTGTACTCTTGGCTGTAGTCTTTCTCTGAATGCATTTTGTACCTTTAAAATCTGTTTTATTGAGCTGGTAGACCACTGGAGAACAACAAAGTGGTATTTTCTAATGTGTTCTGCAAAAAACCTGCTTTTAAGATCATATGCAAAAAAGGAATGGTCATAAATATACTATGGAGCAGACGTACATATTGTATTTAATCTTTGTTTAGTTTTTTGTGTTCAGCTTTAGTTTCTGCTAACTTGGTTAAGGTTGATCAAAATATATTAAGTGATGCTCAGTTTTTTCTGACTTGATAACTTCATATTGCCATTAAAACTCCAGAGAGTTTGCTAGGCATGATGTATAAATGTTATTCATTATTGAATTGGTCATATCAAAAACGACAGTATGTAACTTACATGTTATGGAAATGTCCAGTTTGTAGAGAGACATCTTTCAATTGGTTCACTTTTAGTTGATTGAGTTCAGTGACCTTTAGAGCCCTTCCTGCCATTGTATGTTGTATGTGATTGTCAGCCCCTCCCTTGATTGCTGCCACCTGTGTGCCATTACCATACTGTACATATAGTCCTCATCTCCCTTTGTCCTGTGCCAGTTCGTCTTGTTTCTTGTGTCGTCAACAGAGCTAGCGTTGGAACCAAGAATCTTTGTAGTGATATTCCACAGCCAAGTTTAGTTAGTTCCATGTTTTTGCCCGTTTGCTTTTCTGTATTTTGCCTCTTTATTAGTGATGTTATTGTTGAACTTTGTTTAAAAGTAAAGACATGTTTGATTTTGCAACCTCGTCTCAGTCGTGCATTTGAGTTCCACTACTGTCACGTTCCTAACATGGATAGCTTCTATTTTACACCTGTGTTATTAATAACCCTCTACAATATTGTTGCTTTATTTCAAACTATATTTCCCCTAAAAAACAACCTTTCCCTATAGCAAAATATTTGGCTTTCTTAAAGAGAATAGTCATTTTTTCCTTCTATTACCTCCCCTGGCAGATATACAGCAGCAATGAAGGATTATTTGTACGAATGAATATTAAAAGGTATCAAACTTATTGATTTATTGATGTTGCAATGCTTTATGATACAACTTGCTTGTCATAAAATGGTGATTCATGAGGTGTATTGACTTTGACCTCAGCGTTGTGCATCAGGTCAGATCTCTTCACGGCCCCCAGCCCACAATTAAAGGAGAGCATTTTAGGAAAGGATTTTAACGGCCCCTTTTAGGTGTGTGTGTGTGTGTGTGTGTGTGTGTGTGTGTGTGTGTGTGTGTGTGTGTGTGTGTGTGTGTGTGTGTGTGTGTGTGTGTGTGTGTGTGTGTTTGAGAAAGAAAGATAATGTGTGTGTTCCTCTTTGCAGATATTCCAATGTGATGAGCAGACTGTTCATTTGAAGTTCACACAGCATCACCGGAGCCAAAGAGCATACTTAATTGTCTAAGTTCTGAAGGCGTGTTGATGTGTACGCCATGTGTGTGGTTGTGTTTGTGGCTCACCACCAGCACTGCAACTGAGTGTGAAGGTGTGTCTCACCAGTCCCGTGTGTGTGCTTTCGTTGCCAGCATTGTAAAGGTCTGTGGAATGACAGTTTCACACGCACTATTCTTTTGGCATGAAACCATGTTATATTTCCTATTGCTCAGTAAATCAACAAATCATGCAACACAGAGAACTCTACAGACAATAATGTAAGTGATGGTGAACAATGAAGGCAATATAATGAAAATATGAATACCGTTTACATGGCAAGGCAGATACGTACCAGATAATAACAGACATATTAAAAAATGATTATTTTTCTGAGAAGATCAAGTTTCTTAACAAAAACAGACAATGTTTATATGACTTAGATTACTTTAAATTAATTAGAAGAAATATACTTTGCATTTGTCTCAGTCCCATGTCTGTGTAGTGAAGCCAAGAGGTGGTTACCCGAGCTTAGCGTAAAGTCTGGAAACAGCTAGCCTTTCTTTGGCCAACTTCAATAAACACCTAGAGTGCCTCTAAAGCTCCCATTAAAAATGTATCTTGTTTAACCAGTACACAAACACATTTTAAAAAGGACAATTTCCTATGTTGTGAGTGGATTTTCTTGTGTTGTGGACAACAACTGTTGTTGTGGAGGACAAGCTAGCTGTTTATCCATGTTGCCAAATTTGACTGATGGCAAAAAACCCAATCAGAGCTTGGCCACTTTTGGGGATGTGGGAATGGCATGGGAAATACGTTACATGTCTTTACCGGGGCCACTTTTGGTCCCATGCTTATTCTTCAGAAAACTGTTTTTTTTACTTCCAGTCATTTCTGTATTTTTTATCACAGAGCTACGTCATTATTTTTAAGGTAAAAACAACATTCATGCTGTAACTTGGAATGATCTACAATGTGGTCATTTCCAGGTTGTCAGTCTAGGTCAAGATGGGCTTAATCAACTCTTAATCAATCATATAACATCCAAACTAGGCCTATATCCTAAATGTTTGTGGTGTGGGAAGAGCCTTGATATAAAAGATGCCCAAAATATCTACGACCACCCCCATTGTTGTTGTACTTGACCCACTGAATAAAAGGTTGTCTAATCTGGCAGCACTGTAGAAGTAGCTTCAGGAAGAACTGCTTCTGGAAGGCCTTCTGTGAAGTTGTAGGCATCTGCGGTTACGCTAGGATTATAAAAGACTAAAGTCAGCATGCTAACATGCTCATGATGCTAACTTTATAATCTTACACAGGAATAATGTTTACCATCTCAGATCTATATGTTAGCATGCTAGCAATTGTTAATTAAATATAGCTGATGTACAATGAATGTCATTTGTTTTCAAGGTATTTTCACATTTGTGTGAGTTGTCCATCTCATTACACATTACATTACATTGCATTTAGCTGACACTTTTATCCAAAGCGACTTACAATAAGTGCATTCGACCAGGAAGATACAAACTTGAAGAAAACAGAATCATATAAGTACATCAGGCTTCATAGAGCCAAAACATGTTACAACATGTTAACCTAATTATATATTTCAGTCTTGACCAAAGTGGTGCTGACAAACCGACAGACTGATTCAATTGATTATGTTCCAGTCATGCTGCTAGCTAAGCTAATGGAAAACATTAAACATGATTTAGTTTTGTGGATATTGAGTGTATATTCTAGAAAAACAAATACAAAATATGATGTCCTTAATTATTGTTTGATACTTTCATTAAAGATCTTTCCTCATTTGTTGATTAAAGCTGTATTTCCGTGGATATATGTTTTCTTAAAATGTCCTTGCCGTTGCAAATGAGTAGAATGAACACACTTTCTAGAAGACAGCGTTGCTTCTTTCCAGTCTTTTCACTGAAACGGTTGCTGTTAAGTGGAATACAGCCTAAATGAATGTTCTTGTAGAAATATTGTTGGCAGTTTTAATTTCGGCTGAACACTGCTTGCATGTCATTGTTTCCCCACCTCTTTAATTCACCATGACCTCACTGGCTGTAACAAAGTATATGGGATAGAATCCAGAACAAGCAGTACTGTTAAAATCCCCTTTTAAAACGTTTGGTGTGGTTTGACAAATGAAGGCTTATTTCCCCATTCTCAAACAATAACAAATACAGAGAACACAGCCAATTATACAGGCAGTTGTAACGAATTAGGAAGGGGAGGATTGTGGGTGCAATTACAGCTGTGGTGGTTGTTTTGACTGCTCAGCGATTTAGCTGGATTGCAGCCAGCGAGGCGGAGAGCTGGTTACCAGTAAACAACTGGCTGGACTGGGAGTTAACCCCTCCAGCTGTTGTTGCTCTTCTCTTAACATGTTCCCTCCATATTCCTCTACCGGACCAAAACTCATTAATTTACATGATTTAATACAATTGTGTCGCATACAAACTGATGCATTACTTCAGCAGAATTTGTAATGGCAGTGATACTAGCAGTAAACGTTATTATTATTCATATTAAAAAAGAACACAGAATTGACTGCTTCATCCACAGCCTCCCTTTGCTCTCAGAGCAGTAACAGGTGGATCCCTGTTAGCTTAGCATGTAGCGCCTCCTTGTGGTCACTCTGAAAGTAGACCCTAAATCAGCTGTTTGGCTGTGTTGCCATCTAGAGGTGAAGGATTAACAAAGCCCGAACATTCCTATGAAATGCCCTAAATAAATAGCCAATGCCTTACATTTGTTTTATTATAATTGTGTGTGAGAGATTTAGAAATAAAGTGAAATGAATATTTCTGGATGTAATGACCAAAATACCATGAATATATCCAAATGGCAAATGGACAACACCCTACAGCTTAAACACTTTAATGCACATGCATTTGAAGATTAATTATGCATAAAACTTTAATTTAGATTTAATTATATGACATTGTAAAGCTTATGTAAGACACTTGACTGTGTTCAAAAGATGCTGTGAAAGAAAAGTGTTCGAGCCTATGAGCCACAAGAGGGCAGAGTATTGCAGCACAGTGTCCCCTTACTATTATTGAACCTTTACCAATATTTATTTTATCAATCTGATTGTCTGAAAAGTAAGTGAGATGACATATAACAGCTGCATTTTCACCTCCAGAACTCCAGAAAAAGGGACATTTGTAGACATAACACGAGTCTTAGAAATGTTCCTATGAAAAAGAGCTTCTAATTCAGGTGTCTCTGCTTCTCATTTTAGCAGAGAAAAGAACACAACACGTTCACTCCAAAAAGGACAAAAAGTTCTTGTTTCTGTCCTCGTTTATGTGTTACAGGTGTCTGTGTGTGCGTGTGTGAGCAGCCATTTCTAAGAATTTGCATAAACTGATTTCATTAGCTTGTACAGATTGATTTGAAAAAGGCAACTCAGCTGTTTCGTCTGGCTGTTCAGAGATGAATTTAACATGTTTTTTGTGTTTTTGTTACAACACATTAAAACCAAAATGGGGAATTCATCCAAATATCCTAGTGGCATATTTTGAAGAGCAGTTAATGAGGCCTCCAAAAAATAGACGTCAGGTCAGTGAAAATACGTTCTTTGGGTTGAGTCTGAGGTTTTGTCCTCTGAAAAGCAGTCAGCTCTAACTTATATGTCCTCAGAGCTGCAGGCCTGTGTGTGTGTCTGCATTTTATTATGTGAGAAAAGAAAAGTAAACAAGAGTTTGACAGGGAGCAGAGGTGGACAACAGCCAGAGACCAAAGTGTGTGGGGGGGGTGGTGAGGGGAGAGGATTGCATAACCTGTTGAAGAAGAAGAACATGTGGTTTCCATGTCAATCAGCCCGGCCGCAGACTGACGCTGACGTGAAAGATCTTAATTAATTTACTGCCCACAAAAACGGTCTGTATGCTGCCTGTCAGTCGGGCACGTGCAGTCATTTTTTATAACTAAGTGGGAACTTCTGTTTAATTGTTTCTCGATTTTTTTTGTATGCTGATGATCTAGTTATATTTCCAGAGCACATTGAGTTGTGTTTCAACAAGTGAGTTACATTATCACTCAATATTTGTACTGCTTCGTGTCTTTTCGTTTGTATTCACCAAATTACAGTGACAGTTTTTTGACAGCTCACACCAAAACATTCAGAGAAATGACACTACAGTAAAAAAAAGAAGGGATTTTGGATTCGTGGTACACTTTCCATGTAAGATTTATAATTAACTTGCATACTTTCAATAATCGTACCACTTGAATTTGAAATTGAGTGGCTTCAGTGGCATGACTGCATACAAGACAATGCATGTTTATATAATCAACACAAGTATGATTAAAACAAATAGATAAAAACATATCAAATGTAATACAATTTAATAAAATGTAATTCAATAATTATAATACAAAATATTATTATTATGTCATTAGATGATCTCTTACAGGAAGTAATAAAGAAGCTTAAAATGGGATGGATTGTCACCATAGCAATCTGTGACTTGCTCTTGACTATGTCAGCACCCCCCCCCCCCTCCTCCATGTCTGGGTGCAGTTCAGGCTTGGAATTTCGTCATTTTAGGGGCAAGGCCATTTGGCCTTCCCGTTCACATTTTTTTTAAGGGCACAAAGGCCACATGACAGGGCACAAAGGCCACATGACAGGGCACAAAGGCCGTTTGGTTAAATTACGCTGGTCAATCAACATGACTGAAAAGTGTAGCACTAACGTCAACACCAGTCGTTTTACAAATGGCTGAATAGCAATAGTGTTTCTTAAACGTATACTTTAAGTTCAGCCATAAACCACATAAGTCAGTCATGTATTATATCAAAACCGCTTAGCAAGAAAAATACTAGATTCAAAGGTGACAGCTATCTGCTAGCTTGTAGAAGCAACACTAGATGTAGACCCCTTGAAGGGAAGACGTTAGCGCTATCCAAACTAGCTAGCTATCGCTAGTTTTCATGACAACATGTAACGAGTCGACTTTAAATAGGCTAATACAATGGTAATTACCTATCAATAATACTTTCTATAAACACGTAAATGTTAAGTCCTTTCAAATACTATCACATACTTCAGTTAAATCATATCAAAACAGCTTGGTCCGCTTGCTTACCTGTGCTTGTCTTGCTCCCGCGGCTGAGGAGGAGGAGGCTGTCGGGCCCCTTCAGGCATTTCTGACGGAACAATCACAGCAGAGCAATCGCTCTGATCCACAGGCACGGGCATAGCCGCGGGAAGTAGGGGTGCTGTTGGCGAGTGGTGTACATTTGAAAAACTGAGTGACCACCTAAATACAAATGATTAAACTACATAAAATAGTTATGATTTTACTTAAAATAAAATTAGCTGTATACAGTAGCATATCATAGTCATAGTATATATTTGTATATATCAGGTGGCTTGAATTTATTTTCCAAATAAGTAAAATCCGAGTCATCTAGGTCGTAGGTCTTGGGAGAGTGACGTAATTGACGCGACACACACACTGCAGAGTGACAACTTTCTAGAATGGCGCAAAAAAGGATTTTGGATTTTTTTCTCCAACAAACAACCCAATAAAAAGAGTGGACCACCAGCTACTCCTCAGCCCACCACCTCTACAACTAGAGTAATATATATATATATATATAAATTATCCATTATCTCATTACATTTGCGCATATTTTAACACATTTCAGGAACCGAAATCTGAACTTTGGATAAAGCCAGGTTCAACATTTTCGTTTCATTTTGTAGTCATATTAGCATCTAAGGCTTTCACCGAAGGGATTTTGGATATCTCTCTTTATCACTCCATAAATCAGAAAATATTGTCAACAGCCCTAAAATATCAATTTTCGCCATGTTTCTAGGTATACAATCTTATATAATTCAGGCTATGAATGATATATGAACAAACCCTTCTGTAAAAGCCTTCATAATATTGATAGGAATATAACTGGAAGGTTTGGTGTATGTAAGTGCAACTGAAGTGGAAATTTCGGACTCAGAGTAGGAGAAAAAACTCATTTTGAGAAAACGAACTTTAAAGATTGCAGTGAGGCGCTAGCTAAACCCTCTGTTCTTTGGATGACAGCTTGCGCATCGACGCACTCCGTGAAGGTATTTCATGTTCGGGGTCATTTGTGTTTTGTATAACCTTGCTTCGTTTTTTTCGCCGTTCTTTTGCCATTTTGAGATTTACATTTCTAGTGGAAAGCTAACCAGGAAGTGTTTTAGCACACCACGTGATGCATCTGAACGAATCACCTTGTCAGAAATTGACACCAGCCAATGAGATTTCGTTTCTTGGTTTAAAGACCCCTTTGTGCTTTCACAATTGGTTGCTGATACAAAGGAAATTACCATATTTGGATCCGATGAGATCATTGTGCAGGAGAGACGGAGCTTTTCCAACGATGACATTGTGCAAACAGTGATCGCGGTACTTTATGTTACGTTAGAAATGCTAACTTTTGGTGAATTTAGGAGAAATATACAGATGCAAATAGACAAACTATAGTAAAATGAACACTTAAATGTGTATTTTGTACGTTTTCCTTCCAAAAGCCTGAAAGAAAACATGTTATGGAATCAAAATAGCACAACATCTCAAAATTGACCAGTGCATGAAAAACGATGTTTTTGCCTGCCGTGTCTCGCCTTTAACAAACAATTTATGCGGCTCGTATCGCTGACAGCCGGGCCCGGCCCGGCACCGCCTTTTTAAAAAAAAATTAAACGGCTCCATCCCCACTTTTGGCAGCACCCCCTGAGCAAAATGACTTCCCGCGGCTATGGGCACGGGACTATCCTACTGCGCACACTAGTATGACTTCACTAGCGTTGTTTACACTGGAACTTTTGACAGGGGCACAAAGGCCACTTTGGCCGTGAATTGCATTTTTTTTCACAGGGCATCACGGCCAAAGTGCGGGGCAACGACGGCCATGGCCGTCGTGGCCGTCGTGAAATTCCCACCCTGGTGCAGTTGCTACGGCGACCCTGAGAGTCGGTCTGGTCATGTGTGTGTAACGGCGGCAGGCCTGGCCTCTCTCCAACACAGTCCAAAAACACAAAGAGTGTTCAGCCGAGGGCATCCTGCCGCTGCGGACCGAGGAGAAGTCGATCCAGTGATCCAGGAATGATGCACATCTTTCAGACTTTGTCTTCAGGAATGAGAGGACAGTGCTGATGCTAGTGTTGTGTCATCCATGATGCCACCAGGCGCCTCCTTAACCACAATCACATTAAAGACGTCTGGGAATCTCATAATTACATTTTATTTCCATTGGAAATTGCATTTATTCATTTAATTGTGCAATATTGCTTTGGCGAATTATAGTACTTCTTTATTTAAAAGCAGTTATGGATCCCAGAGGTCTCCTGCTACCGAATGGTGGCCGGCCAAACCACTAAACAAACATTTCAGTTAACATTTAATGTAGAGGGATGCTTTTGAGGGTTTTCCACACTGATGAATAAAATGCAGGGAAAACACAGAATACTTTTTTTTGCAAATAAATGGTGCTTTATTTGAAGATAATAAAGAACATCACATGTTTAAATCACTTGATTTGTAAACAAGTGTCGGCCTAAGACGGATATAACTGTTGCCTTGTGTCATTGAGAACTCTGATCAGTAAGATCCATCTCTGTATAATATTCCAGGATTGATTATTTGCATAAGTCTGTTAACAATGAGATGTATGACAAGATGCAGTCATAATATGAGTACCAGTATGGTGAAATACTAACAGTCAAAAAGTCAAATGTGGAATATTTTTACTCCATTTGAATAGAATTGCCAAGTGAGTAAACAACTAGCAGATACATTGGTTGGACGAGAAAGCATGGTCAGATTCTCCATCCGGTTGCAATTATCCGCGAAGAAGAAGAAACTAAATAGAGTCAATAGTAATAAGACTACAAGTCTACAGCTATGTTAGCAGGCTGTATATCTAGGCACAGCATTGCTTGAGGCACATGCTAACATGCTTACAATGTCGATGCTGGTGTTAAGCAGGAATGTTTACCATGTTCACTGTTTGAGTTTAGCATGTTAGTATGCTAACATTAAGTAAACAAGCTTTGGCTGAAGAGAATGTCATTAGTTTTGCAGGTTCTAAACCAAAGTATTGACACATTTTGTATCAGATGGGGGCGCTCATCGAAGTTAGAGGACCTTATCATATCTAAATGACTTAAGTCTAGTAAATAAAATCTGGATCTGAACTTGAATCTGGATCTGAACTTGTATGAAACTTTGCCAAGGACTGACGTCCCATGCCAATTGGTCGTTGGTCAAGTTGGAGCCATGGTGACCATATGGCGCCCATGTTTTTGCGTTATGTCCTGCACCACCCTAACTTTTTGCCCTGGCATGCTTTGCCACTTCGACATATTGAATCAACAGCAGAACCTGCTGGCAACATCTATAATTCTGATTGTGCGTATTGCATAAGCGAATCAGTGAGCAACTAGAGAAAGAAACAAGAGAAACACTAGCGTCATCATTCAAGACACATACAGAGGCTCTTTTCAGTTTTCATCCTCATCTCATCTGCTTATTATTATACATGAACATTTTCACTGGAATGTAGCTGTAGTGAGACAAACGCTGCTTTATTGAATGTATGAATCCAAATACTGCAGTCGCTTTACCGCACCTTTGTGACGAAAAGGGAGCTGAGCCAGAAGGCAAAGCTCTCTGTCTACCGGGCCATTTTCGTTTCTACCCTCACCTATGGTCATGAAGGATGGGTCATGACCGAAAGAACGAGATGGCGGATACAAGCGGTCGAGATGGGTTTTCTCCGCAGGGTGGCTGGTGTCTCCCTTAGGGATAAGGTGAGAAGTTTGGTCATCAGGGAGGGACTCGGAGTTGAACCGCTCCTCCTTCACGTCGAAAGGAGCCAGTTGAGGTGGTTCGGGCACCTAGTTAGGATGCCACCTGGGCGCCTCCCTAGGGAGGTGTTCCAGGCACGTCCAGCTGGGAAGAGACCAAGGGGTAGACCTAGGACCAGGTGGATGGATTATATCTCTTCGCTGGCCTGGGAGCGCCTTGGGATCCCCCAGTCAGAGCTGGTTGATGTTGCCAGGGAAAATAAAGTTTGGGGCTCTCTGCTGGAACTGCTACCCCCGCGACCCGACCACGGATAAGCGGGAGAAGATGGATGGATGGATGAATCCAAACAGCTCTACACTCTATGTTTCTTTTGTTTGTGGCTTTAGTCACGTTGTGTTCGAATGCGTCTTTTTGGCCAACAGTCAGATACTACTTCTTGGTGTGTGCCTTAAGAGACTTTTATATTTGACGTTAAGAAATATAATTTATTCAATGTACATTTTCTTTAAGAATATAAATAATATCATGCAGGGATCACATTCATATCCCTCTGCGCTTCACTAATCTAAAGTGTTGCTTACAGTTCTATGTGTAAATCTGATTTAAGAGGATTCTTCTGCACTGCAAAGCCACCCTCCAAACCCTCAGCTCAGCTTTTGTTGTTAGAGAATTGGAGCTTACCAGGAACTGTTCCAAGAAATGGGTCTGATCTTGATTATGGGGTATTTAAAGGTCTTCATCCACACTTTATTTGTTGTTGTTGTTGTTGTTGGACGTGAACCACAAGTCGGCAGGCTGTAGCAAATGCGCGGAGAGATGATAGGGTATTTTGAATGGGGTCCATACAGACGGGTAAGAAAATAATAATATGAAATGTATAAATGACCACGAGGAGGCTCAGTATATTTCTGGTGAACCTCCAGACAGTTAAAACAAGCCTGGGATACATTTAAAGTGAAATCTCATAAAAGATAACAGAGCAACTCACCAGCCTCTTGTAAACTGCATCACCCACCGCAAGCCAAGAAAATAATGAGTGTAGTTGAAGGTTTAATAACTCATGTTTGGTATCTTTATTGTTTTTGCAAATATGTTCAGGAACACCCAGCAACGACTGTGAAACAATACGTGCTAGCAAATGGAGTTTCACAGTGTACAACACAATGCCACGTGTCCACAAGTGACAGAGGAGATGAACACCAGACACGGGACAGAAGGGTGAGAAAGAGTGTAAAGGTGAAAGAGAACAGGCTTACAGCTTACAGTTTCACCGTATAACGTATACCTATATACTATGCTTACTCAAATATACTTCTCAACAACAGATAATATCTATATGGTCAGTGTTTATAAAACATTGGCAGCTTTAAGTAACATTTGGCATAAATATGTAACGTTCCAAAGACAAACAGCACTGTGCATTTTTAACATAAGTAATGTGACATCTATAAAGCAGAAAAGTACGGAAGCATGTTGCTGCCATTCAAATTAAAATAAGTATTCGTTTTTGGTCACTTCTCGAGCAGAATTTTCCTAGTTATGTTAAGAAATGTTTCATTATTTTGACAACTTTTAATCTATTGCTACATACCAATTATTTTTTTCACGCTGTAACATGTTTTTTATCTTGCTATATAAATAAATGTTCAGTATTACATAAAATGCTCCATTAGGGCTAAACACGTTTCTTCTTATAACATAATAAGTTGGTATAATGTTGTAAAAAAGAGATATTGCAATCAGTCATTCTAAAAGTGTTTTATGTATTAAAAGTAATTTTTGAGAACTTCCACAAAGCTTATTTTCTAGATGTAGAAAAACGTTCATCACGTTGACATTGGTCATATTGTGGAAGTTCTCAAAAATTACTTTGGTGAACTTATGGATATAGCTGCGCGTAACAGTAGTGGATGAAAATGCATAAATGAATTTTCTTATGCAGATTTTCTGAAAATTCAGTGAAATATATTTAAATATGCACAACATTTAGAATGGAGTACTTGATGGGTGTTGTAGTTTTTTGTATACTTGCAAAGCATTGTTTATTCTAACTTTGTATTATACTGTGCATTGGCCGTCTCATCCCAGGCATTAAATACAACATAACCAAATATAATTTACTCACTGTCAATATTTCAAGTCAAAGCAGGCGACACCGTCCATAATATGGGCATTGCTTTGATTTCTCATTACAACCATGTACCAACTTATGTTATAACAAGCAAAAGTGATAAAGTAAAGACCAAGATCTCATTATCAGAAATATGCAATGTTAAATACAAGCATGATTATGTGTTGTGTCTCACATGGCAACATACATAGGATTCCTTCATGACAACACATGTCAGCAAGCAAAAAGAAAATCTTCTAAACAAATAACTGTAACATCTTTATGCAAATGTGATACATGATTTTTTTTAAAAAGGTTTTATTACAGAGAGCTGTAGCTTAGTGCTTATGTCCTACAGAGGCTGCAGGACAGGCAAAACAAACGTTATCAAGTCGCCTTGTGAGGCAAGATCCAGTTAAAAGCACTTCATAAACGAGGACGCACCTCTCTGTCAGTGCAGACACCTCGGAAAAGTCATAATTTAGTAAATCAAACAAATAAATAGGGCAATAAATAGGCTGAATCACAAGATTACACAACGGGAAGGAAACAAATTGGACCATGATACGAGTGCAAAACAGTGGAATGCAAAACTTGTTTTTTACTTCCAAGATGGAATGCAACATTTGTGGAACCTGGCATCAGAACTCCACATGATTGAACTGGATATGCAGATTCAGTCCCAGGAGACTTATTTGATATTTGAGAAAGTACTGCATATCTTAATATCAGCCTGACCAATCTGAACTCTGTACTCGTAAAAATTAAACACAAAATGATGCAGCTTTATAATGTACATAACAACCTGTCCAAATTCAAGACATAACATTTTGGAACCTTAAAATGTTTCCAGAAAAGGTTAACTCTCGATGATCCTTCTGGCCAGCTGCAACTGAAGAATGTTAAGACAGCCTGTGATAAGACATTATGGTTACACTGTAATTGATATAAAGGATAACCTGTATTGTAACATACTTTGGATATTCGTCAGCAAACTACAACAGTTTATTGTTCATTGTCTCTATCCAACTGAGAAATGAAGTGCTGATTGTTTGTGTAACCACCATGAAGGCAGTAAGACGGTAAGGCATATTTACAAAGTGCAAAAACCTTCTACAATATGTTGAACATTTCTCTTTACCGGGTGGTTACACCATTCAAACTTTTCACAAGGTTTCTAAGTTGAGCAGATAATGACCACAGTTATCAAACTGTATGACTTTGAAGAGCAAAGGTGGATGTTTGGAATGAGTAATTGAATATATCCACAACAGAATCTGTTTAATCCAGCCCATCTGTTTGCAGGGATCGACTGACTGATAGAACTGTATTTGCAGGACTTTGTATTAACCAGGAAAAAATAAATGATCCTTTTCCACTTTTGGAAAAGCTGCGGCAAATGACTCACCAATCAGGTGGATAAATTAAATGTGAGATGCAAAAATAACCATATAACTGCCGATCAGATCCAAAATGTACTTGTCTCTTGTCTCTAATAGCCAGAAGGGGGCAACTTCCCTGCCTATAAAAACAAGTATGAATGTATAGAAGTCTATGAAAATCGACCCTACTTCTCACTTGATTTATTAACTTAGTAATCATTCTCGTTTAAGGTCTATAGTCTCAATCACTAGTTTCAAGTCTTCTTCAACAATGCATGATGTTCACTTTATAAGTGATGGTCACAATAAGGGTATAATAAGACATTTGTTTTAGGGCCGGGCAAGTTGCTCCCATGATGTTGTCCGGTTTGGGTGTTGTCCGTGTTTCTGTCTTACAACTTCAACCCATTTATTGTTTGTTCCGTTAACTGTAACCTTTTTTGGCATTTAAATGTTATTTTAGCGTTTAGTTGTACCTAGCTCACACCCCTTCGTGTGACTGATGGTTCCAGAAAGCCAATATGCCAACAGCCAAAATGGAAAACGTAAGGCTTGAATACCGTAGCAAACAAACCATTGGTTTAACATCACGGGGACAACATCGACTGACATGAGGTATTTCATTTTGGGTATACACAGACATTTCTGGACTGGATAGCATGGATTTATAGAACTAAAAGTTAAGGGGAGAAAAAGTGAGGGAACTCCAGCAGTTCAATGTTCGCGTTGAGTGGACCAAAACCAATCCTAAATCCTTCAAATACCGGTTTAGTGGAGCCCAGTTCTTATATAATTCAGACATTAACTGCACATATCATTCTCAGAGGGACCTGTTAAAGAACTGTGACGCATTGTGAAGCCAGTCAAATATCTTATGGTCAACTCTTCACTACACCACAGTATGTACTTTTCCTACACCTGGGGAAGTAAAGAACAAAACCCTGCCAGATACATGCAATCCCTCAGGAAGGCTCAGATTTAGGATGTATAGATCACATTAAGTCATAATGACATGTCTGTCTTGATACAGAGCCAGTAGGATATTGTGGAATGGTTCAACAGAGAATAGAAATAGAGCATTTTGAGATTTAATTTGGGGGTGAAAAGCAAATCCTCCTTCTCGAGATTAGAGCAAATCTTTTTTACCCCAAAACTGCGAGAGGGAATGAGGGCAGAGCGCAAAGACCATCTGAAGTGAGTTTCACTAAAGCCAGAGAGTTTAGCGAGCAGGAAAAGGCCTGATGTAGAGATTGGAAAAGGCTTTGCCACATGTTTAGATCTGACCAGTACTTCAGAGCTGTTCTGAGATCAAACACAAACCAGGTGTTTCAATGGAATCAAAGCCGTTTCATCTGCAGTTTGTGCTATTGTGTATGTATACAGCCTTGTATGACGATGCATCAACACATAATTAAAGTCAGGCCTGAGGAAACTTCAAAGATTAAAGAGGGGACAGAGAGTATTTGGTCGACCAGAAACATTCACTGACACTCTCAGTCTTGCAGAACGTTAGCAGAACAGGAGCGGTCAACATTGGTGAAAGATCAGTCCAGATGATGGAGGTTTCATCTGGGTGTGTTGGTGTTCCTCTCATGCCAGCAGCTTCTCGGGGTTCTTGGAGAGACTGTGCAGGAGGCTCCTCTGGAAGCCCTCCATGGGTATTTCAGGAACCAGGAACTCCAACAGAAGATCAAATAGGCAGAAGACCAGATGTCTGAGAGAAAATAGCACTAGCAGTCAGCATCTTTTCTTTTGGCTCAGTTGACCATACAGGATTAATTCCAAATAGGATACGTTTTATTAGGATGACGTAATCTATGAGAGTAAAAACTAAGGTGACTTTCATTTTGAAGTTGTTCTTAATTTAGATGTTGTTTTAGATGATTTCAAGTTGAGGAAGGGTTAAATGAATCCTTGCTGATGCAACTCAGCATTCATTTGAACGAGACTTGGTTAGGAGACGCTATGCTATGATAGCTGATGTTAGGCCCTTTGTTTAGACTTGGCGCTCTGTAACCTCTTTGAGTTACAAACTTCCTCTCACTGGACATAATTCAATAAGGCATATACCTGTCTAAATAAGCTGAATTCACATTTAATGATATACATAAATAAGGTCATACGGTTCAGAAGGCTCAACTGACATCTCCCAAGAGCACAATGTGCTCCATAATCAATATCAAATGGAACAAGTTTATAATAAGTACGGTATGAGTTCTTATACCGCTCTCTGTCTTGCAGACACCATGAATGAGAAACCTTAATCAAATACAAATGTAAATGTTTTTTTTATTTAAAACATTATATGGGAAAAGTTACGATTTGTAACTGTTTGGTTTTGTTCATTGCATCCTGATGTCTGTCTGGGTTTGTGTGTAACAAATAAAAACACCACATGACAGTTTGTTTCTACATCTGTAAACCTTTATCCCCTCCAGCTGTTTATTCAACTTTTTGTTGTTTAGTGAATAAATCAGTCCACACTTCATGATTGCGTTTTCCTGTTCTGCTTATTTACAGAAACTGTAAATCATGCTTTGGGGGTTTGTTCTGCTAGATTTGGGATTGACCTTAAACTCAATTTTGTGTTAGAGAATCTACATCATTGACTGAGATAAGAATCTGAGAAGTAGGGGTGCAGAGTGACCACCCAGCGTTTCTTTCCCCTTCTCCATGCATCCCCAAAGCACTGATGCCCTGGGTAAATTTGCCTAAACTGTAAATGGTGATTGGCTGTAATAAAGAGGCCATTGAGTGTATAGTGTAATTAACCTGTTAATGTAGGGGTTTTGAAGAGAGTCCAGCGCAGTCTCCCAGCTCAGTTTGTACTTGTTTGAGCCCAACATGTCAGAGACCAGATCTAAAGACACAAAGACAAAAATGATTATTTATCACAGTGTAACCAGCTGTTTGTTGCCTGCGTCCTTCCCTTGTATAGGGAGGAACTAGTTGTATAGTTAGAATAAAGCAAAACAATTTCTAGAGCACGGCTGATACTTGAGTTTTGAGGCTTATACTGAAATTTGAGAATATTACATATAGTCTACGAAACAGTTTCTTATTTACCTCAAACATGTCTTTCAAGAAAAAGGTTTTTGATCATTATTAGCCTTCAAATACCCGATCATCATAAACAATATCAACGAAATTATCGATAATCTGAAATGGTGCAATAATACTGGCCTTGAAATTAATTGGTCTGGTACTAAAATACAAATGTTTGGGTGTACATGTACCTGGTAGGAGGCTCATCAGACAGTGTAAGGCTTGTTGCCTGGTGCTGTCCTTCTGTTGCTGGCTGCGTTCAAGTTGAGGGGCAGTGGGCAGGGCTCCTCCTGGCCACACAGACTCCTGGATGACCTGCAGGTACACCACCCAATATGCAGTGGCTGTCAGGTTGGCTACGCTCACATCCAGCCATCTGAAATTCACAAACACACAACAGCGGTCCAGAGTTAGAACAGTTGATGAGAAGTGTCTAGAAATGGCCACTTTCGAAGTCAGACATTTTTTTATGGGGTTCAACATCCTTGTTTTATCCAATTTTGGGATATATTTGCATTTTTTTCTCTAAAAATACGATCAGTAGTATTTAAACTTTACTGCAAACGTTATCCATCAGTGCACTTGCTAGAAGGGCATAGTCAGTTCAACCCCTAAAATGATGAACCGTTGTTTGGATCAATCAGCCACCGTTCATTAACATCATTTTTGTTGTAAATAGATTGATAGGCTTTCTCTATATATACCCAACAGTCTTCGTAGTCAATCTGATGACTCGTCAATTTGTTCGATCAGTGCACCCTTAGAAGCTAGCATTTTCAGATGTGCATTTTAAGATGTGTTGCGCTATTCAGTGTTGCTATCAGACTTAACACTGTCCCACAGAAAAAAAGGATTGGTTTTCTGGCAGTTTTTGGACTTATGTCGATGGTAAAAATATATCTTATGAAAACTGCTAATTCAGCCAAGCTCAGGAGGATAATTTCATCTCTTGTATAACCTTTATTCGTAGAAATTGTGTGCAACAGTTAACAGAAAGCCAACCAGTTATGTTAAGAAAACAACAGTAGAAAGTAAATAAAGAGAAGCTCTTGGAGATGAATTACTGGGCCAGCTAGAACGTTAGCGGTTAGCTCTTCAGATACCGCAGGTCACAAACAAGCACAAAGAACTTGTTTACAGTTGGTTAACTTCTTGACTTTAAGGTCACTCAGTCGGTCAGTCAATGTGGTGTGACCTTGCCATTTTGCCTGACCTCACCATTTCTCAATGATCCTGGTCTCAGACCGGCCAATCCCATCAACTTAACCCATGCCTCATTGCATTCCCACGCGGATTTAAAAAAAAAAAAAAATGCATCACAGGGGTCCAGCCTGGCGCAGTCTCACACTGGAAGTGATCTCAAACTGAGGCCATCACCCTCAAGCCTGCTATATAACTGGTGGATTTAAGGTCTTGTGATGAGTACATTCGATAGGCTCTGTGTAGCTCGGAAACGTTGACCCTGTGGTTTTGACCTGACCTTTGTCATGCCAAGATTTACCATCTGGGGGTTGAAAACACAGCCAGTCACAACCCAGACTGGATGAGGAGGTTATTAAAAGCACAAAGTAAAAGCTAAAAACAACATCTCGATGTAGCTCAAGTATTCAAGCATTGTACAGGTCTGGAACATCAATCTGAGGGAGGTACTAGTCATTTGGAATTAGTCAAAATAAAAACAAAGTTTGTATATATAAAATGAGGGTGTTCAAGACCAATACATCTTGAAAAATATCATTTAAAGTATTATAAAAAGATTCATAGGGCTAACGGACCCTAAAAACGTAACACCATGCAGATGCTGTTAAGCAACTATGTCCAAACCTCAGAGCTCTGTTAAAAAAAACAGGGACCTCCCTCTGGTCCTAATGTTCTGCTTCTTTTGCTCACTTCATGTGGTCCCAAATTAAGTTATTTCATTAGCTTGTTCTGGCCAGTTACCACGCTGCTGGGCTACTCTAAGAGAAGGATGGACAAGTTATGCCAGCCAGAATTTTAGGTTTCACTACTTTACACTTTTTTTGTTGTTCCATAGTGTTTTATAACAGCACAAGGGGTGCCAAATATGTAAAGTATTTTCTGATCCTTAAGTTGTTCAACTGCGGCGGAAAAACAGACGCGGGAGACATTTTCTCAGATAATGATGTATTCATTTATGTTCCGGGAAAAACAGATCACAACTTCAGCCCCAACAAACACAAAACAGGCAATTAGCAGGGCTCAGAACTCGTCAGATGTTTAGTCTCATTTGCGACTCAAGCACTCGGTGCACTTGGTGTTTTGATTTTACGGATAAAGAGTTGTTGAGGTAACAGGTCTATGTAAGTGACCACAGGTGGACCAACTATTGGTCATACAGCTAATGCTAACTGGACACTTTCTGTACGATGTGGTCAAATGAAAGTGCTAATGTTATCGATTTGGGATTTCCAAAACAGTTGTAAAAAAAAAAACGTTTTATCAGAAATCATAGGCTGTAAAACTCAAATAGTTCAAACGTTGACTTTAATCAAATGTAATTTGCCAAAAGGTTTCACGTAATTTTTTTAGGTTAGATAAAAGCAAAACACTTATGTTGTACTTAATATTTTTGCTTTTAACTAACCTAATACATGTATGTGGACAAAATAAAAGTAATTAAAGCCAAGTTTCAATTTCTTTGTAAAGATTCTTCAGTCTGTAGCCAGTCAACCACTGAAGCTAAACACTTATTCGAAATGCACAAATATTAGACAGACATGTATTCAAATGAGTTGAGTTTGTGTGGGTTTAAAATAACTTAAAGGGAAACAAATTAGGTTATAAATTCTTCCCTCACACATACACAAACACATTGTTGCAGATTACATGAGTATGTTGTCCACTGAAGTCTAGCCTCAGCCCCAGTAACAGTGTATTTTGGTCGAGGCTGGTTAAAGCTCAGCAGGTGGACAATGAAGATTGTCTGTTCACCAGCTCATACCAGTCAGAGACAAGCTCACTAAATCACTGGGTTATGACTGGCAACTGCAAACAGGAACATATGGAAACAGAGACCTACAGTCACTGACAGCATAATAAAGAGCTGAAGTAGCAAAATATTATTTGGACATTTACAGTTTGTCAGGGATTTAACCGTCTCTTAAGAGCTACAACTGTACATCCTTAAAACACCTGATGGTTACATGGAGTTACAGGAGAAAAGTGTTGATCATTCTTTAATGGGCTTGAAGGGCCAGTGACTGCCACACATTCATTTGAATGTTTTGGATTTGGACCGGAAGCAACTTTTCTAGTTTTACACTTTGGATATCCTTGAACAAAACAAGTCATGGGGCCAATTTTCCTGCATGTAATTGTACACAAATGTTGAGACATCATGCATTTGAGGGTATTCTCCTTAAAGGTTTCCTGCAGTGCAATTGTTGTGGTACCATGATAAAAAAGAAGAAAGAAGGAAAGCTAGAAGTGTACAGCGGGGCAACCAATGCAACCAGTCTGCCATAGTCAAGGTTGATAAAGACTCTGTGTAAAATGAAGACAATGAAAGCAAGTGCAATCACAGCTACACACAGTTTCAATCTGTCAAGACAGAAGATAAACTATCGGAGTAAATCATTGCGCTAATACAGAAAATCAGAGAAATCCGTCTCAACTGAATTGACCCTATCACACAATCGTCACGTAGCAAGCAAACAAGTGGACCTCGAGTTGAGATTGTTTTGTCAGCTGTGGTTTCAAAGGTCAAGAATGAGCTGCAAGCTTAAATTAAATTGTGTTAATCGTACAATGAATGGCAGGGAACATTTACACCTATAAATGGTCTAATAAAAAGGTATCCAATGGAGTTTTAGACTTCTAGTAACCTGTTTAGTTTGTTTAGTGCATGAGGAGGCATTTGCACACACACTTGGGACAAATTCCAGACACTTGCTCACCAACGCAGTGGTCAAGAGGAGGCGTTAACGTGCCAAGGTGTGCAGCAATCTGACAGCAAAGAAGGAGAAGAAGAAGACTGGGAGCTATTTAACATGGATATATCGCACCGGGTTTTGAAATGGTAAATTACGAAGGTACAAGTACATATATGGGCTGATTGACAGATAATTGCAGATTTTGCTCAGAACTGATGTAACATCATTTGAATAAGGATACTTTTTAGGGAATCTTCTACACCTGTAGTTTTTAAATGCCAAACACACTCCCAATATAGCATCTTGCATCACTCGGTGTCTTAGCTACTGTATAAACACATACAATGCAATGTGAAATTAACTTCAAAACTTCCGTCATGCTATGCAAAAAATGATTAGAATTGTCCCGAGTAGAAAACACTTCAAAAAATAAAAACATTACTCTCCAGAAGCTCTTGCTTAACACATGAGAACAATAACTTTGTGTGTGGTTAAATGTGGACAACATGAAAGTGTTTTGAAGACCTTAAAAAAAGAAAGCAAAGCAGATAAAAAATAGTGTTTGGTACCCATAAATTGTGTCTGTGTTAATGGCTGGAATGATGCACTATGTTCCTATAAATAACCCGCTGGTTAAAGACAGAGTGTCCCAATCTAGCTTCACACTTCAGTCTAAATTAACACGCTGACACAGTCTGGTCTGTGATCAGATTTAATTGAGGTCACGCAGTCCGCGGACTGCTCCAAGTTTCCATCGGCTGAGACCCATCAAAACATAATCAAGATAATGAAATAAGAAAATACCAAATTCTAGGCAGGAACACCTGGCAGCAACTTATCAAGGCCAAGCAGAAACTATTTATTATAATACTCATAGTTAAAGATATTAAGATGTTAAGTTAGGATCACAAATGTGCAACCTCTACTGCTGCATAACATTCCCGAGTGATAGCCAAAGCCAAATTGGGAATCAGATCAAATCCCCATTTTTTGGGATCTAAAAGTGGTCACATATAGCTTACTGGCTTACAGCATTTACTGTAAGAGGATCTCATATCGGCCACCAGCAGATCAGAGGAATAGTGTTAAATCATTGGTGCGCGCATGTGCATGCTCCAGCCCGTGCAAATGATCAACAAAGCAGGCAGCCACTCATGGAAAAACAAGTTCCATAGTGCTACTAGAGGTTTAGAACTATGCAGGGTTCATTTAACAGTTATCTGCACTGCTGTAAATCCAAACATTATAGAATCAATTGCTAGTAAGTTACTTTATTTTTTTAAAAGACAGACTCTCCAGGCAGAATGTGAAGTAAAAAAACAGCCAATAAATGAATAAACATGGTTATGGTCTACTGTATGTTAGTGCATTACAGCTCTCACACAGGCCTGTCAGTTATCCTAAATGACCTCCATATGGTTTTTCGCTGCAGGCTTTTGGTTTGAAGTTCTGTTTTAACAGAACCTGAAATGTATGTGAAAATATTAAATCCCAGGAAAAAGGCATTCTTTAAATGTGATAACTTAGTCTGTGAGCATCATACATTAAATACCTTTTAATGTTTAACTGACTAAAAAGTTCTGTGTGGTTCCTAGTAAAACATGGATGACATAAAACTCACCTACATTATTGAAAATACAGAGTTGTACTGATAGGGTTAAAAACATAAGGTCAGGGATTGTATGAATTGTATCGTTTCCAAATCTGCTTACCAAATCATTTTTTTAATCAAATCTACGTTTCGTTTCCAAATCGTGAAAAAAATACCAGAGGTCAAATGCTCAAATAAGAAAAAATATAGATATTTTGAGTGTTAACTAGCCATCTACAAAGTGAGTTTAATTATATTTACTGGTATTTGTGTCACGTACACAGGTCCTGCCAGATAGCTAGGTAGCGCCTTGCAGATACTGTCGATTCAAAAATGTTATTGGGTACTTTTGGATTAGCTTCTAATTTGGTACAGAGTTTCGCTTACCAACCCTAAAGATACCACATCTAAACTGGGCACATTAAGCTCTTTACTTCTTACACCATGTCTAGTCTTGGGTCTAAGCATGAGCCATTTCTAAAGGTGACATTTTACACAGAATTCCATATGGAAGAAAGTGACCAATAAGTATGAATTTCTAAATCTGTAACATGAACCTGATTTATCTGTGACCTCACTTCTTAGGTAAGTGTATGACGGCTGGGAAACCATACTGTTTACCCTGGTTCCCATTAAGACTTCCATTGTCAGTAAATGGTCTTACATCAGAGAGATGAACAGCAGGAGCACATGGAGATAATGAATACAGTTTGCATCCCCACATTACATTACATTGCATTTAGCTGACGCTTTTATCCAAAGCGACTTACAATAAGTGTGTTCGACCAATAAGATACAAACTTGAAGAAAACAGAATCATATAAGTACATCAGGTTTCATAGAGCCAAAACATTTCAAGTGCTACTCAACTGGCTTTAGATAAGCCAGTCCTTTATTAGTATATAAGTGCTTTGTTAGTAATTCTATCGCTCGAAGTGGAGTCGAAAGAGATGAGTTTTCAGTCCACATATGAGATCATTTGTCTGTAGCCTGTGAGCAATAAGGAGAAATCAAAAGTCATGATGTGGACACGGCTGTGTGGCAGACAGGAGTCATGTGGAAATTATCTTTGTGCAAGACCGTGACCAAAGATCTCCTGGGGAAATGGTCAGCGCAGAGTTTCTTCATAGGAACACACCATCACGTTTCATGAGCATAGAAGCTGTGCTGTAAGCACGGCTTCATTGGCTAAGACTAAAGGCCAATTTTGTCCTATTTTTTGTATCTTGAGTCTTCAGATCGGGAAATGAAATTAGCTTTCCCCAAGCGCAAAACGCAGATAAATTGTTAGGCCATCCTTCACTTTGGCAAGTAATTTGGCAATGGATAGAGAAACACATGTTGATTGTCTTGATACCTATATCCAGTGGCGTTTTTATATGTACAAAAGTGGTGGGGCACAAAAAACTTAGATGTCTATAAGCTTCTGCAGTGAGGTTCATGGCTGGTGAGGCACTGGCACTGACTCTTCAGGTTTACAAATATTATATTTTGACCTAAATCAAAATATAATATTATTTTCAAAAGCTTTTTTTGTCGGATGCTTCAATTAATTTTAAACAGACAGTTCAACAAAAGGATACCCAAAAAATGTGATTTTTATCATTTAAATATTGAATTGTTCTCTCTTAGTAAGATCCCATTTTCAATAAAATTGCAGTCTTACCTTGACTTGAAGATGAAGTCCATTTCCCTATCCTTCTGGACAAAAATCTCTATTATGTGGATATTATCCGGCTGAACAAAACGTGCATTTATCTAACCGCTACGTTTCCCACAGACCTTATTTGGAGCTGTTTTCTAAAATCCTATGGAGAAATCTCATTACTTTTTTGTTGAGGGAAGCCATGCGCAGCTTACTTCCGGGTTTTAGGACGCCTCACTGCAGCTCTCTCGTCTCCTCTTCACACACCACACTTTTCGCGGCACACGTACTTACAGCCAATCAGCTCTGAATTATGTGAGATGACGTATGGTGGGGATGGCAGCTCTATGCCCCTATGGTCATTATTTTGTTGCCACACACATTAAATAGGAAAATATTCTGAGCATGCGCAGTGTAGTTTTTACAGTCACTATTGACTTAGACAGTGAGAGGGAGGGGCAGGATCGGGTTTTGTCCCACATGGCTCTAAACAGCTCAATAGGCACACACTGTAGACACTAATTAGAAGAACACAGACTAAAACAGCAATGTACAGACGAATCAGATGATTAAACATAATCTTAAAATATATTTTATATTTTTTTTTGCATTTTTTTGTAATCATTATTTGTAATACTTTCTGCTGACACTAGGTGGGGCTGTGCCCCACCTGCCCCTAATGACCAGTCGCCACTGCCTATAGCCAATGTAAAAACTACAGATCTAAGGGAATATAGTCCATGTTTCTTCTAAGAGAAACTTGCTCGTCATGGCAAATATAAAGTCAGTGCCAGCTACTCACCAAAACCTGCTCTGTTCAATTTAAGAAGCAGGGATAACATTAGAGGCCATTCCATGTGATGAAGTGTTAATTATCCAGCATTTACAGCCAAGCTTTACTTAGAACAGTCATGGATATAGAAAGAAGAAGTGACTAAGATACAAATCACTACCTGTTTATATACAACTTGCACTATTTGAGAATATAGTAGCATGATGGTGTTTAAAGTCTTTAATAAACAAAATGACATGTGTTGATGGTGTTTTCAAGGGTGATGGAAGGTGGGATTTACATTTCGATGGTGTTTTAAAGCCCACCAGACCAACAATCATCTCTAAAAGTGTGAGAAACGCTATTCAACACAAGTTATCAGGAAAATTAAGACAGACATGCCACTAAGTCTAGTTTAAATAACATTTAAAGGGATTTCCTGATTGGTAAAATGATGATGTTTAATTTCCTCGTTAACCACCTAGGGCTGCTCCACTGAAAAGGTTCACATATTAACTCAACAAATAAATATGATCTTTTAACTTTGGCTTTTTTACTTTTCAATGAGATCATGTATATTTCTTGAAAAGACAAGGCTGGGTTGAGAGAATTGAGATTAAAGTTTGACATGCTAAGAATGACCAGGCTGATGTTGAGAGGGCATTGTTATTGACCTATTCTAACTAAGATGTGTGCTAGTTTAGTCATGAATATGAATATTCGCATAGATAAATACTTACATTGGAAAAGTGATTTTTATGGGTATTTGATATTTGAAATGTGAGGTTTATTACAGGCAATCTGAAAGTGTAAAATATATATATTATATATATAAGTATACATTGTCAATAAAGATTCAAAAACCATAGAATCATTGAACAAGTAGAAGACCAATACAGACAGAAAACCCATCCTTTCTATTTATCTTTACGCTCGATTTTCACTTTGAAAACAGCTTGAAGCACCATGTGAAGTAGGCCGAACCCGGACACAATCTGTATAAAACTGTCAAAACTCTGCCCAACCCATCCGTCTTATATCGTATCCACACTCTCGTGTACTGTACACATCAACCAAGGAAGAGCACAAACAGATGCAAAAGGCACGATGAGACCATTAGACCTAACACTAGTGGGCAGTGACAAGGCAAATATAATTACAGGAAGGTGGGTTTCTTCATCCTTCAACAGCCCACACAGTATTACTCATACTACAGAAATATCCATTCCTGCAGAATTTCCCTATCTAAGGACCAGACTTCCAGTTGTGAGGAACACAGATGTCGGCAGTGGGAACAGTTGTTTTCACTGTGTGATGTGTCTGCTCCCAGTGAGGCGTACACCTCAGTGCAGCCCTCCGGCACATTGCTCATCACATCAGCGCCTCCATTCAGGACATGGTGCCGTCTTACAGCCGCCCGCCCCTCTGTCTACAGTCAGCTCTGTTTCTCTGTGTATGTTTGAGTGTGCAGGTCTGGTTTTATAGGGACTATCATGGCGCCGTGTTCCCCATGGCTGGTCAAAACACAGACATGTGACGTTACAGACCTGAGCCAGAATCTAATCCCATATGGCCCACAGAGGTTTGCATTAACACCGTCTGGGTACCACACGTCACATCTTAGCACATGCTTAATGAGATAGGTCAGTGCATGAAAACATCAAGACACACACACGGGTCAATGTTCTTGCCTATGCTACACTAACATCCTTCGAACTTGCTGTCATCACCATTGCAGTCTTATGGCAATCACCGAAGAGATTACTTTTCCTTTTGGCCCATGCAACCACACACGGATTTAGACCCTGCACACACACACATACACACACACACGCACACACACACACGCACATGCACACGCACACGCACATTCACAAACAGAGTGCTTTTGACCAATTAGAGCTGACAAATGCCAAGTAATTCTATATGAGGGATTGTGGTCTGGTAAAGTTTTAGACTGTGTACAGCATTATTACTACCATGAAAACCACCAGTACTTTTCCAGCTACCCTTGTCAGAGAAATATTTTTCTAACTCACATTTAACTAATGTTTTGCTCTCTGCCTGGGGGATTGATGAGATTTAAATTGATCAAAAAACAAATTAAATGATCATTAACACACAAGTACGGATCTTGTCAGGACAAGTTTCCTAAGTTTGTCGGTTCTATCAGCATGAAGTTTAACAAACTTCACCCTCTTCACTGGCATTTAGTTATGTGAACAGCAGTTATCATAAAGAAAATAAATGTATATTACAGCTGTGGTTTTAAAAAAAATCTGAACAGTCTAGCAGTGCTGTACACAGAGTGGCCGACCCAAGACTGCTGGGTGAAAAACAAGCAGCTCACAGGAGAGGAGAGCCAGCTTCTCCCTGTGGTAATGATTACTGTGTTAGTGCTGCCAGGAAACAGATGTTTACAGTGCAGGTGACATACTGAGATCCTTTGGAGGAAAATACCCTCGAGCATTGCCCTTGAGTTTCCAAAGATACACAAGTAGTAGGCGTAGAGAGGAGGCAGTGCCAACCCAGGATGAGCTCAGAGGAAGATCCCTGACAACTCCAAATATGACATCCTCCTACTCCTTTAAGTCATCTGGACTGACTGGTAATACTTCTTACACAGTTTGTGAAACCTACCTGAGCTAGTTTTCCAGCTAAATGTCGTTCATTTACATAACTGACAGATTATTTTTTTTTAGACATTATTGCTAGTTTACAGCTAAATATTTGTCAAATAAATATCATGTATTTCTGTGAAAGAAAGGATAAACTGTAGATATTCTATTGTGCATGATTTTCCACTTTTCAAATCGGGACAAAACTGTTTTTGTGTCTCCGTCCCGTGGAAGTTTACTGACATTTGAGCGTTGGCATTGACACATTTTGTGGTGCAATACTGAGAATGTCATACTTTATATCACACAAACATCGCCAAAGGACATTTTCCCCCTCTTTCAGCAAGGCATCATAGCAATACATGAAATCATTATTCTAAGATGTCTTGTTTTTGCTGTATTATGATTGTTCTTTCAAATGTCGACTCACAAGAAGAGAAAAGTAACTTTTTGTATGAAACAAAAATATGAATGTGTTAACACTGCAGAAACATTGCAATTTTAAAAAGCCACCACATATATTCATGCTAATTTCTTTGCATTAGCATGTTCCTCTAGCTGTGACAACACATGTAGTCTTATGGCGCATTTCCACTGCAGCGGGTAGCCCCGTTTAAGCGTCCTTAACCGTCCTCAAGCGGCCAGGCCAGTTTTTGGTGGCCTTTCCATATAGCCTAGCTAGTACTAGCGGGTACTTTTTCCCTCTTTTTCCGGCCCCATAAAATCGTGGTTCTATCAGACCAGGGCCAGGGCTGAACTAGTGACGTCAACACTCTCGACTGCTGATTGGCCAGAGAGAATCGTCACAAGATCGCGCGCGAGTTCATCCCTAGCGTCGCATATATATTTAGAAGCAAGCTTGCAGCATTTTTATAAACAGCATTTTGTAAACGGATGAGCTACAAAAATGGCTACGTCTAATAAGAAAAGCACACCGTGGTCGACCGAGGAGGTGACGACCAGAGATGGGGTCGTTACTAAAAAAAAGAAAACATATTACATATTACTTTTTTTTAAAAAGTAATATATTACACTACTTCGTTACTTTCTAGATAAAGTAACTCGTTACTTTACTCGTTACTTTACTCGTTACTTTACTCGTTACTTTACTCGCAGGGCCCGCCCCTCCCTACAGGCAGATCACGCAGACTGCGGCGCACCTACAGTGTAAGCGCGCCACAGTTTTGCCTCTGCGAGACTCCACTTGCCCCCCCAATTACTATTGCTTTAAGGAAGACATAACACAAGTCTTTCTTTTGATATGCTCTAAAATAGGCTACCAGCCACACAACAAGCTAACAGTCTGTGAAACGTCAAGACACTAATTAAACCAGTTCAAGACGCATTATTCTTATCATTCTTTATGAGCGCATAACGGTAAGGTATCTAATTACTTATTTATTTAGTATTCCATAACTTAGTAACAGAGATGGTCAAACTAAAGTGGTAGAGACATGGCAGAATTCCTACAATGAAGCGGGGCATTGAACTGTTCACCCGTGAGAGGGCGATCAACAAAAGAGAGCGAGCGGCCCCGTTGAGGGAGTTTACAGATGAAAAGACTCAGCCATGTTTATGCAGCACTGCACGTGGAGATGTGGTCTCGCAAATCGCGCAGATTACATAGGCCTACATGTATATAAACCTGCGGCGGAAACCCCTCTAGTCTGTCAGTGAGTGTGATTATTTTATAAAAGTAACGAAGTAACGCGTGTCGGGGCAATGTTAGTAACTGTAGTGTGATTACTGAATCATAAAAGTAACGCGTTACACTGCTCCGTTACCAACGGAAGTAATATTATTACAGTAACGCGTTACTTTGTAACGCGTTACACCCAACTCTGGTGACGACGTTCCTACATCTCATTGGGGATGATCAAATCCAGCGGGAGCTCGACGGAACAACTCGAAATGTGAACAAAAACAAAGCCGATCGCCCCGCCTACACTGCGTTGCTACCCCAGGTCCTAAACTGTAATGGCAATGCGCCACGGCCTCGGACGGCCAGCGAGGCAGCCCGAGGCCTGAGCGAGGACGCTTAGGGACGCTTAAACGGGGCTACCCCGTTGCAGTGGAAATGCGCCATTAGCCTCAAAAAGATCCTCACTTAAAGTCCTCAGATAGAGTCCAGTTACCCTTACAAGCTCATGGGTCTGAAGGAGTGATTCAATGAACTACAGGGCTCAACTCCAACAATGAAACTGACACAATCAATGGCAACCAAGCTAAAAGAGGAAGAAAGATACTTCGATGACTTGGCAGGAAATCAATAACATGTGACGCAAGAGAATCCAAAAAAATCGTAAAACATCAGCTGAGCTGGCGCACAACTATGCATGTGTTGTAGTGGGATTTATTTGAGTTACCATCTATGGTAAACACTGACAAGCTTAACCAGGTCCCATTGGAGCTAAAATAAGCCTACAGACAGTTTTCGACAGACAAGATGTCATTGCACAAGTATGTCCCGGGAGACAGAAGACGAACTCTGGAGCCACATCTCGGGTCCCCGGGCTCAGGTGAGCGGGGAAAACAGACACCAGAGATGTGAAGGGTCGCTTATCAAGTTCATCATGCAAACATCCGTACGGTGTTCAAGCACACGACACTTGTTCTTCATCTAACCTTCCCAAGAGTGTGGATAATAATGAGACATAATATCCTTCATGTCCTGGGGAGGGAGGATTTTGTCATCCTTTCAACTCGCTGACACTAAATAAGGATAAATGAACACAGAGGCTGGCAAGCTTGAGCTGATGGCACCCAGGGGCCCGGGGATAAGTATGTTTCATAACCTTGACGAAAAGTGACCTAAGTATTTGACCTATTATGTTCCCTTGAGAGGATTACATAGGTCTGTAAGAATTGGAAAGCAACTGCAGACTACTATTAGCCTGTAATAGAAGACAATATTTATTCTTCAGAAACGCTTGTAGATGTAAAAAGGGAATAATTCCTCTAGCGAACGTGATAGTGCCATGACACAGGGCACACGTCCAACTGAAACACAGGGTGAGATAGAAACCACTTACAGACTGATCCCACTTTACGGGGTGAGTCTGAATTTGTCTCCTCTCAGGGACAGCCTGTCCAGGGTCGTCACACTGACTCCACTCAACAGAGCCTGATAGATAGCCCAGCTCCATTATGTAACAGCCTCTTTCCATCCAACACTCCCTCCTCTTCTTCCCACCAATACCAGATCTGTCTTGTGTAGCCCACCCGTCTGACCACCAGCACACTGGGCCTGAGAGTGAATTCCTGCTGACAGGAGAAGCTTGGAGCTCCCAGCAGGGTGTTCTGTTTACACCACACGCCTGGCCCCGGGACCCATATGTCAAGGAACAGGAAAACGGCGAAGGATATAACCTCCTCACTGTGGAAACAAGCAGCAGTGTCAAGAACAATCCAGAGTGGATGGTTTTTAGACGAATCCAAATACCTAAATCCCTGGATTCCCCACATCATTGAGAATAATAGGGTCTTTAGAGTATTCATACTGCATACTGCATGAGGTTTTCTGTTATGTAAGGACATGACAAAAAAATCAACTCTGGAAGCCAGACATACGTGCCAAATTATACACAATGTCCAAAAGAATACATTCAGGGAACGCTTACTAAAGTAATAACTATCGAAGATGTATAATAGTCTTCAAAGCCAGACACGTATGACTGTTTTCTTCTACTGTTAATACCTCAAACTAAATATCTGCTGATACATATTTGCAGATGTAGTAATTTCAGACCACTGTGCCTTTACCAATTAGTTGTAATACTCTTTCTTTCTCTCTAGTGGAGATGGCAGCATGCATCAAACTTGGATGAACTTAAGCTGGGTCTAAATTGTACTGACAGGAGAATGTGGAACTAAGTACATTACAATTGACTTTCATATTCCTCTAAATGTGACAATCATTTACTTTCATTTTTTGAGATGCAACTTTTTTTTCATATCATTAACAAAACCAATCGTAGCGCAAGGTTTTCTAACCAATGTTTTCTGCATCTTTTACCTGTATTTCCTAGTCTTTTTCATTTGGAGTTTTTTGCTCAATTGTCAAAGAGATCACATCCTATCTCTTACTGAGTGACAACTGTATATATAAATAATACATGTTATAGATGTGTTCTATTGTAATTGAAAATTGCAATATTGATGCGTTTGATTAATCACGTGCAAGAAAGGAAAATTACTGAATGTTCTTTTGCTGTGTCTTTTTTCTCACAATGCATAACCCTAAAGTAAATGTACTAATACAGATAAGTTGTTGTTTTTACACTGTTTAAGAGTCCCAACGATTCTGTGTTTCTAAAAGCTTACGAAGGGCAGATAAAGAGCATCCTTTCTGCAGAAAGCCTATTAAATACTGAAAGACAATCTCTTGACTTGAAGACTTGATTCAGTAAGAAATAAAGTCTGCTGATACTATGAGATACTCCTTTAAAAAAGCTGAGAACAAAACTAGTGCGAGGCTCATGTGTTAATATTGTTCGGCGAAAAAGCCCTGATTATGGTTTTACAGTGCCTTAAAAACCACTTTAGTTTGGAGATGTTGGTATATGGCACAACGTAATCTTCATGAGCCTGAAGTGAAAACCCTAGAAAAGACTATATTAAACCAGATTAACATTGAAGACTGTTGTTATTGGATATACCCCGAACCAATGCTCTGAGAGTGAAACTGCCAGATTTAAACATTGAAAAACAAAATTATGAAATAACATGCCAGTGGAGTCATAGTGAATAAAATACTACTTATAAAACCCAGTGTTTTGTATTTTGGTAATGTTGGAGTTCTGACCGCGTCTTCAGAGTTCTCTCCAAATGCCACAATGTGGTCACGAGCTAAATAGTGCAGCTATGAGACCAAAACCACCTTCCTGAAGCCAAACAACTTGTTGTTCACCACCGCTGAAACCCAAGCAGGCCACTGTATGTCAGACAGAGATCCCTTGGTATTAATTAACAGTGTAGCTGAAGCAGAGAGGGCAAAATACAAAGATTGAGTGAGTGAGAGCCTTCTATATGACAACTGCTGACAAGCTTCAAATCCTCCATGCTCCCTTCATCCTCACCTCCATCATCACGCTGTCAGCAAGAACTTGTGCTACCATTTGATTTGTTTATAGAAGTATTAATATACTGTATTAGTGAGTACAAATAAAGAATCATGTCATTGTGGGACAGGTGCAGAAAAGATGGGCAGAATGGAGTTGCCACATGGAAATGATTGCGTTGAAATGTCTTGAAAAGCAATAAGGAAGCCGGTCCAACTTACAGACAACCGACTGCAAAACAAGAACAAAGACAGCAACAGCACTGTAGAGCAGGTGGACTCTCCAATAAGTTGGAGTGGTAAATGTGCCTTGTCCATCAGCCCGAATGACGTCAACTCACTCAAGGGAAATGTTCCAAACTTAGTGTGTTGCTAACCACAGCCAATGGCAAAAGAGCTTTCCAAGAAAGTCTGAACCACTTGATGCAATAAGATTAATTACAATCATTATATTCTATCATCATTGCGACTAACTGTCTTTCTCCACCGCATCGCTACAGCCAGGGTTGTCTGGTGCTTGTAAGTCAATATCAGAGACTCTGAGGGCGTATTTCATTCTGTAGTAGGGCAACCTAAACACTCACGCAAGCATTTATGGAAATTACATCACACATTTTAAAAGGCTGACATAATTATCAGCGCTCTGAATTTTTCAATGACTTATTTGCATTATTGGTAGTCGTGTCAATGGATAAAATAATTGAAATTGCGTTTAGTATTTGCTTTGCTTGTATTTATCATGGGGGGTTTTCTTACTGACGCTAACATATTGCGCGCACTGTCTTTTCCTACAATGGTGACTGTGTCCCCCTATCTCCTCCAGTACAACTTCAAGAAACTGGCTAGCGCATGTTTTAGCAAAAATATTTTTTAAATGTGATGTACTCAAGTCAGTGCATTACATGTTACGGGACAAAAGTTGGGTCAAATTGGTAACATTAATAATAAGCGATACAAATGTTTACAGATTAAACGCAAGTGCATTAACTCGAGGTGATTTTCGATAAACCTTTTTATTTGGCAAACGAAGGAAGCATTACGTTTAACTTAAAACCAGAACATGAGGGTTCATAATAATGCTGGTGATGTTCACATAGAGTGGCTGCTACATCTAGACACTGACAACAATCTGGCTCCAGCTGGATTTTCCATCCAGACTGCTGTCTAAGAGAAAGAGACTATATTCATCCTAAACTTTCCCACTTTCCAGTCCATAAAACTCAGACATCTCCCAAACCAGAGCTTTGCCTTGGACCCCATTTATAGGAGCACAGAGCCGGCTTTTCCAGCCAGACCTGTCACACACACACACACACACACACACACACACACACACACACACACACACACACACACACACACACACACACACACACACACACACACACACACACACACACACCACACACACACACACACCACACACACACACACACACACACACACACACACACACACACACACACACACACACACACACACACACACACACACACACACACACACACACACACACACACACACACACACACACACACACACGGCCTGTTTTGTCCTGGTTTTATCTCCCACCAACAAACATGGATATGGTTTCTCTCTGCAGCTTCTACTTGTCTCCCACCAAACAACTGTCAGATTATATTATGAACAAATATAAACTTCCCAGCACTTTAAATAAACTGCTAGTCCCACTAAAAAAACATTAAGATTTGTATGGAACCCTAACCCTGTGGATCAATTTATTAAAAGGAATCGCTGACCAAAACTGAAACAATGAAGGCTCTCTAACCAAAACTCTTCAGTGCTGTTGGATTGCATGTTAGAATAAACATTCAGGTGGTTGCTACTTGTGTTGTTCTGTTTCACCAGGGAGGTGACTAGTATCAGAGTGTGAATCTGTAGTGTTACAAATTACATTTTTGAGCTGTTGATGGTGATGACAGGGCTGGCCCTGGCCAACTTGTGGCCCCACGCAAAGTTATGTGATGAGGCCCTCTGTGTCGCGAGCGTCGACGAGCGTCGACGGGGGTGCTAGTGTAGCACGTGCGCGAACTGCGAGCGCCGGAGCTGTGGTGCGCTTAATTGCGCCGCATTTGCGCATAAGCTGAAGTGCGCCGCATTTGCGCATAAGCTGAAGTGCGCCGCATTTGCGCATCAGATGAGGCTCCCTCCGCAAGATGAGGCCCGCTCCGCAGTCTGTGTGATCTGCGTGTAGGGAGGGGCGGGCCTGGTCCCAAATTAAATTTCAGGGAATCGACAAAGTCGTTAGGATTCTTCCACTGGGAGTCATGAGTGTCTGTGACAGACTCCAAGGCAATCCATTGATATTTCAGTCTGGACCAGAGTGATAGATCAACTGACCAGCCATTATTCCCACCCTCGAAGTCACGCTGGCATGGCTAAAAACAATTTTTATTAGAGGCTAAAATTCTTCTTGAATTGGACCCAAAATGTGTTGTATGTCTTAATCAAATGGAGGAAATCCCAAAATAAAAAGGCATATTTTCTATTAAGCATCAGTAAATCATGGCTTAAGCCCAAAGGTTGTGGGTCGAGACCATGGATGTATAAAGAGAACTGAATACAGCGTTGGAGGCCAGACCCCGTTCATTCCTATGAGAGTTACAAAATGGCCTGAAAATACTTCCCTGGACCTTCCGGAAATATTCTATAATCATTGGGCCCAAAGAGCATGGTCAATTACGTTTTCCTTAAACCCTGCCTCCAAACCAAACCCTCACGACAGCATCACGTCCGGTCTCAGTTTTGTCAAACGATTGGAAACTGAAAACAGCTTTGCATTTGGCTTTAAGCAAATTTTACAACTTTTAGGTTGTCAAACTAGGTTGTTTGTACAAGGTAGTTCATTTAGCGTATGTCAACAGAAGTGTCTTTCCAAATAAAGTAAATGGCAAAAAGTTATTTGGAGCCCAATGATATCACGGGACTGAAACGGAAGGTGTCCGAAAATGTGCTTCAATGGCCGTTTTTTATACTATTTTAGATTTAAACACAAGCAAATGCTGCTTTTGAATTACATTTAATGTTGTACTCTTCATGTTCTTACCATATAATACCACTTTGCATTTGTTTTAAACTTCGTTGAAAAATGATACATGAACAGAGCTATCTTAGTGACACAACTGCAAAGGTAGTGTTTCTGTAAAGAGCCGTCCAGAGCATCTCGTCTCCTTCTCACAGAGAAACCAGTCGATGAGAGGAGATACCTGCCACACCGAGAGCTCTCACTGCAATGTTGACAGACGGTAGCCTCATATAGACAAGGCCAAACAAAAGGCCTTTCATACTTGGCTGGTGGAACTTCTTAAAATAGAGGGCCCAGTATCAATGTGAAGAAACGATATTGCGGTACTGACACCCCGGGGAACGTGAGGTCACAGCACTGACACCACAAACACTAGAACCCGAGAACATTGTCTGCATGTTCAGTTTACTGGCAGTCAGAGCTATACCTATCTGCGACAAATGTTTGGGAAGTTGCTGTCAGGCATTCTTTATAGTGCCAAATAGGTGAGCATTCATGCACGTATGCACATAAACTATTAAACAACAAGTGTAATAATAAAAATACCACATACTGTTTAGCAAGAGCAAAGTTCTCTGATTCTTTCGTTTCTGTAAGTGATTAATACAGTGCATGGCAAGTGATGCTCCTTTTTAAAACACGGACCACTGCAAAGACTCGTGGCCAAGCCTGAATATCAACTCTCTTGACTTGTACATGAGCCAGAGTCCCCTCTCCAGCTCATAAACAGTCCTCTCTGTGGAATCTCCACTAGGAACCATTTGTTCTCATGTCCTGACCTGGCTGAGTCCACAAAGTCCCACTACGTCTACATTTCCATCACTTCTTAGCAGCCTAAAGCTCGTAGCATAGAAGCTCGTAAAAGTACTTTAAGAAGACAGAGTCAACCAGAGGCTACTGCTGTTTGCATTGTTGTGGCAGCGTCAGCCAGGTTCACTTGGAAAGATCTATATTAGTAGGTTTCAAATTGGTACCAGCATCTGCTTATAACAAGTCACTGAGGATGGGGAAAGTGTCTGCATTTTCCAAGTTGTGTCTCAGCAATATTACATAAATAATATCCATTATCATTAGGATTAGCAAAACATTTAAAAGTGGATAGCCATAAAAGTGTCATTATGACTCAACCAAAGTGTTTTTTAAAGACCTGCGAACTCCAAAAAATGGGGTTGTCACAATACCAAACATGTATTAGTTGCTTCCAATACCAGTGAAATTCCATGATTCTCGATAACCAATTAAATACCACCATGAGAAACATTTCCGATAAATCACTGTATTTCACCACACACATATTACCGTTTGTATCCTGTTTCTTTTGCTGGGAAGTTAAAAGGTCATAGTTCCCTCTATTGAATCTATTATATATTGCCGTGAAAACATCTTCTTGAACAAGATTAACTAAAAACTAAATTTCACAAAATTCTATTTGAACACAATAAAATCTGTTTTAGGTTAATTAACCTTCACCTGAAACAGAGTTTTACACAATAGAGCTACTGCCGGCTGCTAGCAGCTAACAGCTAACAGCTCACGTTAACTAGCTCTGGTCCTGCCAAATTCAACACAGATTTGTTTTTAACCATGTAGATTTATCAGGAAAGATAGTGGATAGTGAGTTTAGGCTGGACAATACGATGCCGTTGGTCTCAAGACCTGATCCCATTAGTGTTACTTAAGAACAAAGTTAAAACAAATGTATTTTGGTATTGATTTGCCCAAGTATCGGTTCTTGCGACATCCCTATTAGAGTAGTGAATACAAAGATAAGAACAGGTAAGAGGGTTCGGAGGCATTCCCTATAAAAAAATGTCAGCGATTTGAATACGTAAATAAAGCCTTTTGGATAATTTAGGATTAGGATACAATCAAAAATCAACATCTTGCATTGCCAAAAATATCTAAACTGTTCTTTACTTTCTACAGTCTATATGTCATATAGTTATTGAATATATGTCAGTGTTGCTATTTTCTTGCAAGAATACTGGAACCTGTGCTTATTGCAACTTTCTTTGGAAAAAAGTTGGAAACATAAGGCTGTATTGTTTGGATTTTTTAAATCAAACTTACTCTTGCTGGCTTCTCCAATGTTACTTATCCAAGCTTTAAACATGGTTTTGGGTAAAAAACCTTACTTATAGTAACTTTTTGTGGCATTCTACAACAAATGTATCACGTCACCTGTTGATAAGGGTCCCGAACAGCAGCCTGATGGTCCTCTGAATGTTTTCGGTGCACAACCAGCTCCACTGCTCCTTCATCAGCAGACACAGGATGTTCAGAGCCACCTCAGCCAGCTCCATCTCAGAGGCTATACCACAAAATGCAAGACAAATTAAAAACTCAATATTACAAGATAATGACTTTGTTAAAGACAAAGATAATTTTTCTACATTCAAATATCATACTCAACATACTGTATGTCGGTTTAGCATGCAAGCAGCACTTGGTAGACAGATGGAGGGACATGAATGTATATCTAAAACCTAACATAAGTAATCTGTTTAAAGAGCTATTTTGATTATGTTTGCATCTGATGAACATGAAGGACCAGTAATATCATCAGCTTCATATATTTAGTAACACTGCCCTCATGTGGTCACACTGAGAAGCTGCTGGTTCTGCTAAGAGCAATTATTGCACTCTGAAATCAACCACTCTTCCTTAAATCTAGAGGTATTATATGTTTCTATTGCCGTCTGCAGAATATGTAGTTTTAAGATTTATCTAATAGATATCACAATGAAACTTCTCCAGTTAAATGCTCACGTTAGGACAATTAATGTTATACAACAAGATTTCTGTAATTGTATTTCTAAATGTGAACATGTCATTTGTATCACTTCCAGTCATTCATCCGTATTTTGCGTTATAAAAGTGACCTTACTGTACAGAAGTTAATTCCATTCAAGCTTGAGTGCTTGGTATATGAGTTTTACAAGCTCAGTCCAAAAAAAGAACTGTAGTTTTGGAATATTTTAGTACGGAATAAGTTTCATTATTTGATATTGGGTTGTTTTTAAAGATTCAACAGATTGAAAATGCACTAATTGAAACATTGAGGTATTCAGACATCTATACATCTCATGTGAAAGCATCCAATTAGTTCTCAATAAACTATCAGTCCAGTAACTTTTATAGTGGAACATTTCAGGGTCTGGTCAGGACCACGCGCTTATTCACTTCTCATTCACCTTGACTGTCTGGAAAAAAAATCTGTCCTTCAAAATGACAATGACCAGATGGCTAACAAGGAAGAAATGCAGTTTGGATTCAATTAAACGTGGAATGTTTTGAATTCCAATGTCTAGCAATGCAAAGACAGTTCCCATATGACTTTAATGATAGCATGCATTTTTCCTATGGAGATTCCCTGTGATGGAGAAAGATGGAATAGTAGTGATAATACGTGATGCAATATGGTGGATGGTGAGATACAATCTAGTTAAGGACAGCTGACAGTTAAGGGATACGGTTAGGGCTAACAATGGGCAGGGGGTCACTTCATAAGGAAAACATTTATGTGTGGAATTAAAAAAATAAAATATATCTTGTTCTACTGCTTTTTATGTCATACTGTTATAGGAGGGCAATGTGAAATAGCAGGGTACTTCTTTAATGCTTCCTGTGAGTTTAAAGAATCAAACATGAATTGTCTGAGAGATTTTCAGGGTACGTGGTGTGAATGTCCTGAAAAACCCGATCCCCCACTGGCATGGAGAGGCATCCTTTAGTTTAGAGACACACCAACCCACAAACCTGGAAAGTTGCATGAAGCGCTGTAGACCACAGGGGGAACTGAACATGGGGTTCTATTTGACTTGTCCCTAGGTGTAGTGCTGTTTTAAGGGCTGTACACAGTACCCATTTTTTGTATTCAAAGCTTCTATGGAGATTTTTTAGAATAAAGGTTTAGATTTTATGTCATCACCCAAAGATTTGGGTCTAACAAACAGTAATAGCCTGTTACAACAATGTCGAGCCTCCCATTTGAGCGACAAGCGGTAGAGCAGGGTTTAGAAATTATAACACCTGTCCTTTTCTCAATAGAATTTGACTTTTGGACATTCCAACACTCAGAAGGAAATGTTTTAATCACAGGAGAGGGGAACAATGCAGTCAGCACCGGAATATATATTTACAAAAAGTGTAATACTTTATTATATTATTTATTGATAATATTAGGGCTGTCCTTGTCCAAACAATTTCTCAGTTGACTTACCCCCCAAACAATCTTGTTGACTAATCGATCAAATGATTTGAGTCTCTTCACAAAGAATCTCGCAAATGCACTTCTTTAAATCTTGTGTTTACCAGAGATGTGTTCGTAAGTATTGGAAAATAAGTCCTTCAGCATGGAAAAATCATGAAATCATCCAATTGACTGAATACATCTTTGTTGACTAACACCAAAAAAAGGAATTAGTCAACTGAACCACTAAAATGTGTTAAGTCGTAATTGACAGTGTAGCCTTCAAATGTGGAGTATTTAAATGTTGATTTAAAATCTTAATGTCACTTATTGAAAGATGCTGTGAACTGTTCGGCATTCTATACTTTTACCATTTGGCCAAAGTTTTAACCCATGTCAGTGTTTGGTGTTTAATGGAAGCTTTTGAGTAGGAAAGGAAAAATAAAACACTAGGGCTTTCAAAATATGAACCCAGTCTGAAGAGTCTGATTTGTGAATATGGAACAAGCCGGTTTCTATCAGTTATTCCTGCTGTAATCGTGGTGAGATACTAAATGGAAACCGGTAGAGTTAAGCAGACACCAGGAAAAGGACATCAGACAAAGTTGAGTCGGACATGATGATTATGTAGATAACTAAAGTGCACTCAGTAGAGTGCAGATAACCGCCAGGTGCGTCTTCCTTTCCCCCCCGAAGATTACAAAGCAGGGATTTATTCAACTTGTATCGTGCCTTATTTAAGGGAATTCTTACATTTCGGGTATTGAATTAATCTGGAAAAGATCTGGTTCAAGGTCAGACTTTTCAAATAATGACAGTTTTTGATCCAAGACAAAGGCCAAAATGTAAAAGTAAAATACTAGGTAAGAGTTTTTTCTAAGCCTAGCCAATGGTCTGATATTCCTTTTGTTACTGAAGCTGTTGTCAATCATTTGTGATTGACAACCACAAATGATAACCATCACAACCACAAGATCTCCTTGAGCGTACGGTCATGCATTCTCACAAAAGATATTAGGCTGATGGGACGAGTGGTATGCAAGATTATCCGTGGATGGACAAACCGATACACACACGCACTAACACAACCAAACCCATAAACCTGGCGAAACAAATATTTTTCTAATGACTAGTAGAATTAGATAAGAAAGGTAATATTAGATAATAAAATGTTTGATTTAATCCATTTAAGTAGAACCCCTTTATTTTCAATTGTAATTGTTGTTTGGGTGTGACTGTGAGGATAGGCTGTTTAGTTTTGTTTGTCTTTTCAGGTCTGTCCTTAATCTCTTTAAACATACCAACAGCCGCTTTGACACATGGAGTACCAACTAGCAACCTGACTGAACTTGAGATCAATCACAGTGAAAGCTCCTTTCTTACCAGGTTCCTGACTGTGATTCCTTCTCATGCGGTCACAAATATCACCTCCGAATTCTCGTCTCACGGGACTGCCCTCCCTCTCTGATTCGATTCTGACAGACAGTTTTTCTTGATCAGTGATAAACGCTTGCAAGTCTCCAAAAGACATCCCGCTAAACACCTTTGAGAACAGAGAGGAGAAAGCATTAAATGAATAAGCCAAAAAGGAATTTGATTACCTAAATGTCAAATAGGTGCATGTCAACACGCTAGTTACACTACTTACTGTGCTAATTTGGTCCCAACTGAACAAGAGCGGAGGTCTAATGTCTGAGCCGTTCATAAAGGGGATGCTTTTACTGGAGAACTTCAGACGAGACCTGGGATCATACAGACATTAATATGCACATAAATCAAATCTTTTGTTTGTCATTTGTGCAATAATTAAACATGTAATATGACTGCATGAGTTCACACTGAAACAGTCATCATGTAAAGTATAAAACACGCCATAAGTTGGAATACATAACACGGTGAACACATGGTTCACTGAGAACTACACCTGCACACACTAGTCTGTGTTGGATGTGGCGTGTGTGTTAGATGTTGTGATCATGCATGTTGCCCCTCGTTTCTGTTATGTGATTGTGATGTGCTATATGTCAGGGGTTCCCAACCTTTATTGTGCCAAGGACCGGCAAATACATTAAAAAAAAATCGCGGACCGGTTGTCAATTTTAACTGATTTTAATATTTACTCACCACCAGCAGGCAGCAACAGAGGCTAATTGTATGTAACAGCCTGAACAAATACTAGAACAATGTGCATCCAAAACATATTAACAACGTTTAAAAAAGAACCGGTGTCGTTTTTTGGTTTTTCGGAAAAACGGAAAACCGACGTTATTCAGTTTTTAAACCGGTCGCCAGGGTGTGTGTGTGTGTGTGTGTGTGTGTGTGTGTGTGTGTGTGTGTGTGTGTGTGTGTGTGTGTGCGTGCGTGCGTGTGTGTGTGTGTGTGACACTGGCATTTGTTTTCAGAAGATATTATGATAGTTACGTTCGTTCCGATGCACTCCGACAGCATTTAGCACTACATCGAGATTAAGATTAAACTAACTTCTCTTGGGAACACCCGCATATATGTTACCTATGGAGTTAGCCAGATGTGTGTAAATTACTGTTCATGGTCATTTGAAAACAAATGCCGGTGTCGGACAGACACAAACACACCGAACACACAGCTGAGCTGAGCAGAGCACATACACACACACACACATCATGCGCCTTGGTGACCGGACATCTCCTTCATAAAACGAATAAAAGGGGGAGTAATCGGGCAGTTTGATGTGTGTAGAGATGTGTGTAGAGGTGTGTGTGGTTAACACGTAACAGCCTGCAGTCACTCTTAAACTGTTCTGATGAAGGTAAACACAGCGAAGGCGGTGCGTAAAAAGGCACATCTTTACCCGCTGGTGCTGCACTTCTCAGAGGCGGAGTTACACGTCTCGCTGCCTCCTGATGCTGCAGCCATTTCATGAAGTGAAGGAGGTTTTCCTTCTATAAAACAGCTGCGGGCAGCACATACCGTGAGGACATGAATTCATAGATCAAGGCAGACTGGTTTACTCTCCTGTTTTGCCAATCCGGTGCTTAAACAAATAGCTCTACACCCCTGGCCGACATGTCCTTAAAATGAAGTCCGAGTTTGAAATATATCTCAAATAATGTATGCACTGTAATTTCCCCACATCAACATAACAGTCTGCAATTAAACGGTTGTCTCCTGTGCGCTCCTCTTCCTACTTAGCGCACCGGTAACTTTCTCGTGCGCACAAGAGGCTGAGACCAGGCTGAGCCGCCGAATCCCTCGGAATTCATAAAAGCCATTTTCAATGGTTTTCTGGTGAAAGATTAACCAGGCTACTGGATGAAATAATATGACTGGTATAGGTGCGAACATTAAACACTTTTTAAAAAAAATATTATGATAAAATATTTTTATATATTTATAATTCTGCAAATATTACGATACATTCACAGCTATTTCGCGGCCCGGTACCGGTCCGCGGACCGGGGGTTGGGAACCCCTGCTATATGTGACATGTATGTAGTAGCGTGTGTTGTTTGCATTTTATTGTTCTCTTTTATCCGTTCGCCTGCATCTACTTGTCCTTTTTTTATAACAAATGCGGTTGATGTATTGCGATTTTAAGGGTTTCTATTATCATCTGGCCGGGGACAACAGCTGGAAATTAGCAATGTTTGCTAAAGCTGCTCCATTTACTGTTTTTGTGACAGTTGATCAATGGGCACTGTCCACGACATTATAAACAAATAAATTAAACGAAACACTCTGCTTCAAGAAAAACCCTGCTTCTTTTCACCTGCCAGATCGGGGCTTGGCAAGGATAACTCAAAGGAAGTTTTACGCTGAGTAGTCCCGTCCTAGACCCTTCCATGTTGGTCATGACCCCTCACATCCAGTGAAATGGTCAGAACTTGAGGTTAAAACATAATTCTGTTGTCTGGACAAGAAGTCTTTAAGTGCTTGATAAAAACAATAAGACATTTAAAAAAAAATTCCTTAACTGGGCAAAATCCATCTGCTGAGGAAGTTCATGTGATATTTTCTGCAGCATCAGAACATCAATTTATTAGATATTGAGGTTCTGTCAAATGATAATATTGTTTTTAAAACACATGACAGAACTGGCAGCATTGCTATTGGGATCAAAAGCTGACTCAAAGTTTATGGAGCAGAGGTAAAGCAGGGGCGAATCGGCAAAAACTCGAGCCACTCCGACCGCATTTTCTGGGCTATTTTTTAGGAATGTGGATAAAAGTTAGTCTCTGGAGTCATACCTCTTCTTGTCTGTACTCATTTTCCCTCCATCCATCTCTGACTCGTTATCCTCTGTCGGGCTCTGAGGCTCAGAACGAGGAAACGCTGTCTTCAGAGTGTCCACGATGGCATTCACCACAATCTAAACACACAAAACCCATGAACAATGAACAAGCATTAAAACAAATTATCATGTGTATATTGGTCTTTATGACTTGAAGAAAAGTACCATAACAAATCTATTGAGGATCAAACCTTGTCTATGCGTGACACAATAAAAGGTTTCTTGACAAAGGCAATCCTGGCGTCTGTATTGAGAGCCAGAAACTCCTGCATCTCCACACTGTTGGCGATTTCAGGGATGGAACAAAGTTGCTGAAAAAGATGACAGAATGCTTTTCTACAACTTTAAAACAAAATGACATTGTACATTTGGCGTACAAATACATTCAAATGGTATAAAATACCAATCCTCTAACCTTAAGAAAGGTCTCCAGAAGTCCTTTCCTGGCCTCTATCTTGTCACTGTCCATGTTTCCAAACGGCATGTCTGGAAAGACTTTCTTTGGACCTTTCACACCTGAAAGATAACAATCCTGGATGCTAGCTCAAGTAGCAAACATTTATTAAACTGAATTTCAGCAGTGGCCAAGATTTGAACCAGGTTTGTTTGTAGATTTCTTTTTTGCGTAAAACTATCCAGATCCTTCCTACCTTTGATGAGTTTCCGTACTTCAGTTTTCTCTTCCAGTCGTGTTTGCAGGTTGAGGAACTCGCTGTAGCGTCTGTTGACCATGTGATAGGCCACCTGCTGAATGGGCGATGGATTCTCACAGCCTGAGGGGGGTGCTTCAGCCTCCTCAGAGCCCAGCTGGACCCCTTCTGCGTTCTCACAGCACATTGCTGTCTCGTACTGAAAACCAAGACAACAGAGTATAAGACTTGTCACATGTTGCAGAATCCTGTGATACTATATTGGGGTCAACCCATGTTTTTGTAAAAGAAAAAGATATGTGTATTTAAACTCCTGCCAATTACTGTCAGGAGTTTAAGTACACGTACCAATATTCAATAGTTATCAAATTTCACAATTTTAATGCAATATACAAATATATTCAAATGTAGAAATGGGATCAATATCCAAACATAAAATGGTTCCTTTTTTCATATTTTATAAATCCTTTTTTTTACATTTGATATTCAAATTCTTTGAGACTCATTTATGTAATTGTAGTTTAGAGTGAAAGATATTTCAGCTCTGAGAAAACACAGTTTAAAGTGAACACAACCTTTCTTTCCCTTCTGTTAAACATTGGAGATAATATAAAACCAAATGAACAATAAATGGTGGCTAGTCTCTGCTTTGTTATTTCCTATACGGAATATGATTAACATTGATAAATCTGATTATTGGTAAGTTGATTGGTAGAAAGTTAATTGGAATCTGTTTTGATAATTGATTATAATTTTAGGAATTTTGCGGACTTGTTGCTTTTCTCTTCTTCTTTTATTTCTAATGTAAATATCTTTTGATTTTGGACAAATTATTGGATAAAACAGACAATTTAAATATGTCACCTTGGGCATATATCACAATTATTCTTCGAGGTCTAAGCTGGTGCATTGCTGTGTTGTTCGTACATTTCCACCAACAAATCTTCGCCGATTGAATATCCTAAAAGCAATAGGAAGTGAATCAAGGAACCCTGGTGCTGACATGCTGTTTATAAAAGCATTTGTGCTGCTTGTGCAGAAATCTCCAAAGGCTTCACATGTTTAACAATTCTTCATTTGCAACTTTGAAATGGTCTTTCAGTCGTAATCTTTGGGCGTTACATCAGCTTAATGCCACCATGGAACAACTGCATGACAAAATCCCCAGAATAATGAAAAAATGATGAAGAAGCAGAACTAGATTCTTCTTACTTTGATAGTGTAAAGGGTGTAGGGGTGTGATCCGGTGCCGCGGTGCTCTTTGGCTGTGATGGTGCCAGTAATGCGAAGGTTCTGGATCATGATCGGTCCATCAGGGCTGCTGAGGGGCTCAAAACTGAAGGACTGTATAGGGGAGGAGCCCTGTAACGGACTGACAGTCAGCTCATTGGGATTCCCCAACCCAGGCGTCTCTAGTCCCAGAAGAAACTCTCTGGCTGGATTTACTAAAGGAGAAATGCCCTCCTTGTCCACGTCCTGAAGTCTACCGTTACCAGGAGTCCCCTCTGCCTTCCTAGCTGACGACAGATCATAAGGATGCCCCACCGGTTCTGAATTCACCAGGACTTTAGGACAAGAACTATCCACTGGACTGGGGCAAACATCCTCCAGGTCCCCACCATTACTGTTGTCCTCTAGGCTGATCATGACTAGGGAATCAATGGAACTTTGCTTATAGTCAGCGGAAGGAGAGTCCAGGTCAGAGTCGTTCTCCTGGTAAAATGGGTTTGACTTGGTTCCTCTCGTGAAACGCCTCAAAAAGGGTAGAGTGGGTTCTTCTTCTTCAGTTATATTCTCGTTCATCTCCTCGGAGTCAATCACATCATAGGCTGCCAGCTCAGGCGAGGCCATCTCTGTGTCTTTGACAGCTTCAGTCACAGAAACGTAATTATTCTTCTGGGGAACGTATGTGGTCTCTTGCGGTGGAGCAAGCTCGGATTCAGCAGGCGGTGGTGGTAGAGATGGGGATGAAGCAAGTAGCTCTGATTTAATTGGCTCCTGTGGTTTGCAGGAGTTGTTGAATATGCCGATCACGAGAAAGTTTAACCAGTCCGGGTCCGACAGTTTAGCAATGAGAGGGAGCATAACGTTGCAGGTGATGAGTTCTCCGACAACGAAGCGGCCGGTGCGGGTCTCTAAGTGAGGAGGAGGAACCAAAACATGCAGCAACAAATCTGTGACCGCTCTGGTGTAGTTGACTTCCATCGTGTCGCTGCTCATGGCGAGATGAGGCGTGGTAACCATGGAATACGCTTTCCACAGCTGCTCGCACTCACCGCTGTACTTTGCTGTCCGAGGCGTTTCAGTCAGCAGCTCTTTGGCTCTGATGTAGTCCTGCAGGTGGCAGCCAAACAGATCCAGGATCCTCTGGGTCAACTCCTGAAGTCATCCAAAAGAATATAAAACCAGTATAATTGTATCTAGTTAATCTGGTAACAGTTTCTGTTATCTGTTACCATTATTGTGCAATATACAGCATATATGATATACACATGATATATTCTTTGTCTGACAGCTGCAAAAAAACTCTTTGTTGCATGATAGAACTATTTTTATAAATATCATAATATATATATACACACATATACTGTGTATATATATATATATATATATATATATATATATATAAATATAATAAGCAGAAGACATGGCGTACATAGCAATACACTGTCAATGATTAGACTTCTGTAGTTGATACAAATTAATGTGTTTAGGTATTTATTTCCTTTCCTCTAATTTCATTTTAAAGAACAGCAATATAAGGTGGATGTAAGAAAGTATAAATGGTGTTTTGCTGATGCAAAGAAATAGGTAGTTTAAAATGTTGAAATTATAATTACTGTAATGTTTCCAACTAAGCAAATACTAAAAGGAACTGTTGACACTGAGTTTTCTTTTAAATAATCAGCCCCCCAGGCATCTTAAAATATTTTAAAGAAGACTGAAAGAGAAACATGAAATGTTTCAATAAGCTAATAAAAGCTGTAAGACGCAAAAAGCTGTACGATTAAAGAGATCATAGTCAGAACAGACAGATGTGGCCTTGTGCATCTGATCACAACGCGTTGATTATTTAAAATTGATTTGAAACACACATAACTAGTGATGTATCCGCAGGGAAGCCGCATAAAACCCTGAATACCTAACTCTATTCATACATTGACAGTATCGACAGCATGTTAACCTCCTAAACATTTATCAAAATCAACCTAATTGTTTTTTTTCCAACAATGAGTTCTTGAATCAAATTACCTTCGTGTCGAGCTGTCTAGCACGTATTTTCAGCTCCATGGCCATAGAGATCATAGCCTCTTGAACCTCTGTCTCGAACCCACTCTCAGAGGACACAGTGGAGTACCAGGAGGTGACAAAGTCTCTGATGATTTTCCACACAGTGTTGTGAATCTCCTGGTCCAATTTGTGCTCATCCTCCACAGCTGGTGGAACCTGAAATTTAGCGAGGACAAAGTGTAAATTATGTAATACTGGAGTGATAATACACCGTTGCCCAAAACACGGGAAGTCAAATTCACATGTACCTGTTCCATGGTGATGAACCTCTCCAGGTGAACCACACTGTTGGACTCCAGGACGGCCTGTGACCCGAGCCAGCCCCCGAGCACCACCAGCAGGCTGGTGAACACGCACAGCAGCCATATGTTGACCAGCAGGTGGAACAGCACCAGCCATGCCAACACAACACCAAAGCCCAACAAGCTCCTATGTCCTAACACCTCAGCCATGGCACTACGGGGGTTACTGTCCGGTTTGACACCCTCAATGGGAGATCTGGAGATCATTCATGCCAGAGCAACATGTCAAAAAACAATAGAGAATACAGATTATGTATATGTGACGGAGCGGATCACAGAGTGACTGACTCCGCCACTGACAGCCGTAGCGGCGACACACACACACACACATACACACCAAACATTTCCTGCTCTCTTCCGTTCATCAATAAATCAGGTTAAATCATCACTAAAACGTCCACCTTTTCCCCTTCCTTTCTGTAGCGTGACCACAAGTGCACGCTTGTGAGTCTACAATTATTTCAACATACATTTAACTATATTACACCATACTTACGTGGGGAGTGGCGGGCGGAGTTTCACCGCCGTCTCCCCAGCAAAGGGAAGGTGGAAAAGACGGAGGCGCATCACTTCCGTGAGTTAAATAGGATGCAATTTATTATTTATTTTGTGTTTATTAATTATGGGGAATGACTGTTAAGAGGTAGTTAACTTGTGTATGTTTGGTGCAGATAGTTTCCTCATGTTTGAGGAAATTACATTTATGTTGACAATGTGGTTTGGAGATGATTGTGTAACCGGTTGACGGTAAGCCTGTGGGGAGGGGCTATGGGTACAAAAGGGACGGTGTTGGCCCTGGAAGAATCATTCGGGAGATTGTTGCAGTGAAGGCAACAGCTAGAATGTGTTTACTCCATGAGTAATAGACAACCAAATTTGGTAACTTTGATTTTGTTTATTTAAGTTATACTGTTTCACTTTGATCAAACAGTATATATTCTTTTGTTGCTGTTATAAATAAAGTTTTGGAGCTTAAATCATCCGACTAAGCCTATGTTTTCAACGGACAAATAGAACCCCGTCACATATGGTGTCAGAAGTGGGATGGCTAGTCGGAAAGTGCTGGGCCGCGTTGCGAAGCAGCGCACAGGACGGCGTCGGCAGCAGGAGGAGGCTGCCAAATCAGAGCGGGGGTCTCCATGGGAGACAGATGAAGAGGATGAAGACAGGTCTGGGACGGCCCCAGCAGCTCCTATGGCCTCAGGGTCAACCAGTGAACCAGGGGCAGAACTACTTTCACTGATGAAAGACTTTCTATCAGGGCAGCAAAGGCGAGAGGAGTTCCTGTTGGCAGAGCTCCGATACCTGAGGACTTCTGGTCCAGCTGATAATCCGTTGCCTCAATCAGACGCCGATAGCCAGCCTGATCAGCCAACGCCTGAGTGGAGGCATTATGCGGAGCCAAAAATCCCACCGTACCAGTGCGGTGAGGACATTGAGAACTATTTATTGCGGTTTAAGCGCATTGCCAAAACGTGGAGGTGGCCAGAAAGGGAGTGGGCATGCCGGCTCGTTCCACTGCTGTCAGGGAAGGCATTGGAGGCCTATACTGCAATGGACGAGGAGAGAGCCCACTGCTATAGAGACCTGAGAGAAGTGTTGCTGACAAAGTTCGACATCTCCCCAGAGACGTATCGGCAGCAGTTCCGATCCATGGTGGTACCGTCTGAAGAGAGCCCCATTGAGACCTACCATCGCCTTAAAGGTCTCTACCGGCGCTGGATTCAGCCAGAGCAGCACACCAAGTAGGAAATTGCAGAGGCCATCATCGTGGAGCAGATGCTTCGGATACTCCCACCGGAGGTGAGGACCTAGGTGAAAGAGCATGAGCCTACAGAGGGTCTTGCGGCTGCCAAGCTGGCGCGCCAGTACATCAACGCTCACAGAGGAGGACCACCTGCACGCTCAACCACTTTCACACCCCAACCAGCATTCCAGCCCAGGCCGGCAAAAAGAGAGAATCGACCAGAGTTCTCCGGATATCCTAGCACTGCCCCAAACCAACAAGGAGCTGGTAAGGATTTAATTTGCTATTACTGCCAGCAGCCAGGCCACATAGCTTCTGTGTGTCCCCTACGCAAAGCTAAGGTCACAGGCGCTTGCTATGCACCCCGGGCAGAGTTGGGGCCCATTGGGGATCAAGAGGAACGTGTTCAATGTTATAAAGCTGTCACTGTTAATGGCAAGCAGGTCACTGCTTTGTTGGATACTGGTAGCTTCATGTCTCTAGTGAAGCAAAGTCTTGTGCCAATTGGAACTATGGACTACAGCAGACAAACAGACATTTTGTGTGTTCACGGGGATAAGCATCCGTATCCCAAAGCGGACGTTTCCGTGATCATTGATGGACAGTCGTACCTGTTGAGGGTGGGGGTGGTACAGAATTTGCCTGTTGATGCAATCCTGGGATGGGATTTACCAGTACTCTTGGACTTGCTGCATGAAAAAGAACTCTCTGTGAAAACTGACTCTGGGGAAGATGGGAATGTAAATGTAAATGTTAATGTTTCTGGCCCAATGGTAACTAGAGCCCAAGCGAAAGCTGGAGTCCAACCACTCCCAGACTTAGACAGTAGTCTGTGTGAGGGTGGCACTAAGGGGCCAAGAAAATCACGTCGCCAACGCCGCTTTGAGAAGCAGCTAAGGCCAACGGCTCAAGAAAGGGATGGTTTACAGACGGATAAGATGTGGGTAGTAACAGAAAATGTCGCTGTGTTGCAGAGAGTGGATGACACACTAAAACCTTTGTTCACTAAAGTGGTAAAGGAGGGAAATGAAAAGTGTGTGGGAAAGGAAATATTTATGGTGGATGAGGATGTTTTGTACATAGTTACTGATGACCACAAACGTCTCGTTGTCCCAGCTAGCTGTAGGTCACTTGTCATGCACCTAGCACACACAATCCCATGGGCCGGGCACCTTGGCCGCCATAAAACCTATCTGCGTGTCAGCGCACGTTTTTATTGGCCCTCCATGTATACTGATATACAGAAATACTGCACCACATGCCCCACATGCCAGAAAACCTGCATCGCCCGCAAGTCTGACAGAGCATTCCTGCAGCCTCTGCCTGTCATATCTACTCCTTTCCGCAGGATTGCCATGGACATTGTCGGCCCTCTGGTGAAAAGCAGTGGGGGACACCAATACATTCTTGTTGTGTGTGACTACGCCACCCGGTTTCCCGAGGCCTTTCCCCTGCGTACCATCACTGCCCCATCGGTTCTGCATGCGCTGGTACAGCTGTTCTCCAGAGTGGGGATACCAGACGAGATCCTGACGGACCAGGGAACAAACTTTACCTCCAGGTTGATGCAGCTCTTCTACAGACAACTGGGCATCTCGGCGATCAAGACTACGCCGTATCACCCGCAGACTGATGGCCTGGTGGAAAGATTCAACCAGACACTGAAGAAGATGCTGCAGAAGTTTGTTGATGACACTGGTAAGGACTGGGACCGCTGGCTCCCATTCCTGCTTTTTGCCTACCGAGAGGTACCCCAGGCTTCAACTAGATTATCTCCGTTCGAGCTGCTATATGGATGGGAGGTTCAGGGCCCATTGGACCTACTCCGAAAAGGCTGGGAGGCTCCTACGACCACTCCAAGTGATAGAGGAGTGGTGCAGTTTGTGCTGGAGATGAGGGGTCGGTTGGCAGGATACCAGGAGGAGGCTGAAGTCAACCTGCGTTCGGCCCAGAAAAGCCAGAAGACCTGGTATGACCAGCAAGCTCGGCATCGTGAGTTCCAGCCTGGCCAGAAAGTCCTTTTGCTGCTGCCCTCATCCAACAGCAAGCTTTTGACGAAGTGGCAAGGGCCATATGTCATCACACGGAAGATGGGTCCAGTCACCTATGAGATCAATCACCCAGAGAAGAAAAAAACCAAACAGACCTACCACGTGAACTTGCTGAAAGAGTGGAAGGAACGTTCTGTCCAGGCTCCTGAAAAGGCATTGTTGGTGAGTGAGGTGAACTTGGATGAGGAGGAGGAGGTCGAGAATGGGTTGGATACCTTAACTGTGGCTGCCGTTCCTGTTTTGACGCACCTTGCACCTGAGCAAGCTGCATGGATCCTCCAGATTTTCAAGGAGGCTCCTTCACTCTTGGCTTCCAGCCCGGGGAAGACCACCCTTGTTGAGCATGTCATCCGACTAAAAGATGGACAACCAATCCGCCAACGTCCCTACCGTGTCCCACAACAACTGGTAGAAGAACTGCAGAAAGAGGTAGAAGAGATGATAAAACTTGGAGTGATTGAGCCATCCAACTCAGAGTGGTGCAGCCCGGTGGTCATCGTCTTCAAAAAGGATGGGTCTCTACGGATCTGCATGGATTTCCGGAAGCTCAACTCCATCTCAGAGTTCGACGCCTATCCCATGCCAAGAATTGATGACTTGCTGGAGCGGGTTGGAGCTGCCAAGTACATCACCACCCTGGATCTGTGTAAAGGGTACTGGCAAGTGCCGCTGGAGAAGTCAAGCAGACCATACACAGCCTTCAGAACACCAACAGGGCTGTTCCAGTTTACGGTGATGCCTTTTGGACTTCATGGAGCACCAGCTACTTTCCAGAGGCTGATGGACAGAGTCCTCCAGGGTTGTGAGAACTGCAGCTCTGCTTACCTCGATGATGTGGTGATCTTCAGCAACTCGTGGGAGGAGCATGTCCAACACCTTTCAGAGATACTGGGTAGGATCCACAAAGCTGGGTTGACACTCAACGCTTCCAAATGTGAGTGGGCACGACGGGAGACACGGTACCTAGGCTACCAACTGGGACGAGGAGAGGTACGGCCACAAGTGGATAAGGTTGAAGCTATCCGAAGCTGCCCTCAACCTCGCACCAAAAAGGAGGTCCGGTCTTTCCTTGGATTGGCTGGATGGTACAGGAGATTTGTGCCTCAGTTTGCCACCATCGCAGCGCCACTCACAGCACTGACCAACAAGGATCAGAGGAACCCAGTAACCTGGTCAGAAGACTGTGAAACAGCCTTCCGCACCTTAAAAGACTACCTGTGTTCTTCACCTGTCCTTAAAAGTCCAGACTTCACCAAAAGGTTTCTGGTACAGGTGGACGCCTCTGCAGTAGGCCTTGGAGCAGTCTTGGTCCAAGGGGACCTTGGAGAAGAACGACCAATCCTGTACCTGAGTCGTAAGATGCTACCCCGTGAGACTAGATATTCCACTGTAGAGAAGGAGGGTCTAGCCATTAAGTGGGCCCTAGAGAGTCTGCAGTACTATCTGCTTGGGCGTGAGTTTGACCTGGAAACCGACCACCGGGCCCTCACCTGGATCCAGGGGCGGACTGGGACTAAAATTCAGCCCTGGAAACTGACCCAGTCCGGCCACATGAAATATCAAATGTTAGAAATTCGCTGTTTATTATTTAAAGTTTTACGTCCGATTCGCTCCTTTTTTCCTCTCTGTACACAGCTCCAGTTTGGGCATTGGCCTGTCATCAGATTTCATTTTTTAGTTGCTGCTGTAGCAGAAGTTTAGTACAATTATTTGTTGATGAAATTCTCCACCCTCCATAATTGCAATTGCTTCAGTTGCTTACTACTTTTTAAGGGTGGTGATGACAGTTACAGTACGAACTGAAGTTGATGCGATTTGATTGGATTGTGAGGCATGACGTGAGCCTCATCTGATTGGTCAATCCCTCAATTTCTTTTCAACAAGGGAAGCCAATTTTGGCTAGCCTCCTCTCGCAACAGAGTGCAATCTACTGTTTCACCATAACATCTGAGGGGCGCTGTTTCACTCTTTGTAAATACTCAATGAGAATGGGGGAGAGATGGGCCGGCAGCATAATTACCGAAACTAAACAAGTGTTTTTATTTATTTATTAAAATTATAACTACAATCCAAAAAAACAGGGGAGCCTGGCTTCCCTTGGCCTCCAGGAGAAAACGCCACTGAGTTCAAGGGATCAATCTCACCCACCTCTTGCTCTTGCCCTGCACGTGTGCCAGTTGAGCTGGTTCTTCCAGCAGCTCAACTCTGTCCCTCATCATGAACGCAGGAGGCTGGCTGTAATATCTGAGACTCGCGCCCTCATCACTCCATGAAAGATCACAACAGCCGTCTTACCCGTTGGTACCTCTCACTCCAACCGTTCAAATTCATTATCCGTCACCGATCTGGCAAATCGAATGTAGTGGCGGATTACCTTTCCAGGTTGCCGCACATCGCCAACCTCGGGGAGGGGGAGAATAATGTGACGGAGCGGATCACAGAGTGACTGACTCCGCCACTGACAGCCGTAGCGGCGACACACACACACACATACCAAACATTTCCTGCTCTCTTCCATTCATCAATAAATCAGGTTAAATCATCACTAAAACGTCCACCTTTTCCCCTTCCTTTCTGTAGCGTGACCACAAGTGCACGCTTGTGAGTCTACAATTATTTCAACATACATTTAACTATATTACACCATACTTACGTGGGGAGCGGCGGGCGGAGTTTCACCGCCGTCTCCCTAGCAAAGGGAAGGTGGAAAAGACGGAGGCGCATCACTTCCGTGAGTTAAATAGGATGCAATTTATTATTTATTTTGTGTTTATTAATTATGGGAAATGACTGTTAACCTGTTAAGCCCGAAGGTCCCCGCCGGCGGGGACCCTGGGTCTTTTTTTCACGATACTGTGTCTCAGGGGATCTTAATATTTAAGAACCTATTAATGTGTTATACCAGATTAACGGAAATAATCTCAGCTAACTGACGATACAAACCATGTTTACCAAAACAAAACACAAGTCTCACAAGAAGCATCTAAATTACCCCTGAGCGAAAAATGCTAACGGACATTGGCACAGAACTCAAGATAAAAGTACCCTTATTACTTATCATAGCTGCACATACAATATATCCGATTAAAGCTGAGACTCCATAGATTATGTAGGTATATAGTATCATCACTGAGTGATCCGGACTCGCGACAGGGGAAGCAAATACAGTCATCACAACACGTACCTTTACCAAGCTTCTAGGGAGATCGTCTCACAAGTAGCTGTCAATCTGATCAAAGTACGTGTTCAATGGCATTAAAATGAGAAAAAACGCTGCTGAATCGGTTAATCCATAGGTTCTTAACGTCCATGTATAAAAAACTGATTGAATTTATAATCCATAATTCCATTTGTATGTAATAATCGGGGAGTAAATGCTAGCTGCTAATGGTAGCCACCACAGCTAGCTGCTGCTTCCGGTCTCGGCGATGCAGCAGTCTCACACATACACATGACCAAATAAGGACTATGTGGGAGTTCCCCTCGATTCCATTGGCTCTAACGGTCAGAAAGAGATGTCACATGTCAAAATCGAGCAAGGGGAGCCAGAGATATGGAAAATCCACCCAAATGGCCCCAGAAGAGGGTTTTTTTTGCTAAATCTGTCTAAAAAGGTCAAATATCACTTGTTTTGCATCAATCTTGATACAGGGTACTTATTATATGTTGTACTTTGGATTCCTAAAGCTTTTAGTCTACTAACCCATCATCCAAGGTTAGTTTTCACTATAAGTGCAAAATATGTTTTGGACGGACACTATAATTTACAGTTTTTTACCATGTTCAATCTGAATTTTCTTTAAAATAAAAAACATCTATATTGAATCTGACTTTTCTACATCCAACTCACAGGTTTATCATTACTTTGAGAAAAATGATTATTAATTTAACCCTTTTAGAAGGGAAGATATGGTCATTTGTTCTGGGAATGTCATTTTCGAGCCTGAAACCTGAAAAACAGGCTCAGGGTTTAACAGGTTAAGAGGTAGTTAACCTGTGTATGTTTGGTGCAGATAGTTTCCTCATGTTTGAGGAAATTACATTTATGTTGACAATGTGGTTTGGAGATGATTGTGTAACCGGTTGACGGTAAGCCTGTGGAGAGGGGCTATGGGTACAAAAGGGACGGTGTTGGCCCTGGAAGAATCATTCGGGAGATTGTTGCAGTGAAGGCAACAGCTAGAATGTGTTTACTCCATGAGTAATAGACAACCAAATTTGGTAACTTTGATTTTGTTTATTTAAGTTATACTGTTTCACATTGATCAAACAGTATATATTCTTTTGTTGCTGTTATAAATAAAGTTTTGGAGCTTAAATCATCCGACTAAGCCTATGTTTTCAACGGACAAATAGAACCCCGTCACAGTATAATATTAAAAACATAAGTTAGGCTAAATAGAGTGACATTAAGTCATTTCTACTGACCCCTTTTCCTCAAACTAGTTTTTCATGAATTATGAGAACAGTGTTGACTATGTGACCCACACAGTGTGTGATCACAATTGTATGTTTATATTTAATATCATTTTAGAAACCTGTTTAACAATGGACAGCAGGGGGCAGTAGATGGCAGGGTAACACTGCCGTAAAGGGGTTTGTTGTGATTTGCGCCTGCCGTAAACGGACTGATGTGGAGACCAAGCGGCAAACTGTGGGGTTGAGCCGGGAAGCCAATACGGAAGTGCCACACACTGCAGTTCATATATTGGCCGATAGGCGATGGCTGCAGAAAGGAGCAATTTCCATAGACCCCCATGTTAAAATGCCCAATTTTACAGCAGAAAAAAACATGTTTCTACCCCTGGCTCCATACATTTTTATTATCGATATAGTTAGATTCCACCTTCATGATTATGGATCTGTGAGTGAATTGTTTTCTAATGCGACCCTTTTATTTATATTAGGTCTTAAAGTTTGTGCATAAATTAGGGCGTGGTCACATTGAGTGACGGCTCTGTCAAGTGACTGCCGCTGTTAGCTTCTTGTCTTTCTGCTAACTGCTCCATGAAGCTAGCTACAGGGACTCTGCCTGCTCAGCTCATCCAGGAAACACAACTTGTAGCCGGCCGTGGTTGTTTGTTCTTCATGCTTATATATCGGACTATTGTGACTCGCTCTGCGGTTAAAACAGACGGTGCATGAATTCGGTAAGTGAAATTCGAGTGCTTTATTTATGTGTTAATGATTTTAATCAGCTACGTAATGAATGGTAAGGCTTGGGTTAGCATGTAAGCTAGTGGTAGCTACATCGGTGCCAACGATGCTAATCGTAGCCTCCAAGTTAAAATCATAGACTGTATATATATAAAGGTTAAAACGAAATAGACAAGTGTTAAGCGTTAAGTGGGATAATACTGTTGAACAAACGGCTTCTGTTTGAGGTTGATAAAATAAGGTTACATCCTTGTAACTTAGAGATATTTTATTATGTAGATAGGAACTGTATGCATCTAAGGTTAATTTAAATTGGCTATGCTCAAGTATGTAGACAAGCTAATGTCGAAGTAGTGTATGTGAAATCAACCTCACAATAAGATGTGTGTATATTACAATTATTAATGTCATATTTCAAGATGATTACTTAGATATTACAATATGGTTGGTTGAGCTGGAGTTCATTATCGAGCTTACACGTTAACGTCACAGTCATCTGAAGAACGAACCCAAACCTTGTTGTTTTTATTAATTGCATTACCAAATGGATATCAAATAAACAGTAAGCATTGGTAACACAACTTCCAAAGTTACAGTAAAATAAAAAGGACCCTGACTCGGACAATACACAATCCAACATGTTCAACAGAAGAGAATCAGTTATATTGTTTGTACACATGGTACTTTACATATATATATATATTAGGGCTGTCAGTCGATTAAAATATTTAATCGCGATTAATCGCATGATTGTCCATAGTTAATCGCGATTAATCGCAAATTAATCGCACATTTTTTATCTGTTCTAAATGTACCTTAGAGGAATATTTTTCAAGTTTGTAATACTCTTATCAACATATGAGTAGACAAATATACTTTATGCTAATGTTTATTATCATTTGTACAATGACAAATATTCTCATGAATATTAAACACAACAACCTCTGAACATTACAAATATTCGCCTCAATTCAACCTGGAACCTCTCTCATACAATACAAATGGTGTGTGTGTGTGTGTGTGTGTGTGTGTGTGTGTGTGTGTGTGTGTGTGTGTGTGTGTGTGTGTGTGTGTGTGTGTGTGTGTGTGTGTGTGTGTGTGTGTGTGTGTGTGTGTGTGTGTGTGTGTGTGTGTGTGTGTGTGTGTGTGTGTGTGTGTGATGGATCGTTGGAGCTATGTGCAACTCAAGGCATATGCTCGAACGGGAGCTGCCTGGACGCTGCAATCATGTTGCGCACTATCCATGCTGAGTGTGCTGACTTTTCGTACAATGTCCCACTGTCTGGCTGCCTGCATAAAGTCAAGTGCTCGGCGCAGTTGTGGCGAAATGTCGCTCCTCTGTTTTCATTTAAACAGCTCCATATCCGTTAGCGCAGCTAGCTAGCACCAGATGCTAACAACAACAATGCACGTAAGGTCTCTCTCTCGCTCGCTCGGGCCACACATACACACACCCTCCCGGTCCTCCAGATGGCCAGTCGGTGCCTGCCGGTGAGCGTGGAAGTGTGGTCTGCCACAAGCGGGCGGCAGGAGCGGGGCTGTCAGCATCAGCTTGTAGATGGTATTTTAAACTCGATGCGCTCTGAAACTACGGGGCGGCCGAGGACAAAAAATACACATGCGTTAATCGCGTTAAAATAATTAGTGGCGTTAATTTTTGTTTGCGTTAACGCGTTAACTTGACAGCCCTAATATATATATATATATATATATATATATATATATATATATATGTTTGTTTAAGGTGCCCAGGTGATGCAGACAGGCTGGACCAGAGAGTGTGAGACAGAACTGGACTCCTCACAGCAGTGAACTTCAGCAAAAGACACAAAGACTCTTTTTTCATACTGTACAAAGAATCAAGAAAGATATTGGTTAAAATGAATGAAGTATTGACTTGAATACACTGATATACACTGAACAAAAATATAAACGCAACACTTTTGTTTTTGCTCCCATTTTTCATGAGATGAACTCAAAGATCTAAAACATTTTTTATCTACACAAAATAACCATTTCTCTCAAATATTGTTCACAAATCTGAAAAAATCTGTGATAGTGAGCACTTCTCCTTTGCCGAGATAATCAATCCCACCTCACAGGTGTGGCATATCAAGATGCTAATTAGACAGCATGATTATTGCACAGGTGTACCTTAGGCTGGCCACAATAAAAGACCACTCTGAAACGTGCAGTTTTGCTTTATTGGGGGGGGTCCGAAAACCAGTCAGTATCTGGTGTGAGGGGTAGGGTTAGGGTTAGGGTAATGTTGTGAATCGAGTGGCCCATGGTTATGGTTATGGTATGGGCAGGCGTATGTTATGGACGACGAACACAGGCCACTCGATTCACAACATTACCCTAACCCTACCCCTACCCCTCACACCAGATACTGCCTGGTTTTCAGACCCCCCCAGACCCCCCCAATAAAGCAAAACTGCACGTTTCAGAGTGGCCTTTTATTGTGGCCATTCTAAGGCACACCTGTGCAATAATAATGCTGTCTAATCAGCATCTTGATATGCCACACCTGTGAGGTGGGATGGATTATCTTGGCAAAGGAGAAGTGCTCACTATCACAGATTTTTTCAGATTTTTGAACAATATTTGAGAGAAATGGTTATTTTGTGTATATAGAAAATGTTTTAGATCTTTGAGTTCATCTCATAAAAAATGGGAGCAAAAACAAAAGTGTTGCGTTTATATTTTTGTTCAGTGTACATTCCATTAAACAATACTAAATACTAGATCACCTACACATCAGTTAAGTTGAGGGTTTTTTCCATGCAAAAAGTTACATTTAGATATTTAGCAATATGACTTTGTCAGCTTTCTAATTTAATGTATTGAAGGCAAAGATATTTAACACATAGTGAGAACTGCTACTATTTATCTCTCAATATTGTCTGTAAAAAACGTGGTAAAAGTGATTATTTCAGTGAGGCAACAGAGCAAGCTTCTACAGTTGCACTACGTTTTGATAACAGTTCAATATTATTTTGATAATAACATATATTTGAATGTTGATGAACTTCATACTGTTCATTCATAATCTGATTGTCTTTGTAGCTCACTGTTAAAATAAAAAAAAAACATTACAATTACAAAATAATTATATCTACAGCCCCTAAACACACAAACACACCGCTTTCATAAATAACACACTTCTGCAATAATATGTTTTATGTTTCCTGTCATTTTTGTTAGGAAAGGACATGCCTGAAAGACACAACATTTTCTCCTTCTCTGAGGGTCAAGAAGAACATCCAAGAGGAACATTAAAAGCTGATGTTATGAGATTTTAAGACCAGTACAGGACATTCACTAAGAAACTACTTTTATTGTAAAAACAGTCAGCTGATCGAATGCAGCCATTTCCACATCTACACTCCATCCGCTGATTATTTCTATTTGCCTCACTTTATGAGCTTCACATCACTTGTGCCTTGTACCGCAGAGTTTGCAACGTCACAAATAAATGGGGCCAATCTTCAGTCAGATGTAAATGTGTAATCTAACATTTTCAGTAAGAATAATGGACAAAAGGAGTGCAAATACAAAAACAATTTATTGAAATGTGAACCAAAAGTTAATCAAATGTTTTAAATAAAAAGCACATATGGACAGAAGGTGTAAACCTATTAAATGTATAAGTAAACACATTTAGTCAAATAAAGTGACAGACTAGGCCTGTGCAGTTGGTATCAGCTGTGCCCAGCATGGGCTCCTTCATCAGCCCTGGTCCTCCTCGCAGAGGAAATACCCTCAGTCCTCCTCGCTGAGGAAAGACCCTCAGTCCTCTCCAAACCAACAGACAGGACGTCCATCACACAGAGGTTTCTCCCTGAAGTCTCTGCAGCTCTCTGGACACCATGCTGTCTCAATCCGTCCGCACTGAATATGAGAGGGGGAAAATGAAAATAATAAATGCTTTAGACAATAAGAAACATAAAGTTGACTGTTGAGTTGCTCAGTTTTTTTAGATTGTCAATACTATTACTGTATAACTAATATCTCAGGTTAAGAGGCACATTCAAATAAAGATGGGTCTTTAAATACATTTTGTCTTTTGAATTGTTTGTCTAAAGTCAAGGATCTAGAACTGGTACTTAGTTTTAATGATACAGTCTGGTTATTATGCTGTTTGGAGGAGGCCTCACAGGTAAGAGCACTAACTAGCTACCATCACATGTACCTTAGCTTGACTTAAATGTATTAAACGTATAGTTAAGTGATATCAAAATATAAATAACTAATGTCATGCAAACATATTAATATTTGCTTGATTCCAGTGTTGAATTTAGCATAATTGCATACAAACGTTAAGGGGTTTTAAGATTCTGAAGTATTATGCTAAAAGCTCAATAACTTAGATTATTATTTATAGTTTTGCTGAATAGTTTCATGTCCGCTTACCTTAGAAACGTAAAATGTGACGGCAGCGTGCAGATGGGGAGCATGTTAGCTTAGCTTGGTAGCTTCAGCTAGCTCTGGAACTTCCAGCTCGGTGGCAGGAGGTCCCGCCTCGGCTCCGCCTCTTTGCCCTTATTTGGAGAAGGCGGGAGTTGAACTCTGACGTCACTGTTGAGCAGTTAGTGGCTGACTCCGCCTACTAAGGGCTTCACGGCAACTCTGCAGAATCCTATGGGTGACGTCACGGACCCTACGTCCATTTATATATACAGTCTATGGTGGAGACGGAGCTGCCGTTGGCTTTCCATTCTGGCAAGACCCGCCAAACGAGCAGCTAAGAATTTGGTTGTTCATCATTTCTCCTGATTTGCAGGTCAGTTTTGTGTACATATTGTCACAAGTGTTATAAGAATCCACGGTAGTGTTGTGTCACGATGTCCTAGTGTTTGAAGTGGTGTTTAGACGTTATTTATTGTCTTCAATGCTGCGTAGGAGACTGCCTCGTGGTTGCTGTGTGTGTAATGGCATTCGCTATTTTAATGTAGCATAACTGAGCTTTGATCAAAGTGAATGTAAGTAAATGTAATTGTTTACAGCTCCTATACATTTTGTACTTACATATTTTCCGGGTTTATATCCTAAGTATTTTGTGTGTGTGTTTTGTATTATCTGTATGTGTTCTATGGTCAGAGTTAATACATAAATGCTTGTTGAATGCTAATGCTAGCACAGATTAGTTTCTGATGCTTTACCTGGGAAGGTATTTAAAAGGGTTTGATTACAATATCAATATCTGAATAGATACATTCTTATTTTAAGTCATGGTGTTTATTTCAAATATATTGAAGACATGAATATATATAGACAAGTGTTTATATTGAAAACAGAAAAGGGCATTAACAATTGTGTGTGTGTTGTGTCAAATGGTTAAGGGCATTAACAATTGTGTGTGCCAAATGAATAATAAATTCTGGCAAGACCCGCCAAACGAGCAGCTAAGAATTTGGTTGTTCATAATTTCTCCTGTTTTGCAGGAATACTATCTGTCATCGCGCCCTGCATAGCGGGGCCTGTTATAGATTATTGGGGGCTCGTCCGGTATCAGCATCGTTCGAGACGACCACATGCTGATCCAGTGATATTGGACCGAAAGGACCGGACTGACGACGTGTTGCCGGAGTGAAGGTGCTTCCAGTTAGCGACTCAAGAGGTAGAGAGACCAGGTTGAAGGGGATCTACGCCTAGGAGTGCAGAACTGTTTGCCACAGTTGCCCACAACACACAGGATGGCTGACAACAAGAGGTAGAGACTAAGCTGGTCCATCAAGAAAATATTTCATCAGCTAACAGCAGATGAAGCGTATGAAGTTGCCACACACCTCGATCCAGTGGAAGGATTTGACTCATCAGAGCTAAACAGGGACGACGAGGAGGGCTGTGTTGAGTATATTGCTGCGAATATGAACAGTATGACTACTAAACCTAGAAGATGAGGGAATGTCAATGTTGTTGTGTCTACAAGATACTGTTGATTTGATTATTGCAAACCGTAGCAGTGGTACCGTGTGTTCCAAAGAGGGTGAAATTGATACTTCTGTTAAGTCACCTCTGATGTTATCTGCTACTGTTAACGCTAACCAACAACTTGAGCCATTAGACAATCCAACTGAGACTGGCATTCATTACATTGCATTTAGCTGACGCTTTTATCCAAAGCGACTTACAATAAGTGCGTTCGACCAACAAAATACAGCTTGAAGAAAACAGAATCATATAAGTACATCAGGTTTCATAGAGCAAAAACATTTCAAGTGCTACTCAACTGGCTTTAGAAAAGCCAGTCCTTTATTATTATAAAAGTGCTTCGTTAATAGTTCTATCGCTCGAAGTGGAGTCGAAAGAGATGAGTTTTCAGTTTGCGCCGGAAGATGTGCAAGCTATCTGCCGTCCTGATGTCAATGGGGAGCTCATTCCACCATCCTGGAGCCAGGACAGCAAACCCACGTGTTTTCGCCGTTGGGAACTTGGGTCCCCCTCGCAGCGAGTCGTTTGGCTGATGCAGAGCGTAGTGCACGCGCTGGGGTGTACGGTTTAACCATGTCCTGGATGTACGAAGGGCCAGATCCATTCGCAGCATGGTAAGCAAGTACCAGTGTCTTGAAGTGGATTCTAGCAGTTACCGGAAGCCAGTGAAGCGAGCGTAGGAGCGGAGTAGTGTGGGAAAATTTTGGAAGGTTGAAGACCAGACGAGCCACTGCATTCTGGATGAGCTGCAGAGGTCGGATGGCACATGCAGGTAGACCAGCCAGGAGGGAGTTGCAGTAGTCTAGGCGTGAGATGACGAGAGCCTGGACCAGAACCTGAGTCGCTTTCTGTGTCAGCTGAGGACGTATCTTCCTGATGTTGTAAAGTGTGTATCTGCAGCAACGGGTTGTAGCAGCAATGTTTGCAGTGAAGGACAGGTTGTTATCTAGGGTCACACCCAGATTCCTTGCAGTCTGAGTCGGAGAAACAACTGACGTGCCGATGTTGATTGTTAGGTCAAGAGTGGGACAATCTTTTCCCGGAAGGAAGAGCAGCTCAGTCTTGTCAAGGTTGAGTTTGAGGTGATGAGCAGACATCCACTGAGAGATGTCAGCTAGACAAGCAGAGATGAGTGCGATGACCTGGGTCTCTGAGTGGGGAAAGGACAGAATTAATTGGGTGTCATCAGCGTAGCAGTGGTAAGAAAAACCATGCGGGCTAATGACTGATCCGAGCGAGTTTGTGTACAGGGAGAAGAGAAGGGGACCAAGAACAGAGCCCTGAGGGACCCCTGTAGTTAATTGACAAGGGTCGGACTCAGACCCTCTCCAAGTCACCCTGTAGGTACGGTCTTTGAGGTATGAGGTGAGGAGGGAAAGTGCAGAGCCTGAAACTCCAAGTTTTTGGAGAGTGCGAAGGAGGATCTGATGATTCACCGTGTCGAATGCAGCAGACAGGTCCAACAGGATGATGACAGAGGAGAGGGATGCAGTTTTGGCAGTGTGCAGTTCCTCCGTGACAGCAATGAGAGCAGTTTCTGTGGAGTGACCTGCCTTGAAACCAGACTGGTGCGGATCCAGAAGGTTGTTCTGATTGAGATAACAGGAGAGTTGTTTAAAGACAGCGCGTTCAAGTGATTTAGACAGGAACGGGAGGAGAGAGACAGGCCTGTAGTTTATAACATCAGACGGGTTGAGAGTGGGTTTCTTTAGGAGAGGGTTTACTCTTGCCTCCTTGAGACTGTTTGGAAAGTGACCAGAAGTTAGAGAAGTGTTGATGAAATGGGTGAGAAACGGTAGAATATCAGGAGCGATAGTCTGAAGGAGGTTTGAAGGGATAGGGTCCAGAGGACAGGTGGTAGGGCAGGCAGAGGTAATGAGGGTAAGAACCTCACTTGGAGAGAGAGGGGAAAAGGAGGTAAGTGTGTTGGTGGAAGGAGGGTCTGGTGACCCAGCGGTGAGTAAAGGTGAGTCAGAAAAAGAAGAGCGAATATCATCAACCTTTTTTTCAAAGTGGGTAACAAAGTCGCTTGACAGAAGTGAGGAGGGGGGAGGAGCTTTTGGAGGGTCCAAGAGGGTGGAGAAGATGGAAAATAGTTTTTTAGGATTGGAATAGGAAGATTGGATCTTATCTTGAAAGAAAGTGCTTTTTGCCTGAGAGATCGAAGCAGAGAAAGAGGAGAGGAGAGCTTGATAGGTTAGGAGGTCGTCACGGTGTTTGGATTTCCACCATTTCCGCTCTGCTGCCCTGAGGACGGTTCTATTAGCACGCAGTGCATCATTTAGCCAGGGAGCAGGAGGGGACTGACGAGCCTGCCGAGATGTGAGAGGACAGAGCGAGTCCAGAGTGGATGAGAGAGTAGAGAGGAGAGTTTCTGCAGCAGAGTTTGGAGGCAGGAGTTGGAACGAGTCAGAGGAAGGGAGGGCTGAGAGCACCGACGAGGCAAAGGTAGAGGGGGAGAGGGAGCGAAGGTTACGGCGGACAAGTGCAGGATGAGAAGAGATGACACAGACATACAGAAACTGTTAAGGGGCTTAGAAGAGGTGCAAAACAAACTTCAACACTGTGTCACCACACCTAGTTCAGATACAACGCAACCTCACTCTAGCCAACCCAGTAAGCAGCATACACCTAACTAATCACATACATTTACAGAAGGACTCTCTAATCCCACCCGAGAGAGCATGATTATTGGATGGAAGGGAGTTTAAGATTCATGGAGGGCAGATAACTGACACTTCATCAGACATTAGCTTTAACAGCTTATGTAAACAGATTGAGGAAGGCTGCAGAGAGCAACACACTGATGACGAGATCATTAGAGGGGTGTTACGCATAATAAAAGGTGGAAACTTTAAAGACATGCTGACAAACAAGGAAGATCTTACAGTCACCGAGCTGAAGAGTTTCCTGCAGTCCCACCTTGGCGAGAAGAGCAGCACAGAGCTCTTCCAGGAATTGATGTGTGCTAGACAGCATGAAAATGAAGCTCCACAGCAATTCCTATACCGCATGATAGGACTGAAACAAAAAATAATGTTCACCTCCAGGCAGGCAAATGCACTTATTAAGTATGATGCGTCTACACTGCAGGGTGTGTTTTTGAATGCAGTCTATCAAGGCATGGGAGAGAGACATGAGGATGTCAGACGGGAGCTGAAACCACTGCTTGCTGACCCCACTGTGTCTGATGAAGCTCTGTTAAGGCAGGTTATCAAGACTACGATGGAAGAAAGTGAAAGAAAGCGCAGACTGGGACGCAGTTCCAAGCACAAGTTAACTCAAGAACACAGCATACTCGCTGAACCTGAAGAGATACTCAGCAGTGTGGGAGAGACTAAAGTAAGGATAATGTCATCCAGAGATTGAGTGCTCAGGTTGAGGCTTTAACACAGGCAATGGAAACACTGAAACAGCTATCAGCAACAACCCAGGTGCCTGAGGGGCTACATCAAACCACCCACCAGTGTTGCTCTGACAAAACCAGACCAGAGAAGAAGACCAGGAGACCGTATGGGTGCCCACAATGCATAGCTCAGGCTCAACCAAACTGTAGCCACTGCTTTTTCTGTGGGGAGGAGGGTCATCGTGCTATAGGCTGCTTGAAAAGACAGAAGCAGGCGGGAAACGGGCACCGGTCAGGGCAACGGGACGACCACTGACCGACCCAAAGGAAAAGTCCCACCCCCAGGAGATTGCAGCAGCAAGACAAAGCACTGGTCATACACCTATCAACACGCAGAAAAATAACGAACAACACCCAATCAAAAAGATAGCTCCGCTAATTGGTCGAAAGTCGCTATTGAGATGTAGCATGAACGGTTACGCCATAACCGCTCTTTTAGACTCTGGGGCCAATGTGAGCATAATAGACAGTGCTTGGAAAGACTTACCTGGACAATATATTAGACCCCTCAGTGAACTCATGGAGGATGATCTCTACGTGACGGCTGTCACAGGAGATGCAGTACCTTATGAAGGATGGATTGAAGTGGTAGTAAACCTGCAGGAAAACGATGTTCCAGACTTACCTATTCGAGTGCCTTTCCTAGTGAGTCGAATAAAAATAGACAGACCGATAGTTGGTTTTAATGTCATCCAGGAACTCTTTAGGAGTCATGAAAGTAGACCCAAAGTGATATCTATCCTTGTCAACTTGCTTACGGGTGCTTTGGAGATTGACAGTGCAATGGCAGATGCTATGGTGAGTTTCATAAAGACTGAGCAAAAACAGGAACAACAGAATGCTGCAGTAAAGATAGGCAGGAAATAAGTCACTATTTATCCTGGCCAGGTAGCTTATATTAAGTGCAGGGTACCAGTAGATATTAGTGAATCTGATTCACTTGTGCTTTTCGAACCCAATCTAGAAGCTACACCACTGGCACAGCTGAGTGTTGGAGAAGGACTAATGGCGATCCAACAGACAGAGAGACCTTTCGTAAAGGTGCCTGTGTCAAACCATTCCAGAAGTGCTGTGACTCTGCCCAGCTGTACTGTTCTAGGCAACATCGAAACCATTGATAGAGTGATAGAGGCAGACAACCCAAGCAGCAAGGACAATCAAGCCCAGGCAAATATAGCCAGTTCTTCCACATCACCACACTCAAACCCACTTCTGCACTGTGGCACCCACCTGTGGATGTCAGCCACCTGAGTGATGAGCAACAGATGAAGGTGGAACAGATGTTACACAAGGAATCGGCAGCCTTTGCTAAAGATGATGGGGACATAGGTTGCATTCCCAACCTGCAAATGTCCATCAACTTAAAGGACAACATCCCAGTTCAGCGCACATACAGTGCAGTGCCCAAGCCCCTTTATAAAGAGGTTAAAGAGTACATCCAAGACCTGCTTGTAAAAGGGTGGATAGTTAAGTCCAAATCTCCGTACTCAGCTCCTGTTGTCTACGTCAGGAAAAAGGATGGGTCCCTAAGGTTATGCATCGATTATAGAATGTTAAACCAGAAAACAGTACCAGACCGTCACCCATTGCCTCGTATCCAGGAACTCATCGACACCAGGCTTGGAATTTCGTCATTTTAGGGGCAAGGCCATGTGGCCTTCCCATTCACATTTTTTTTAAGGGCACAAAGGCCACATGACAGGGCACAAAGGCCGTATGGTTAAATTACGCTGGTCAATCAACATGACTGAAAAGTGTAGCACTAACGTCAACACCAGTCGTTTTACAAATGGCTGATTAGCAATAGTGTTTCTTAAACGTATACGTTAAGTTCAGCCATAAACCACATAAGTCAGTCATGTATTATATCAAAACCGCTTAGCAAGAAAAATACTAGATTCAAAGGTGACAGCTATCTGCTAGCTTGTAGAAGCAACACTAGATGTAGACCCCTGAAGGGAAGACGTTAGCGCTATCCAAACTAGCTAGCTATCGCTAGTTTTCATGACAAAATGTAACGAGTCGACTTTAAATAGGCTAATACAATGGTAATTACCTATCAATAGTACTTTCTATAAACACGTAAATGTTAAGTCCTTTCAAATACTACCACATACTTCAGTTAAATCATATCAAAACAGCTTGGTCCGCTTACTTACCTGTGCTTGTCTTGCTCCCGCGGCTGAGGAGGAGGCTGTCGGGCCCCTACAGGCATGTCTTACGGAACAATCACAGCAGAGCAATCGCTCTGATCCACAGACTATCCTACTGCGCACACTAATATGACTTTACTAGCATTGTTTACACGGCATGTCTGACGGAACAATCACAGCAGAGCAATCGCTCTGATCCACAGACACGGGACTATCCAACTGCACGCACTAATATGACTTCACTAGCGTTGTTTACACTGGAACTTTTGACAGGGGCACAAAGGCTACTTTGGCCGTGAATTGCATTTTTTTTCACAGGGCATCACGGCCAAAGTGCGGGGCAACGACGGCCATGGCCGTCGTGGCCGTCGTGAAATTCCCACCCTGATCGACACCCTAAAAGGCCAAAGCTGGTTCAGCATTTTAGACCAAGGCAAGGCCTACCACCAAGGCTACATTGCTGAAGGATCCAGACACATGACGGTGTTCATCACCCCTTGGGGGCTGTATGAGTGGGTGAAGATACCTTTTGGACTCTCCAACGCCCCTGCTGCTTTTCAGCGCAGCATGGAGGAAATGTTGGACTCTCTGCGTGACAACTGCTGTATCCCTTACCTCGATGACATCCTCTGCTACTCCGACTCCTTCACTAGCCATATTGAGGGAGTACGTCAAGTCCTGAGAGCCTTGCAGTCCCATGGTGTCAAGCTTCGACCAACAAAGTGTGAGCTGTTCCAGAAAGAGGTCAGGTATGTTGGGAAGCTGGTCTCTGCAGACGGTGTCAGGATTGACCCAAAAGACATTGATGCCATCATGACCCTGAAAGAGAAGAGGCCAAGCACAGTTGGAGAAGTGCGGAAGTTACTGGGTTTCTGAAGCTACTATAGAGCCTATATTCAAAACGTCTCAAGCATTGCAAAACCAGTTTATGATCTGTTAAAAATTAAAGGAAACTCTACCGTGACACAGGGGAAACATAAGGTGGGAAAAGGAGCTCAGCTGCCCTCAAGGACACCTGTCCTGTGGACTGATGATCACCAAAGGATCCTTGAACAGCTGATTGACACGCTTTCACACCCACCTGTGTTGGCCTATCCGGATTTCGAACTGCAGGTTTGATGTCAGATACAGGCCAGGAAGAGTGAACTTAGACTAGGGCTGAACGATTAATCGATTTTAAATCGAAATCGCGATTTGAAATGATGCGATTATCAAATCGCAGAGCCTGCAATATTTTTTAACTTTTTTTTTAACAATTTTTCTTTTTTTTTTATTGTGTGTCAGTCATCCACACCAATCAGAAGTGCTGTGCTCCACATGTACCAGCCATTGTTAATCAATCAGAAGTAGCCCATGATAGAAGGTGATAGACAGATTGATCCAATCACCTGCCAAGTGCTTCTGAAAGTGCCTGCCCTTTCCAAATGGCTTCCAATGGAGCTTTAGATGGTTTGGTGAAACCAACCATCTGAGTCAGGTTAGTAATGCTCCATCACATGTTTCTATTACAGGGTGAATCTCAAACTGAAGCTTGACTTTAAAGCAACCCAACGGAAGTTTCATGTAAGTTTAGTTCTTTCACTCGTAGCTCGGGCTGCGGGGTGCTAGAGACGGGAGCACGTTGATACGACCTTCCTAGCCGGAGTTATGGCCGCATTTTACAATAAACTTCCGTTGGGTAGCTTAAAAACAAATATCGCAATTCGAATCGCAATCAGAATTTGTCAGAAAAATCGCAATTAGATTTTTTTCCCAAAATCGTGCAGCCCTAACATAGACGCAGACACGCTCTCTCGTCTCCCTCTTGACATTGACACCTACATCAGAGTGTACTGAGGAACTCACAAGAGAAACCATCCAAACCACATGGGATGGTTGTGAGTCTGCAAAGAGGCAGGATGTTGCTTATGTTGCTGCATTGGACCTGGCTTCATGCTCAGAGTCACCTGTGAATGTGTCAGCCCTTACCATTGACCATAGTGAGCTAGTCAATGCCCAAAGGGAGGACCATGCAATCGGTGAGCTTATCAAACTTAAAGATGCCAAGGCAGTATTGACCAATGAGGACAGGAAGAGAGCCAGTGGTACACTCAGAAAGCTCATGCACGAGTGGGGAAAACTGCACATGGAAAATCAACTGTTGTACCGGACGGCCAGTCAGCGGCAGCAGCTCGTCTTACCATCACGATACCACCCCCTGGTACTAAAGCATCTCCATGACGACATGGGACATGTTGGGGCTGAGAGGGTCATCCACCTGGCTCGAGACCGTTTCTACTGGCCTTTCATGAAAAAGGACATTGAAACCTATGTAACCAGAAAGTGTCCCTGTATCAAACAAAAGAAACCTGTGACACACGTCAGAGCACCAATGGGCAGCATCACTTCATCTGCACCACTTGAGCTTGTGTCTATAGACTATATGCACCTGGAAACTAGCAAAGGGGGCTACGAGTACATTTTAGTAGTTATTGACCATTTTACCAGATTTGCTCAAGTCTACGCAACAAAAAATAAATCTGGCAGAACAGCTGCTGAAAAAATATATAATGACTTTATTCCAAGATTTGGCTGCCAGGTTACACCATGACCAAGGCAGAGAGTTCGAAAATGACCTGTTCAAGACCCTGAGGCATCTGGCTGGAGTTGCTCATTCGAGGACCACCCCCAAGGAAACCCAGCTGAGAGGTTCAATAGAACACTGCTCCAAATGTTAAGGACCCTGGGAGAAAAAGAAAAGAGCAACTGGAAAGACCACTTATGCCTGGTTGTACATGCATACAACTGCACCAGGCATTCCCCACTACCTCATGTTTGGACGGCACCCGTGTCTCCCAGTAGATTTAATGTTTGGCCTGTCAGCCAAAGGTCAGACTGAAACAACACAGGGCTATGCTAAGAAATGGGCTCTGAGAATGAAAGAGGCTTACCGGATTACATCTGAAAACAGTCAACACTCCAGTGCAAGAAACAAGAACTACTATGACTGTCACATCAAGGGAGTTGTTCTCCAACCTGGTGATAGAGTCCTAGTCCGCAACATGAGTGAGAGAGGTGGACGTGGAAAATTGAGGTCCTACTGGGAACAAACTGTGTATGTCGTCAAAGAACAAGTTGGTGAAATTCCTGTGTACAAAGTGTGCCCTGAGACAGGTGGTGATAAGATCCGTACCCTCCATCGAAATCTCCTACAAACTTGCCTGAACTAACAGGAAATCCGCTACCACCTAGAGGGAAGAGCAAGAGTCATCATGTTGAGAAACAACAACAGAGAGAGACATCACAAAGCAGTGACTCAGAAAACTCTGATGATGAGGCACCTAGAGTACGATACTGGCTAAGAGTACCTCCACAAGCTGGACTTCACTCACAGAATGTTGAACCTAGCTCTGGATCTCAGCGAAACACAGACGGTCCGAAAAGGGTACCTGAACCACATAGATATAGAGTGCCATCGAGATATCATACACCAGAACAACATGGAGTTGTTACACCTGAGAGAGAAAGCAGACAAGAACAACCAGAAGAACGGACTGATGAGGAAGACCTGCCTGTGGATTCTGAAGCACCGGAAGAGCATGAGTATGTATAAGTACCCTATGGCTATGACCGACCTGTGACACCTCAGGATGAGCCAGTGAGGAAATCCACACGGGACAGGAGACCTCCTCAAACGCTGACATATGACTCCCTTGGTCAGCCATCCTCCAGATCATGTGGATCTACAGACCCAGCGGGACTCTATACTGTACAAGCCCTGCCATTCTGGGGAATGCAGCCCGTTCCTATGCCACATTACACTACACACCAGACACTGCCTTACACTGTAATGCTACCATACATACATGCATATTGAGAAGGAAAGATTGTTACACCCACTCTCATACATATTGTATTCACCTGTACATTTAAAGAAGTGCCCTTGTGAGAGTGTTTTAAGTTCAAAGAGAAGGGGCGCAAGTTAAGAGGTTGATGGTTAATGTCGGGAGCCATTTTTCTTTGTCGGGGAGTGTGTGATCACAATTTTATGTTTATATTTAATATCATTTTAGAAACCTGTTTAACAATGGACAGCAGAGGGCAGTAGATGGCAGGGTAACACTGCCGTAAAGGGGTTTGTTGTGATTTGCGCCTGCCGTAAATGGACTGATGTGGAGACGGAGCTGCCGTTGGCTTGCCATTCTGGCAAGACCCGCCAAACGAGCAGCTAAGAATTTGGTTGTTCATCATTTCTCCTGTTTTGCAGGTCAGTTTTGTGTACATATTGTCACAAGTGTTATAAGAATCCACGGTAGTGTTGTGTCACGATGTCCTAGTGTTTGAAGTGGTGTTTGGACGTTATTTATTGTCTTCAATGCTGCGTAGGAGACTGCCTCGTGGTTGCTGTGTGCGCGTGTGTGTAATGGCGGTCGCTATTTTAATGTAGCATAACTGAGCTTTGATCAAAGTGAATGCAAGTAAATGTAATTGTTTACAGCTCCTATACATTTTGTACTTACATATTTTCCGGGTTTATATCCTAAGTATTTTGTGTGTGTGTTTTGTATTATCTGTATGTGTTCTATGGTCAGAGTTAATACATATAGTGGGGCAAAAAAGTATTTAGTCAGCCACCAATTGTGCAAGTTCTCCCACTTAAAAAGATGAGAGAGGCCTGTAATTTTCATCCTAGGTACACTTCAACTATGAGAGACAGAATGGGGGGGAAGAATCCAGGAAATCACATTGTAGGATTTTTTATGAATTAATTGGTCAATTCCTCGGTAAAATAAGTATTTGGTCACCTACAAACAAACAAGATTTCTGGCTCTCACAGACCTGTAACTTCTTCTTTAAGAGCCTCCTCTGTCCTCCACTCGTTAACTGTATTAATGGCACCTGTTTGAACTCGTTATCAGTATAAAAGACACCTGTCCACAACCTCAAACAGTCACACTCCAAACTCCACTATGACCAAGACCAAAGAGCTGTCAAAGGACACCAGAAACAAAATTGTAGACCTGCACCAGGCTGGGAAGACTGAATCTACAATAGGTAAGCAGCTTTGTGTGAAGAAATCAACTGTGGGAGCAATTATTAGAAAATGGAAGACATACAAGACCACTGATAATCGCCCTTGATCTGGGGCTCCACGCAAGATCTCACCCTGTGGGGTCAAAATGATCACAAGAACGGTGAGCAAAAATCCAAGAACCACACGGGGGGACCTAGTCAATGACCTGCAGAGAGCTGGGACCAAAGTAACAAAGGCTACCATCAGTAACACACTACGCCGCCAGGGACTCAAATCCTGCAGTGCCAGACGTGTCCCCCTGCTTAAGCCAGTACATGTCCAGGCCCGTCTGAAGTTTGCTAGAGAGCATTTAGATGATCCAGAAGAGGAATGGGAGAATGTCATATGGTCAGATGAAACCAAAATAGAACTTTTTGGTAAAAACTCAACTAGACGTGTTTGGAGGAGAAAGAATGCTGAGTTGCATCCAAAGAACACCATACCTACTGTGAAACATGGGGGTGGAAACATCATGCTTTGGGGCTGTTTTTCTGTAAAGGGACCAGGACGACTGATCCGTGTAAAAGGAAAGAATGAATGGGGCCATGTATCGTGAGATTTTGAGTGACAACCTCCTTCCATCAGCAAGGGCATTGAAGATGAAACGTGGCTGGGTCTTTCAGCATGACAATGATCCCAAACACACCGCCCGTGCAACGAAGGAGTGGCTTCGTAAGAAGCATTTCAAGGTCCTGGAGTGGCCTAGCCAGTCTCCAGATCTCAACCCCATAGAAAATCTTTGGAGGGAGTTGAAAGTCCGTGTTGCCCAGTAGTGCTGTAGCGACGCGTCGACTTCAAAATATCGTCGACGACATATTTCCGCGTCGACGCGTCGCTACACACACGTGGGTCACCCAAAGCAACAAGCAGTTCGCAATCGCACTTCAAACACAATGGAGACTGAAACGGCTACCACCTCCTCCTCACAGGATTGCGCACGAAGCCCCCAAACGAAAACATCTCGCCCTAGGTCTTCAAAAGCATGGGAATATTTTAAAGTTAGTCCAAAACGCAAAGATATTTATATGTATATCTCACTGAGACTGCTGCATAGCCTAGCAGAAGCAGCAGCTAGCTGTGGTGGCTACCATTAGTAGCTAGCATTTGCTCTCCGATTTTTACATAAAAATGGAACTATGGATTATAAATTCAATCATTTTTTTATACATAGACGTTAAAAACCTATGGATTCACCGATTCAGCCGCGTTTTTTCTCATTTTAATGCCATTGAACACGTCTTTTGATCAGATTGACAGCTACGGTGGTGAGACGATCTCCCTAGAAGCTCTGCGAAGGTACGTGTTGTGATGACTGTATTTTGCTTCCCCTGTCGCGAGTCCGGATCACTCAGTGATGATACTATATACCTACATCATCTGTGGAGTCTCAGCTTTAATCGGATATATTGTATGTGCAGCTACGATAAGTAATAAGGGTACTTTTATCTTGAGTTCTGTGCCAATGTCCGTTAGCATTTTTCGCTCAGGGGTCATTTAGATGCTTCTTATGAGACTTGTGTTTTGTTTTGGTAAACATGGTTTGTATCGTCAATTAGCTGAGATTATTTCCGTTAATCTGGTATAACACATTAATAGGTTCTTAAATATTAAGATCCCCTGAGACACAGTATCGTGAAAAAAAAAATGTTTACATTACGTTTTTTTTACATTACGTTTTTTATGAATTGAACAACAGAAAAATAATCGTTAGATTAGTCGACTAATCGATCAAATAATCGCCCGATTAATCGTTTTCAAAATAATCGTTTCCCCCCAGCACTATTGCCCAGCGACAGCCCCAAAATATCACTGCTCTAGAGGAGATCTGCATGGAGGAATGGGCCAAAATACCAACAACAGTGTGTGAAAACCTTGTGAAGACTTACAGAAAACGTTTGAACTCTGTCATTGCCAACAAAGGGTATATAACCAGGGCTGCACATAACTGGTGCGCATGCGCACCTCCGCCAAAAAAAGAGCACCGGGTCATTTGAAACAAAGCGCATTTGCGTACCAACATTGAGAGAGGGAGAGAGAGAAGGGAGAAGAGAAAATAGAAAATAGAGGAGAGAGAGAGAGAAGAGAGAGAGAGAGAGAGAGAGAGAGAGAGAGAGAAAGAAAGAAAGATATTTGCGAGTTGCATATGAACCATGATATGAACTCAGGGCCGGCCCGTAGCACTGGCTAGATGTTCGCCTAGGGCGCCAGATCTGGGGAGTCGCTGCGCTGGCAGTTCTGGGAGGGAAAAAAATATTTTGACCGTTGGGGCTCATCCTAATTTTCAGCCTTGATGTAACAATATTCATAATTAAGTAAATGTAACACCCTTTTCACCCCGGTTACACGTTTCCTTTGCCCTGTACGATGGGCGCTGTAAGTGATGAAAATGGGGGATGTTGGCTTATCTGGCGCCCGCAGCTCACAGCCAAAATGCGAGGGAGAGAGGGAGGGTGCACCGGTACCAGCGCTGTTGTTATTAGAATCTGGTGCCGTGCTAGCTGCTCTAACGGATATAAGAAGAAGATGTTTCTACAATAATGTGGAGGGAGAGTTCTCTCCAGTCAGACTGAGAGGCTGATACTACAGCTCAGTGAGGTAAGGACTCTGAGTGTTTAGATAGTTCAAACGGTTTGGTCACAATTTATGTAAACACATATTTCCAAGGCACTCCTTTATAATCATTGGGATAAACAGGTTTCAAATCATTCCAATGTATAAGACAGTAACCAAAAATATCCTTTAAAACTGGAGAGATAAAAAATAAATAAATGTTAAGGTAAAATAAGATATGAATGAACAACACAAATAAAATAAGTTACATTCATTTGTTATTGGCTATAGGTTATTGGTTATGTTCACATACTTATTTGATTACATCCACTTGTCTAAGATGACAACAGAGACTTTCGACCCAAAACCAGCTGTTGACTTGTGGATGCAAGCAGCTAATCGCAGACTCAACCAGAGAGAAAGAAGTAGGCCTACATCATCAGCTACCATGTCTGACAGAGAGGAAGACAGTGAGGAGAACAGTCAGGAGGGTAGTGATGACAGCTTGTAGGATTACTGGTCATGCTAATGTTGTCTTGTGTTCACCACTGCATGTGTGTTCTGTGTTCACCTCTGCATGTGTGTTCAGTGCCGTGTGTCTGGCAAATAAAGTCAAGACCCCCTCAAAAGTTACGGTTTATTTCATTTTAAGGATGAGCACCAAGCAACATCTCCAGGTGCTCCTTTGAGAACCAGGGCAAAAAAGTGATGTGCACCCCTGTATATAATAAAGTATTGAGATTAACTTTTGTTATTGACCAAAGACTTATTTTCCACCATAATTTGCAAATAAATTCATTAAAAATCAGACAATGTGATTTCCTGGATTATTTCCCCCCATTCTGTCTCTCATAGTTGAAGTGTACCTAGGATGAAAATTACAGGTCTCTCTCATCTTTTTAAGTGGGAGAACTTGCACAATTGGTGGCTGACTAAATACTTTTTTGCTCCACTGTAAATGCTTGTTGACTGCTAATGCTAGCACAGATTAGTTTCTGATGCTTTACCTGGGAAGGTATTTAAAAGAGTTTGATTACAAAATCAATATCTGAATAGAGAAATTCTTATTTTAAGTCATGGTGTTTATTTCAAATATATTGAAGACATGAATATATATAGACAAGTGCTTATATTGAAGACAGAAAAGGGCATTAACAATTGTGTGTGTGTTGTGTCAAATGGTTAAGGGCATTAACAATTGTGTGTGCCAAATGAATAATAAATTCTGGCAAGACCCGCCAAACGAGCAGCTAAGAATTTGGTTGTTCATCATTTCTCCTGTTTTGCAGGAATACTATCTGTCATCGCGCCCTGTATAGCGGGGCCTGTTACACCTACAAATGGCAGGTTTTAAGTTATTTTCCTTAAACCACAGAAACCAACTACTGCTCATGCTTGATATTTTGAAGGATCGTTTTATTAAAGACAAATGTAGCTAAACAAAGACTAAGACATCACTGGTATGCAATATGTACCTAGTTAAATGTAGCCTACATATTCCCAGTTATTACTGGCTTCCTTCTTTGTTTGACAAGAGAAATTATGTAACAAGACTCCGTAAGTATCTCTGTGCAATATATAATTGTACCTCTGTTATCTAGCTTCTACCACACTACATTCTACATGTTACACTTTATTTTATAAATGCTGCTGCTACTTTTCTACCCGAATGTGTACTTTGTAAATTGAAATAATCTTTATTATGAATGTGTTTTATTAATTGTAATAACAGTTGATTTTTCATTTAACATGTTATGCGAATTTCTTATCAATACCTCGTACACACTTACCAGACATTCGGTTGGCCTCATTGATCATAAATAACTAATTTAAATGGACAGCCTTTGCAAAGCCAAAACAAAATAAATAGTGCAAATATTGATGATAGCTGTCTCGGCAGCTAATGTGTATTAGCTTGACTATACATTAGCACAACCTGTATTTGGCACACATTTATTATTTTTAGACTGTATTTATCATTTATTATAACGCCACCATTTACCTAACGTGTCTGAATTAGTATAGTCCTATCGCTATCATGTTGGTTGATAAAACGCGCCACCAAAGTCCACTTACATATTTGACCATTTACTCGGTGTTTCTGGCATGGCGTATACGCAGGGTCGGCGTCATGGGGGGTCATTCGCGGGCCATGTAATTTCCATGTCAAAAAAGTCACAGTTTGTCGTAAAACTGTTGAAATATAAGACTATGAAAAATACGCAACTAGAAAGACTACAAATCCCAGAGTCGCGTAAGTGATGTCACAATTGTTTTCCTCCACTAAGAGATAGCTAAGATCAGCGCCATATAGATATAATCTATCTATATGGCGCTGGTTAAGATAAGATAACTTTAACAAGATGCCTGTGTGCTTAGTACCAGGTTGTTATCATAACAGCAATGGGTCTTGCTCGTTCTTTCGCTTCCCGTCTGATCAGGGTCGGCGTCATGGGGGGTCATTCGCGGGCCATGCCCCCCCAAATGAGTCACTGTGCCCCCAAAACGCAGGGTGGGCAAGCCTTGCCACTTTGCCGTTTTTTTTTTTTAATCATATCAGTAAAAACGTTTCCACTAAAGGTTTTTTGTGTGAAATACATCATAAATAAAGAATACAAATATAAAACACAGCCTGAGGTGTGCTCACTGCTGCTCTCTGATTGGTGTGTTGCTTGACCAATGACCCCCGACCTTTGTTTTGTTATCATTACGTGGCTGTGTGTTTAGATGAAAGCCCAGTGGTGATCTGTTCATCTGTTACACTGATTATACAGTAAAGCCATCGAAAATAATATGATATACAGTAGAGTACAAGTAGCCTACTTCTGGGTCTCTGTGTTTCATTCAAGCTCGGCTCTGTGTGTGTGTGGCACGAGCGCATTTTGTGAGTGCGGGAGTGGTAACGTGGAATGTTGTTGTTAGCATCTGGTTAGCTAGCTATGCTAACGGATATAAAGAGCTGTTTCTACACCAAGGTGGAGGAGAGTCCTCTCCTGTCAGACTGGGAGGATCGTATAACCTCAGCTCAGTGAGGTAAGGACTCTCTCAGTGTTTAGATAGTTAACTTGAGTGTAAGTTATCTCAGTGGGTCTCAAACGGTTTGGTCACCATTTATGTAAACAAGTATTTGCGAGGAATACCTTTATATGATCATTATAGTTATTAAAGAATAAGAGACTAAATGAAAAACGGGTATGAAATAGGCTACTATAGGACAGTAACACAAGAATACAGTTTAAAAGGGGAGTGATTAGTAAAATATCCATAAAGAAAAAGTTAATCTGTTTACAGTTCTGTTTCATATGGATGCTGAGAGATAGGCTATAGATCTCTTCATTTTGCTCTCAAAGTGCACCAGATTGATGCTTTTAACTTCAATATTTTAAAAATAATCTTCCCGGGGGAGCTTGCCCCACGGACCCTCCTAGAAGAGGTTAGGTCCCCCCCCACCTAAAACATGTTCACATGGATAGGATACTAAATACATTTGCACACTTTTCATATGGTGGCCTATGTCCATATGTTTCTGTTTTGGTGGTCGTGCCACAACCGTGCATGTATGCACAAGTCATAGTACGCTATACAATAGCACTACACCCCTGCAATGTGTGTGAAATACACTTTACAGCATTTTTTTTAATTGAAGTTGCGTTGGTGTTTGTGTGTTGGTTGTTGACGGCAGTATGTGCCCCCCCCCCCCATGATAAATGATTGCCCCCCCCATTCGATTTGTTCTGGAGCCGACCCTGCGTATACGTCGGGAAAACATGTTTTTTAACTGATTTGGCTCCATTATATGCAATAGAAGAACGTAACTGCACACAGATGTTTCGACATGGAACAATATATTTCCAAATGATATCTATGTTGCGATTAATTTGACGTTGTAAGCCTGCTCCGTCTACACATTGGTGTTAATTCATTACTAGTGGAACAGGACTCGATGTAAATCAAATACAACTATGCCTTTTTTGTGTGCTGAATGCATGCCGAAACGAAAAAAAGATTATGAGCATTTGTTTGAGGTCTATAGTAATGTCGTTTAAAGTGTGCCTTCTTGCCAATAATCATGACTACCTTAAATTGGTACATGTTTGTCTTGAGTTTGGCTAGGACCCAGCTAGCTAACGTTACAACTTTGCAGAGCACATCGCAGGCACCGTGTAAAGTCCTGCTTAATGAAGCGTCATCCTTTCCGATATAAATCTGTCCATAGCTATCAATAAAATAAATAATAACAAACCTGCACGAGCTGTCATGGCACGGGATGTGAGGTCTCATGAGCGTGATGACAACTGCTTCTCTGGTTTGTTTACTTCCCGTATCATGACGTATGTTAGAATGAAAAAAGCCTCCCCGTTGCTCCAAACCAACCGCAGTGCTTTAGAAACTCGAAAGATTAGGTTTAAAGATAAACAAAAGAAAAAATGTAACCTAAAATGATGACCTATGTCCGTTTAAAAAGATAAATGACAGATAGTTGTGTTGACATTCAACAACTACAGCTCCCATGATGCTTTGTTGGCGGCTGAGGTTCATGGGATATGTTGTTCAATGGTAAAAAAAAAAATTGTCATACACACACATCACTGTACAAGTCAGTTTTGAAAAAAACATCCGGTCATAAAGGCTTTTATCATATTTTACCAGCTTTGATAACCACATTAATGCATCCATAGGCTACATATAATATATTATTCTGAAATGGGCCAATTTGCATAATGAGTACTTTTACTTTTGGTACTTTACGTATATATTTGTGTACTTTTACTTGAGGAACATTTTGATTGCACGACTTTTACTTGTAACTGAGCCCCCTTGGTATGGCATTCAATAACTACCATGAAGAGTATAAAAGAATAAACCAGTCACATATGCAGAAAAAAAACTAAGACCTCTACCCTAATGGACCAAGCCTCTGATGATGATGCAGAAAATTAGGGATGAAGTCCCTAAACATTAATGATATGTTATACCTGCCGTGTGTAGAGCAGCATAAACTGATGAAGTTACATTTAAACTGTAAATATAAGGGAAAATAAGTATCCTGTAAGTCATAATGACAAACTATCTGAAATATGATGACAGCACGAGCTTCATTAGGCAAGGTGTCTGTCTCCGAGGCTTCAACTGGACTTGTATGTCTTATATCTATTTGCAAAAGTAAAAGAATGAGGAAATATTTGTATTAAAAGGGACAAAAGTCCTTTTGAATAAAATATTTCCTCGTTCTTTTACTTTTGTCACTTTTAATTTCCATAACAGTCGTTTTTCTGCCTGCATAAACTTTGAACACAAAACCATTTCAATGTCAGCTGCTTCTGTCTGGAAAATAAAACTTGGCTTCTTTTTTTCTTGCTTTTGCTTTTTTTCCTACAGCCTATAAAAACTGTTTATTTGCCATTCTCTGCTGACGGATTAAGATTAAGTTAGATGAGTGCTTTAATCTGGCAAAAATACTACACAGGTAAAAAGTTAAATCAATTTGAATGTATTATTTGTAATGGCAAAAAATGTTGCATTTTTAAGTTTAAATTAAGTTTCACATTTTTAGATACCAGTACATTTTCACTTTCAGGTCAGATATTAAGTGAAGATGGAGGAAATGAGGTATGCTAGTGACTAGTATACCCTCACTAATCTGATTTGTTCAGTGTGGTTGACTCTTGAGCCGGTGTGGGAACATTTTTCTGGAAGACCTGAGGAGCCACTCAGTCCCTCATTAGAATTGCGTTGTGTGGGATTTCACACATACCACGCGTCCGGGTTTTCCAGGCTTTTTATGGACGGAGAGACAAAGACTAGAAAGTTGAGTTTTAGCAGGGACTCAGTCATTTCTCCTCAGTCATGCATAGGCTTATGACAACCTACAAGACATTACCTTTGTCAAAGGTGAGTGGAACACAGAGATAGTCCTGTCTGAACTAGGAGAATTTCTCACCCATTTAAGATGATTTGCGTATGAGATGATCGGAGAAGAATCTAGAATTCTCTAAGAAAAAAACAGTTTCAAGTGAACACATTTACAGTACTACTATGAGATTTGTATCTAGTAATTGCTTTGACAGTACTTCCTGAACATTTATCCACTTAACTTGCAACATGTCGTCTTTGTTAGGCTTCCTCTAATAGTGTCAGTATCAGAAGGAAGAAGTGGAGTACAATTCTCAAGATGATCCCTCACATGGCACTGTGTAAATTATGTAAGTACTAATTAAACTGCTATTACATTACATTAATAGTGTATTGTATATATTTTACAAGTATTATTTGCCATGGATTTAATCATTGAATCTACATCTTGAAAGTGAGATATTTTGCCAAACAGGTGGATTATTGTGAAGGTGCAATAGGAATCAATGATTGGTCATACATCCGTAGTTCTGCTAGAGCTGTGCTGTGTGTTGTGTTTATGAGCTCAGGATTAAGGAAAGGAAACTGGAAGTTGGACGCTTTGTTTCTTTTTTCAGTGCAAGCTGTTAAATTCTGACTTTTACAGCATGGAAGTATTGTTCCATTTCTGAATTTGCCTCATGATTTTTGGAATTCACTTGAATTCACGGTTTATTGTTCCATCAGTTCCTCTGGTTCTCATCGGGCTTGTGGTGTTCGCTGTGAGTGGGATATTTGGAGACCCTATATATGAGTGCCTACAAGACACAGACTACAGTGAGCTTCTGGACATTGTGGATAAAGGCCTGCCTCCCACTAAGACACCTCGTCACATAGCAATCGTCGGCGGGGGCATCGCTGGACTGACTGCTGCAAAGATCTTAGAAGATGCCGGACATAAGGTAAAACAAAGACATTTTTCCGAGGGGATAGCCTGGTGATGATACCTGGAATATGGGTTGAGAAGATGTGTATTCAATAGTTGTTTATGTGGACCAAAAGGTGACCATAATAGAAGCCAGTAACCGTATTGGAGGACGTGTGGAGACCTTCAGGAATAATAGAGAGGGCTGGTATGCAGAAATTGGCGCCATGAGGATCCCCAGCTTTCATAAGTGAGTACAGTGATGACCGGGGCGTGTCTTACAACTGTCTGGCACGCCATAACTTGATAGTGACATATAAATGTTGAAGGCACTTTGTTTCATCAGCAAAAGACTTAACCCTAACCCACTATCCCCAACAATATAGATAACATATGTAATTCATATTTGCAATTACTCTCTGCTAAAGAAAAATATCAAGCAAGTGTCAACTATGATAAAGTTATACTTTACTTAAAAAAATATGTTATATTAAATGTTTGTATAATTTTTCTTTGAGTAACTTTTTTTATGGTTCAATTTAAGCCCACCACACAAAGGTTAAGTTCTCAAGAAGAACCTAATGTAGTACCTTACTCAAGTACACGTGTAATACTCATCATTTATACTTTGTCCTCGCTAAATCTCAAACTTCAAAATGAAATTATTTTTGAATTCACTAGATTTACTTAACATCTGTCAATATCTCATGTATGGTTATTTATAATTTCCTGACGGCTAATAAGTTGTTGATGAATGGATTCTGGTCTGGAATACGATGAATGGATAGACTTTATCATGACGTTTCTGTGCAACAACCTCTGAAAACCTTCTGTGAAATCCATGTTCCCCACAGTATACACGCATCCAATTAGAAGCTTTTAAAATGGCGGACAAATAACTATATGTTCTATGTACTTCATCTACAACTGATCTTGCCACAAAATAATAATGTTAAAATTGTCTTACAAGTACAACATATTTAATATGAAGTATCTATTCCCCAGAATCCTGCTTTCCTTTGTCTCCAAATTACAAATTTCACTTAACCCCTTCATCCAAGACGACATCAACACCTACTATTTGATCAATGGAGTGCTGCAGAAGACCACTACTGTGGAAAACAACCCTGGTGTGCTCAACTATAGCTTGAAAGAAAGTGAGAGGGGGAAGTCCGCTGCTCAACTCTTCAGTGAGACACTCTGGAAGGTTTGTACACATCCCAACCCTTAAAGTCATCGTTACTACCTTTGGACACATTTGTTTTTTTAATTGCACGACGACATTAATGTGTTTTTTTCACTATTTAAATCCGTGCATAGGTTAAGCATGACCTCAATGCCATTGGCTGCAGTGCCATGTTGGATAAATATGATTCCTACACAACAAAGGTAAAGATGATTCATTTTGACATTGTCACATATAACACAGTTTGAATCTGAATGAAAAATCACATGAGACATTTTCCATTGCTGACAGGAATATCTGGTGAAGGAGGGCAACCTGAGTCCTGGAGCCTTGAGGATGATCGGGGACATCCTGAATGAAAGCAGCCTCTTCTACACATCACTCATAGAGATGCTGTACATACAGTCCGACATCAATGACAACACTGAGTGAGAACTAATAATGTTACAGTTTTCAGACTTAGCATTGGCTCACCGGTGGTTGTTAGACGTAGTAGAGCATCTCAGCAGGAGCCGGAATAGCTTTTTTCAGGGTCCCTCAAGGATGCCATTTATATACTATCCCCTTTTAGGTATGAACTTGTAGTGTCATGGCCTGGCTCTTGGCCATAACAAAAAGCGTGGGAAGGACAAGAATATATATATATATAGGAAAAGGTGTTTATTTGGCAAAACTCAATGTGGCCAAAAAAACAAACAAAAGGGCAAGGCAAAAAAGAATAAGCGACGCTGCTCTCCGAGGTCCGGTCCTCTGGGGGGAGAGCGATCGAGGCTCTGGCATCTTAATCCTCCGGTGCCAGCCGTCAGGTGTCCTCAATCAGTGAATCAGGTGTCCTCAATCAGTGTGGGCACAAGCAGAGGAGGAACATAAAAGGGCCATACACACCACAGGAGACCTCAAAGCAGGGGTCGTCACAGTAGCTATACAATGAATTATCTTCTCAATATGCACCTCCCCTCTGCTTTTTACTGCTTTGCTTTATAGTGAGTTTAAGCTGATTGGAAATAAATGAACCAAACTAAACAGTAACAGCAAAAGTTAATAAACAATACAATGTGCTGGAATACAGAGGTGGGAGAAGTACTCAGATATTGAACTTGAGTAAAAGTAGAAGTACCAGAGTGTAGGAATACTCTGATACAAGTAAAAGTCCTGCTTTCAAAATGTTGCTCGAGTAAAAGTACAAAAGTATCAGCATCAAAATATACTTAACGCTTGTGTTGTGTTCAAAAGCTGTTACCGTTCACGGTGTTCGCGGGTCAATTTTGACCCAGGATTTATTTCAGTCCAAAACGCAAAAAAAGAATGACTATCATCCAATATTGTTTTAACTACATCATAACTAACTTATTATGCATTGTTTGTTTGTAGCCTTTATTTAACCAGGTGAAGCCCCTTGAGATCAAAAGATCTCTTTTTCAAGGGTGACCTGCAGCACATTAGTTACACATGTAACATAAAAACAACAGAACAACAATAAGGATGACATACAACATAAATTACAGGGTACAGTTTACAAACTCTATTTACAGTGACAGGTACCATGAGTATCAAACAGCATGTCATCCAGCCGAGTTTTAAAATGATGCAGGGGAACCAAAGTGCTCCGTTTTAAACATGTTTGCTGACTGTTCCATGTTAGTGGAGCTGCACAACTAAAAGCTTTCTTCCCTAAGACAGTCCTAGCACTTGACACATTTAATAAAACAACATCATGAGATCTCAGGCAATATGTACTTTCAATTCGTCGAGAGATCAGAGAGCAGATATAAGATGGTAGTTTATCCAACATGGCTTTGGATGAACATGTACCAATGACTGAGTCTCCGTACATTAAGTGATGGCAGACCTGCCTTGGCATACAGGGTACAGTGATGTGTAAGTGCTTTACAGTTAGTAACAAATCTCAGAGCACTGTGATAGGCGGCATCTAACTTTTCCAGGCATTGGGCAGGTGCATTCATATAGATCATTTATAACCGTACAATCCTGTTGTAATTGTATTGTATTGTATGGACCCAAAACACATTACACCACATTATTGCACACGTGCATGTGTGTGTTCAGGTTCAAGTGTTAGTGTACATATTCTTTGAGAAAGGTTGAGTTCCCGTGGGGGGAGGGGGGCGGAGGGAGGGGAGACCAGGTGCATGTTGCGAAAAATTATTGTTACAGTGGATGAAGGGGGCGGGGGCTGGGGTGTCTAAAGTCAAAGATGAATCTTGATTGGGTCAAATTTGACCCCGGGTCACCAACAACAATGCTGCCGGGTCTTCCCAGACCCGAACACCAAAATATACACTTTTTTTTAGAGACCTTCAGACTTGGCTAAAATGGTCAACATCAGTTTATATCAGTGTTTATATAGCTGTTGTGGAGGGTATCATGAAGCCTTGTTCCGATAAAAAAAACTAGAGCGTAGGTCAGGCTTGGAATTTCGTCATTTTAGGGGCAAGGCCATTTGGCCTTCCCGTTCACATTTTTTTTAAGGGCACAAAGGCCACATGACAGGGCACAAAGGCCGTTTGGTTAAATTACGCTGGTCAATCAACATGACTGAAAAGGGTAGCACTAACGTCAACACCAGTCGTTTTACAAATGGCTGAATAGCAATAGTGTTTCTTAAACGTATACGTTAAGTTCCGCCATAAACCACATCAGTCAGTCATGTATTATATCAAAACCGCTTAGCAAGAAAAATACTAGATTCAAAGGTGACAGCTATCTGCTAGCTTGTAGAAGCAACACTAGATGTAGACCCCTTGAAGGGAAGACGTTAGCGCTATCCAAACTAGCTAGCTATCGCTAGTTTTCATGACAAAATGTAACGAGTCAACTTTAAATAGGCTAATACAATGGTAATTACCTATCAATAGTACTTTCTATAAACACGTAAATGTTAAGTCCTTTCAAATACTACCACATACTTCAGTTAAATCATATCAAAACAGCTTGGTCCGCTTGCTTACCTGTGCTTGTCTTGCTCCCGCGGCTGAGGAGGAGGAGGCTGTCGGGCCCCTTCAGGCATTTCTGACGGAACAATGACAGCAGAGCAATCGCTCTGATCCACAGGCACGGGCATAGCCGCGGGAAGTAGGGGTGCTGTTGGCGAGTGGTGTACATTTGAAAAACTGAGTGACCACCTAAATACAAATGATTAAACTACATAAAATAGTTATGATTGTACTTAAAATAAAATTAGCTGTATACAGTAGCATATAATAGTCATAGTATATATTTGTATATATCAGGTGGCTTGAATTTATTTTCCAAATAAGTAAAATCCGAGTCATCTAGGTCGTAGGTCTTGGGAGAGTGACGTAATTGACGCGACACACACACTGCAGAGTGACAACTTTCGCAAAAAAGGATTTTGGATTTTTTTCTCCAACAAACAACCCAATAAAAAGAGTGGACCACCAGCTACTCCTCAGCCCACCACCTCTACAACTAGAGTAATATATATATAAATTATCCATTATCTCATTACATTTGCGCATATTTTAACACATTTCAGGAACCGAAATCTGAACTTTGGATAAAGCCAGGTTCAACATTTTCGTTTCATTTTGTAGTCATATTAGCATCTAAGGCTTTCACCTAAGGGCTTTTGGATATCTCTCTTTATCACTCCATAAATCAGAAAATATTGTCAACAGCCCTAAAATATCAGTTTTCGCCATGTTTCTAGGTATACAATCTTATATAATTCAGGCTATGAATGATATATGAACAAACCCTTCTGTAAAAGCCTCCATAATATTGATAGGAATATAACTGGATGGTTTGGTGTATGTACGTGCAACTGAAGTGGACATTTCGGACTCAGAGTAGGAGAAAAAACTCATTTTGAGAAAACGAACTTTAAAGATTGCAGTGAGGCGCTAGCTAAACCCTCTGTTCTTTGGATGACAGCTTGCACATCGACGCACTCCGTGAAGGTATTTCATGTTCGGGGTCATTTGTGTTTTGTATAACCTTGCTTCGTGCAAGTGACAATTGTTGTTGTCTTCTCTGTGAATGTTTTTTTCGCCGTTCTTTTGCCATTTTGAGATTTACATTTCTAGCGGAAAGCTAACCAGGAAGTGTTTTAGCACACCACGTGATGCATCTGAACGAATCACGTTGTCAGAAATTGACACCAGCCAATGAGATTTCGTTTCTTGGTTTAAGACCCTTTTGTGCTTTCACGATTGGTTGCTGATACAAAGGAAATGACCATATTTGGATCCGATGAGATCATTGTGCAGGAGAGACGGAGCTTTTCCAACGATGACATTGTGCAAACAGTGATCGCGGTACTTTATGTTACGTTAGAAATGCTAACTTTTGGTGAATTTAGGAGAAATATACAGATGCAAACAGACAAACTATAGTAAAATGAACACTTAAATATGTATTTTGTACGTTTTCCTTCCAAAAGCCTGAAAGAAAACATGTTATGGAATCAAAATAGCACAACATCTCAAAATTGACCAGTGCATGAAAAACGATGTTTTTGCCTGCCGTGTCTCGCCTTTAACAAACAATTTATGCGGCTCGTATCGCTGACAGCCGGGCCTGGCCCGGCCTTTTTTTTTTTAAACGGCTCCATCCCCACTTTTGGCAGCATCCCCTGAGCAAAATGACTTCCCGCAGCTATGGGCACGGGACTATCCTACTGCGCGCACTAGTATGACTTCACTAGCGTTGTTTACACTGGAACTTTTGACAGGGGCACAAAGGCCACTTTGGCCGTGAATTACATTTTTTTTCACAGGGCATCACGGCCAAAGTGCGGCCATGGCCGTCGTGGCCGTCGTGAAATTCCCACCCGGGCGTAGGTATTATATCATTTTAACTTCAAACGGGTCACGGGAGACCCGAACACAACATAAGGGAGGACCAAAAGTAAAAGTACATATTGGTCCATTTCAGAATAATATATATTAAGGTTTTGATTATAATGATTGATCATTAAAGTGTTCTCAAAGCTGGTAAAGGGGCAGCTAGTTTGAATGACTGTATACTGCATGTAGCTTGTGAATGTACTCCAGGTGGAACTAAAGTCTGATTTAAGTGGTGAATATCTCTCAAATCATTGATCAAAATCTGCAAAGTAACTAAAGGTGTTTTTTTTACATTTACTGCAGTAAAAGTACTCGATTGACCTCTGAGTTGTATAGGAGCAGAAGTACAAAGTTGCATGAAATGGAAATACTCAAGTAAAGCACAAGTATCTCAAAATGTTACTTAAGTACAGTACTTGAGTAAATCTACTTAGTTACTTCTCTCCTCTGCTTGAGTAAGCTATAATTTCCCCCAGACCTGAGGACACCTGTAGAATCAGGTGATAACTTTCTGTGAGTTGTCATTATGAGGGCATTTCATGAATTAAAATATGTGTTATTGCAGCTTTAATGATGAACTGTGATTAAACATATTTATATTTCCCAGGTACTTTGAAGTGACAGGTGGTTTTGAACACCTGCCGCAGGCTTTCCAACGGGTGTTAAATGCCACGGTCCTGCTGAACTCCAAGGTCAATCTGATCAATCAAACAGGCAGCAGTAACGTGACAGTAACGTACCAGGAACGGGGCAACACAGGTTCCCTGATCAGCATGACAGCGGACTATGTCCTGGTTACCACCACAGCCAAGGCTGCCATCTTCATTGACTTCCAGCCGCCTCTCTCCGGGGACAAGACGGAGGCCCTGCGCTTGATTCATTACATCAGCTCCACCAAGGTGGTCCTCAGCTTCAGGGAGCGCTTCTGGGAGAAAGAGGGTATCAGAGGAGGGAGGAGTGTCACGGACCGGCCTTCTCGCTTCATCTTCTACCCCAGCCACAGCTTCCCCGGCACCGCCGCAGGGGCCCTCCTGGCGTCCTACACCTGCTCCGACGACTCCACCCTCTTCCAAGGGATGAGCGAGAAGAATCTCATGGCTGTGGTCTTGGAAGACCTGGTGAAGATCCACGGAGAGGACATCAGGCCTCTGTGGACAGGGGGACTGGTGAAGAAGTGGGGCTTGGATCCTTACAGTTTGGGAGCCTTCGCCTTTTTCACACCCTACCAGAGACACTACACCAGAGAACTGTTCCAGAGTGAGGGCCGCGTGCACTTTGCAGGAGAACACACAGCCGCGCCGCATGGCTGGATAGAGACTGCCATGAAGTCTGCAATCAGGGCAGCTAGAAATATCAATGGCCTAACAGTTTAGTTTTATGTGTAGCATATATTTAGCTTACATTTCTTCCTTAATGATCAATCTTATAGGATGTGCCTGTTGTGTTGGTTAAGCAGTATAACTTGTAAACACTGATGTATAAGTGTGTATCCACCTGATATGATGTCAGGTACATTTGAGGTACATCTTTTGATCAGCAGTATAAGGTCTTTCTATTGGCAAGTCCAACATTTGCATGAATACGGTTAAATTGTTATCCTGTATAAGGCTTTAGACTGCAACTAACGGAACGTGGTGGAACTAAATGTTTAGTGGTGAATGTTCGGGATTTGAAACAAAACTACTTAGTTAGATTGAAGCAGGTTTCGAAATATAGCATGGTGTTGGTTAAAATATGTTCTTTGGGTCCCTTAAGTTATGTATATGTTAAGTTTATTATATTATCTAATAATAATAATAACAATGGCTGAGTTTGGTGGGGCTTTACTAATGCATGGTCTATGTGTTTTAGAGAATATTTAATCATTTGATTACTGAATTAGAGCTGAAAGTTAACTCTGTTTTCAGTCAACTTTTAAATTGTCTAACTCAAATATGAAAGTAAAAAAAGTCAGTGAAATTTTCAATTTTCCCCGGTAACAAAGTTTTAAATGCACAAAAATCAAAGAGCAGATGTTTGGCATGTTGTTTGAACGGTGACTCAAGGATTCATTTGTTTATTTATTTTCTAATTAGTTGAAATAGCTACATTTGCATTTGTTCTGGAAAACCTTAACAATAATACATGTTGTTTCTGTAACAATTTGTTTTAAATGTTTTATTTCATTTAAGCTACTTTGTATACTGTATTTCAGTTATTCATAATTTTACTTTAGGCTGAAGAAATTAAAACGTTTTTTTTAATAAAGTACTTTACATGTAAATAAAATGTGCTTTGAGAAAATGTGTAAATATCCAAGATAAAGCGGATGACTTCTGAGATATCTTATAGGTATAACATATGACAGACTCCCATTGTGTAGATCAGGGGTGCCCACATATGGTGAGCTACTTTTGAAATGACCAGCTCACCGAGGTCTACCAACCAAAAATAAAATCCCAAATTGCAAGGGTTGCTGAATAACACGTTTTATTTATACATGGGATAATAGGGCTGCAACAAACGACTAATTTGATAATCGATTAATCTATCGATTAATGAAACGATTAATCGACTATTCGGACTATTACTGTATGCCTTGCACAATTTCTCAAACGCTCTTATTTATCCATCAACTTTTAGATTTAGCTTGAGGTTGTTTTAGGCATGTGGAAACTAACAATGAAGACAATAAAGATGAATACTTGATTCAAAAATACATATATTATTAAATTAACTAAACAAATTGTTTACAAAATTAACATTGCTTTTTATTTAAATTAAATAAATAATATTTCACATAAAAAGAAACAACAATGTTTTAACAAATCGTATTAAATAATCTGACAGAACTGTAAACAGAATAGCTGAAACTTTAACAAAATAAATAACTCAGTTACCTCTAATCATTAACCCATGTTTGTATAATGGAGTTAACTCCGTGTGTTGCTGCTAGCATACATAACACCTGACGTGGAAACGTTACTCGCTACAGAGCTACTAGAAAGACAGTGGAACCCGGTGCATTCCTCCGTCTGAATGTGGAGCACTTTTGCTAAATGTTTAGACAAATTGCTCGTGTTACCGCCCTTACATGCTAAACACTCTTGGCAACGAGCATTGTCCGCCTCAAGACGGCGGGTAACATTTAACCACACCTTGGAGCGCTTCTCTCCGCCATCCCCGCCGTGTGTTGCTGCATGTAGCAGCTAGTGATGTGTCGGTCGCGAACGAGCCGGCTCAAAGAGCCGGCTCTTTTAAGTGAACGACGGGAGCCGGCTCTTGCCCGGGAACGAGCCGTTTTTTTTGTTTTTTTTTGCGGAGGGATCTAGATCGGCTTGAAGGCACATTATGCAATGTGCACTGTGAACATTATCCCGCTTATTACATGGCCACATTCTCAACAAAGTAACGACATGACTCCCAATATTAATTTAAATGCTTTTATGGATTTAGAAAATGATTTTATTGATTTAAAAAATAGTTTTATGTATTGATTTAAATTGACATGCATCCGCTAAGAAAAGTAGTCCGTTGTTACTGTTTGAACTAACGTAGCAACGGCAGGAACTGCTTCGATAGTGTTTTTGAGGAGCTTTTGATTACAGATTTGAAAACATTGTTGCTTGCTTTAAAAGTAGCACAATTCATGATGTCAAACCTTGGAAAGTATCTAGATATCCCTGCCCTAATGCCAAAGTAACTGGCAACTGAATATGTGTCGCCGTTTGATGTCTATGTCTGGGCCGCTGCGTAAAAAGGAGGGTTTCTGCCCCATTACTTCTCTTCTTACTTCGATAAGAATAAAACACGGAGGACGTCGGAGATCTCTTTTTCTCCCCCTCTTCTGACAGCCCAGCAGCTGATCTCAAAGCACGCTCCCCTCTCCTACAGGGGGGCGTGGTCAGCTGCAGCTCACAGAATCAGCCCTCTGCAAAAACAGCGCTGGAAAGAGCAAATAGAGCGAAATGAGGCATGGCTAAAATGCAGGATCTTTTATATAGGTCGATACAGTAGCCCCTTTTTTTAAATAGTTTTTATAGGTGTTGCTATCTGTTTTGTGTAGCGTGGTTCTACAAGCAAGTCAATGCATTCATTGGGTGGTATCGGAGAGTTACACGGGTCTGTAAATGCAATTGGCCACAGCAAATCATTTATATTAAACATGTAATTTTTACTTTTGAATACTTCAGTACAAAGGTTGTATAGTGATATATGTGTACACATATAATTAGTCAAAACAGGGCTACATTTGATTTAATTAAAAGGTATAATATGTGGTAAACTGAAGAGCCGTTTGGGAGCCGAAAGAGCCGGCTCTTCTTGGTGAGCCGAGCCAAATGATCCGGCTCACCAAGAAGAGCCGGAATTCCCATCACTAGTAGCAGCTGCGTGTGCAGTGTTGCCAACTCCATAGTAAGGAAAGTAGCTATTGGCTGTCCTGAAAAGTCGCCAGAAGTCGCTAAATGACGTCATCACCTAATTTGCATATCATGTAATGGCGGCTGTAGGCAAAAAACGTTCCCAACCCTTCAAGGATCAAAACTTGAAACCACCGGAGTTAAATCCAGACGACAGTAGATCAGAAATGTCTTTGCCTTTTGAGTATGTTTTGGGGTTTTAACATGACAGTTTGGCATAGAAATATCCCTTACAATAAAGGCAGTATGCCCATGTGTCATCTCCAATAAATGGCTTCAACCATCCTTTATACTCAGGGTTTGATTCCCACTCCTTTCTGTATTTTTGAGAATACAATTTAGACTGTGCCATGATGTTTAGCTTGTCACAGAGAGGCACACACACACAGTGGACGAGGTGATTGAGTGACTGAGGCTGTGTGCAGGAGCGGCGGGTGCTGTAGGCTAGGGAAGGCTAAGCCTTCCCAAATATTTATGTAACTGCATCCTGGTAAAATAAAAATATAATGTCTTTGACATTAGCACTGCTATGCAGCCACCTGTGCCCTGTACCACGAAGCCAGTTCAACAGACCCTGGATATGCTTGAGTTATCTTAACTAACCCTAACAAACGCGATCTCGCTAAACGGTCCTACGGCGCTGGTTATCAACTCGGTAAATCAAGCCAGGGTTTCTCTCGCCAGCTGAGAACGCGTTCACGTGAAAGGGGCGGGGTTAGCTACATTTGACCAATCACAAACAGGGACAAGTGTACTGACAGCGCAGTGTCATACTTCATTAATGAAAAGGAAACTAATATTAGACAAATATGAACTTTAAACATCCATGATGACTTAAACATATAATCCAGGATACAAGCCACATAGTTGCACCTGCAAGGAGAATACAGAACAACTCGTTAAAAAATAAACTACCGAGTGTTTGAAAGCGTACAACAGTTTTATGATACTGCCCCATCTAAAACACGAGGGGATCTGACTTTATTACATTTGAGTTGAGTGTTTCGTCAACTTAATGTGTTGCTTAAAATAATATGTCTGCATACAGTATATGTGACAATGTAACTAAGTGTTGCACGGCCAGATACGGCTCGAGAAGCTGACTCAGATAAGGAAATATTGTGATATCGATGTGAGATCGATGATCTGATTGATGATGTGATGTCAGTGTGATATGAATGATAAGTGTGACACGTCGGCGTCTTCTCTGCATACGGCAGTTTAAACTGCATTTCCCTTTTCCTGTAATATGACTTGATAGATTTAAACTCCGCACACTGAGCTCTGATCGGTCAGCAGGCGGTGCTTTCACTGAGTTGATCTCTTTTCTATAGACGCCGGAGGCGGGCAGCGTAAGATGAAAAAAAAGTTATTTAGCCTTCCCAAACCTGAGCCTCACGCGCCGCCTATGGCTGTATGAGGCAAAGCAAAGCAAAGGCAGTTATTTATTATAGTGTGAAAGTGAGTGAAGAAACATTTACATTCAACATTTAAATCCCGCTCAAAACCAGGACGGCTTGGCAGTTGGCGCATGCGCAATTCATTTGCAGTCTCGACGCGGGGGAGTGTGGTTGTCTCCTCTCTGCTCTGACTGCAGCAGCAGCTCTGCTGCGGCCAGGCAACTGTCAGTCTGAGCGCCTGTGAGTACTATGGGAGGGAGGCGGGGCTCACGGCAGCACCCGCGGCTCGTTAACTGCAGAATAATATGTGAGTCTCCAAACACCAGAAAAGTCGCTAATAACACCATTATAAATCGCTAGATTAGTCGTTAGTCGCTTTTGACACAAATAAGTCGCCGGAGGGTTTGGAAATCCGCCAAATTTAACGAGAAAATCGCCAAGTTGGCAACACTGTGCGTGTGTGTAAACTGCCCCGCCCCCCTCGCACACAGACGGGGGAGAGAGAGATCTCGTCTGGATCGGAAAGATCGAAAATACACCGACCATAGATGCATTTGTTTTGTCTTTTTGCATGTTAGAAACGAGTTGGCGACACTAAGACTGCGAGATAATGTTTGTGTAGCAATAATACATGACCTTTCTCTTTCTCAACTCGCTACTCGGAGGGAAGTCGCTGTCATATGCCTTGTGAACACTCAGTGTGCGAAAAAGTACACGTCCCACCGTCCGGGACGTGTTATTTACAATATCGGACAAGTAGATCTGTCAATTGACTTGTCCGGCGGACAAGTGACGTTTATTGACAAATTATTGATACATTCAGTTTACAAATGGCAGAACTCATTCGCAAATTGTACGTGTCCGCCAATGTTCGTTTAGACATGTTAGTTTCGGTTCTGCTTGTCGATTCCTAACGAAATGCATCTCGCGCTTTCTGTACAGTTACGGCCCCTACACACGGCGGCGTGCGTTACCGCTTGGCGGTGGGCGTGTCTGAAGCTTGGGGATTTTTTACGAACAACGCGACCAACAACCAATCACATGAATCTCCCGCCCCGGACATACAAAGCAAAGCATTCACGCTACATCCATGCTGGCTAAATATACTGTCTATGCTTGCTAGCTGTCCATTCAAACAAAGTACACTGGATATAAACTCCCCAAACAGGCGAAAACCTACCAGTTTCACCCACTGTCTCTGCCACCTCCCCCATGCCTGGCTCCTACGGTTTGTATCCCTGTATGTAAAGAGGGACTGGTCATATAGTACCGGGTGATTCCCTAACGCCACGATAATTTCCTCCTCCATTTTTTGACATGGGAAATAACTGCGGTCTGGCTGAGGCGGCAAAAGTAGAACATTGCTCTACTTTTGCGCAGCTCTCTCATATGCTCCGTATCAGCTGATCGCTGCACGGTGCAGCTCAGTGTCTCTCTCTCTCTTTCTACACACAGCGGATCCGCTGCCCGTTTAACAGCCTCATCTTTGTCAAACTTTCTTATGTTCTTTCTCTAACACGTAATGAAGGTTATTAATCGTTTTAGCTCCTGTGTTGTTAATATTGACCGCCATTTCCTTTATGAAGTAAAGCAGCCTCCCTGTCTGTGTCCTCGCGCTGTCCTCACATCCCCGGACCCCCAGACTCGGAGCCGCGCAGGGATGTCAGTATTGTTTATGAAGCAGGGTATAGAAAGTAGCTACATTATTGAAATGAAAATACTATTTATTTACTTTTACAAACAGTGAGCAGCTGGGCAGCTGCAGCATGTGTATTGCAGGACATGTGTAAGAGTGCAAGCGTCTTTGAGTTGTAGAAAAGCGCTAGGCCTATAGGCTATACATATAATGTATTATTATTATTATTAGGTTATGTCCTATGTGTTGGACATGTGTGGTTGGACTTTGTCTCACAGGCAGGTTGCAGTGTAACATCAGAGGACACTGGGCCAATTGTACATTCTCAAACTGCACCACTTAGAACTAACTAAACAATGCAGAGATTATTTTTATATAATTGTATTCAATAACCGTAAGAAATTAAACAGTATGAAGTGATTTGTAAATAGGAATACAGATTTGACTTAATGTTTTCATAAATATATTTTTCTCCCAGTTTGACTTATTTTTACCCTCTCAAAGAACCGGAATCGAGAACCGAAAATAACCGGAATCGAAAAGCAGAACCAGAATCGTTAAAATCCAAACGATACCCAACCCTATGTGTGATGCAGTAAAATCTTACCGCTCACTTACGTTAGCGGTGTCGTAAAAACCGTGGGAAAATGTAAAATACGATGACGAAGAAGAAGATTCCAGTGGCCCCAATTTTTGTCCATTCTGGACAAGTGAACAATGTATTCGGACAAGTAAATTGCCAAACTCACTTGTCCATGGACAAGTACTCTCTAAAAACTTTTTCTCACACTGACACTCCGATAATACCTCTCCACGTTACCTTTCTTTGGCAGAGCGACGCTTTCTTTACAAATAAGGCAAATAACCTTTGAATGTGACATCACAAACAAATATTCTTCCTCCCATTCTGGGTGGAAGTGGTATGTTTTTAGCTTTTTGCTCGGTCCCGCACTCATTTTGTTGTTTGTCTCTTTGAGTTTTGAGTTTGAGTCTTCTTCTTCTTCTTCTTCTTCTTCTTCTTCTTCTTCTTCTTCTTCTTCTTCTTCTTCTTCTTCTTCTTCTTCTTCTTCTTCTTCTTCTTCTTCTTCTTCTTCTTCTTCTTCTTCTTCTTCTTCTTCTTCTTCTTCTTCTTCTTCTTCTTTAGTGTTTATTGGCGGTTGGCAAACCAACTTGTAGGTGCATTACCGCCACCAACTGGACTGGAGTGTGGACAAGAGACTATGCAGAAAACAAGAAACAAAATAAACAAAACAAAGAACCAAAACTCTAGATTATTTTAAATGTATCAATTTCTCTTAGAAACGTAATAATCTCACAATATATATTGCCTGATTTTTTCCCCTAACAGCCCTGATAGCGACAAGTCATGGAATTTTGCTTTCTTGAGTGTCTGGAAAAGCACATTTCTCTGAGTACTATATTTCCTGCAAAGCAGTAAAACATGCTCAACAGTTTCTGGCTGGCTACAGTGTGTACACTTTCCGGTTGGATGCTTTCCTATTATACTTAATGTATGATTGAGACCTGTATGATCTATTCTCATCCGAGAAATGACATTTTCCTCCCTTCTTTTAAACCCCACCTTCCTTCCATCCCCCACATATCTTTGAATTTTATAAAGATGTCTTCCTGTATCACTAAGGTCCCAATGTTCTTGCCATGTTGTTTGTGCATATTTCTGTATGCATGTTTTAACCTCCGCTTTGCTGAGTGGAACTTCTATGTCTATGTTCATAATTCTGAGTGTTTGTTTGGCCAGAATATCCACCTGTTCATTATCCTCCACACCAACATGAGCAGGAACCCAGATGAAACGAGTTGCTATGCCTTTGTTTTGCATTTTATATAAAATTAGAAATATTTCATTTATTATGTCCATTCTAAATGAAGATCTGCCAGATCGTATACTTGATAATGCTGAAAAGCTGTCAGATGCAATTATACTATTATGTATTTATTTCTCTTCTATCCATTTCAATGCCAACACCAATGCCAACAACTCTGTGGTGTATACTGACACATGGTCTGTTACCCTTTTCTTTATATGTGTATTACTCACTGGGATATAAACTGCTGCCCCTGCACGCCCTGTCTCTGGATCTTTGGAACCATCTGTAAATATGATTGTTGAGTCTGAGAGTGATATCTTGCAAAAATAATTCTGGACTATGCGCTATACTGGTAGTTCTTTCTTTTCCTTTAACTCCTCTCGTATATTGAGGTCTACACTTGGCAATGGGAACAACCAGGGTGGAATGGACGAGATTGGAACTGTGGGGCAATACTGTCTTTGATTCAAACCTATACTTGCTGCTTTATCGCCAATCCATCCAAAACTTGTTAAATGTGACTCATTGTGCTCCCAGCAATCTTTCAAGATACTTTTCGCAGGATGACTATCACTATGCCCCTGAAGGTTTACCCAGTATGCCAACATTAACTTCACTCTTCTTATCCTTAAAGGCATTTCTCCCATTTCCACCTGTATTGCTGATACTGGAGATGTTTTAAAAGCTCCACTACATATTCTCAGGGCCTGAGCTTGTAGGACATCCAGCTTTTTAAGGTTTGATTCTGCTGCTGCCATGAAAGCTACACACCCATAATGAAATACAGGTCTCATGAGTGCGTTTGAGTTTTCCCGGCACTTGACTGATTTTGTATCGCTTTGCATTCTGGGTTAACAGACTGGAAAGCGATAGGTCGCTTTTTCTGTCAATCAAGTAAACTCCTGAATTAAGTGACAGGGAGGCCAAGGGAGGAGGGATCAAAACCTGTTTTGCCTATTCTAACGGAACTGGATTTTATTTTTTTATGAATGACTCGCGATCTACCAGCATTACTGGGCACCTCTTTTATAGGTTACCATCATGGAAACGTATGAACAGACTATTGATTAGATATTAGATCGATTTCATGAAGGCTTCAGATAAAAAAACAAGTTGTGTAAATTCATACAGAAATGGTTTTCTACTGAATGAATACACTTAAAGATCTGCTCAAATGGTACTTACGTTTTTTGTTTTGTGCCAACACGTTTCTAACCCACTGTGTTGTTAAGATGCATGACACGGGCACTTTGTCAACCCTAAGAGGGTAGAACACTAACATAAGGGTACAAAACAAACTGTGTAATGCTTAGCTATTTAACACATGCATTAATGTGTATCATAACTTACTGTTGCTAAATGTGAGTAATTATATACTGTGTTTTATGATTTTAGATGAAGTTTTATTGCAACAATAACAAAGCCATATGACATAACTTCAGTAAATCAATATTTGGCATTCTCTTAACAGTAAATCTAACAAAGCAGACGTCTAATGCACAAGTACTGCAGCAACAAGAGATTCTAGACTGCATACTGTTGGGTACTTTTCATATCATACTGGCCCATGTTGTTTTTCTTTGTATTATAAAGCATTGTATACTTTACTGTATTAATTAGCAACATGTATTTATAGTTGTATTCTGTCAGGGTAACTCCAACATGGAATATTCATGAATGCCTTGATGCGTTTCACAATTTATTTATCATTTAATAAACATGTATATGAAAACAATGTTGTTGTGGGTGTCTATTTATGAAAAAAGAAAAACATCTCATACGTGTCATCTCCTTGTACAATGATATTACTTTTGCTCCTCTGAAGTGAAAAATCCAACTTGACACTGAACCAAGATCTGTTAACAGTTTCGATTGGGACACTGAAATCTGTTCCATTTTGTTAATGACATAAGGATCATAAACATTTGACTAATGTCACACGACATGACCTCATTTCAAACAGGTACATCTTGCAGCTACAGCCATTCAGAGTTTCCATGTAATCTTCCAGAAGCAGCATTCGAAAGAATATGCAGTAAAAAACATGTCTTCTTCACATTATCTTCCATAAGAATGTTTGGAACACTAAATATTTTATTGATGTCATTAGACAGTCCGACTGGCATCGTAAGTCCATTATTAATGAGCACCCTTCTGCACCATCTGTGTGAAGCGGTTGGTGATGGTCAGGGTGGTGTCGATGAATCGCTCCACACAGCTCACCAGGCACGTCTCCGTCCGGTTGTCTAGCTTGGAGCCCGGACTGTCCACACACTTGTCCCAGCAGACGTCAGTGAAGGTGTGCACCTGAAAGAAATATAAAAAAGTAGTTCAACAGCTGATATGAACTATAAGGGGGGCAGCTGTGGCTCAGGGGAGGGTCTACCAATCGGAGGTTCAGTGGTTCGATCCCCATAGCCTTCAGTCAACATGTCAAAGTGACCTCAGTCAAGACAAATAACCCCAAATTGCTCCCTTAGGCATGGCTACGTGTATGCAGATAAAAAAGACTTCAGAAGGATGGTCTTGTTGTGTATCATCACTACTTTGAACAGCACTTAAGGCAGGGGTCGGCAACCCACGGCATGCGGCCCTTTAAGCCCTCTGCTCTGGCTCCCTTGAGCTTAGACAAAAATAAGAAGGAAATAAAATAAAAGTATTTGTTGGACTATTTATATTTTGTTGCATGGTTGAAAATGTTTCGTATCTTGTATTTTGAGGTGATACTGTGACACATAAATAAAAAACAAAACGGTTTTAATTAGGTCAACTAAAATATGCGTCACACCCTGCTACGGTCCCGCGCGAACGCCTTTTCTTGGAGGCGAATAACCTGACCCCCGGCTCAATGAGCGAACTATGGATCAATCAAAGAAAAGTACCGGAGGAACACAGGATTTAATTCTGTGTGGACAGAGTTATCTGCTTTCACAGCAAACGATGCTGGTTTACCGGTATGTCTGATATGTAGAGAGAAGTTGTCAACGGTGGTGCAGCCTTTACGTATCGAGGAACAACAAGGGAGAGGAAGACAGCTGACGATCTTCAGTCATAATTCAATGGGGTATGTAATTTATTTCAGAAAACCCTTTTTGTTATATTCCATGGAATGCTCTTAACGTCCCGATAGCAATGAATATATTAAATGCTTTGACAATAAATACATACAAAAAGTAATCTCTGGAAGCCTTAGCGCTGTAAAAAGCACGACCAATCATCTGAGGCTAAAATAACTGGATGGCCTACCTGCCTGTCAGCCTTCAATCTGTGCACAAACTTATCTCGTGCCCTCATTGGTCATGTGCGCGTTCGTGTGTGTTGGAGGAGGGGCTCTGTAAGAAAGTCTGAAGGAAGAGGCATATTTTTTCCGGTTGTGTATTTTCAAATTCTAGCGCACTCGAGCTGGTTTCTCCATTCTTACCTACCTTTAACTCTTTTACGGTGCAGCTATATGTTTTATTTATTTCAAAGTGGGCCCATTTTAATAATATTTGTTGTTCCTTGTGCAGAGGAGGGTCACCCTCCAAGTGCTGTGTTTAATTTATTTTAAAGTAGGCCTGTGTATTATTTGTAATTCTCCTTATAAGAGTTATTTGTTTCTTATTAGAGGTTAACAGTTTTATATCATGTAATAAATAGCCTAATAAATGCAAAAAAACTGTAGTTTTTGTCTGATATAACAATAAAAAACTATGAAATATGTTTTGCGGCTCCAGACAAAAAAATGTTGGGAAAAAGGAGTAAAATGGCTCCAGTGTTTCCCATACATTGATTTATTTGTGGCGGACCGCCACAATTAAATATGGTCCGCCACAAATGGATCTCATAAAAAAATATATATATATTATTATTCTTTTTTTTTTTTTTTATTCTTTTTGGTGGTGGTCTAATACAGTGGTTCTCAACTGGTCAGGCCTCGGGATCCACTTTTTCCTTAGTCAATAGATCGCGACCCGAAATGTTGAACCACTCAAATCTATTCAACAAAAAATTCTGCAGTAATATATACGCTTTGCCGTATACAATGTTAATTAAAGTGAAGTACAGTGCATATATCCCTTCACAGAACAAAATAATGCTTTTAAATAAGGTTTAATGAGATGATGGAATCAAAGCTGAACTGTACAACATAAAAAGGCACACGTGCTGAAAACCCAACCCCAGAAGGGGGGTCTGGGGGGATTCTCCCCCAGGAGATTTTTTGAAATACTAACAAACTACCCATTCTGTTACACTCTGAGAACAAAATAAATAGATGTATTACGACATATTAATAATATTGTATGCCATTGTTTTTTTTTTTCACTCACCCACTCGAAACGGGTCCGCGACCCACTTTTGGGTCGCGACCCACCAGTTGAGAACCACTGGTCTAATAGATAGTGAGGTGGGCTGATGATCGGAAGGTTGCGAGTTCAAATACTGCCTGGAACACCACTTGCCCTTGAGTAAGGCACTTAGCCCTCGGTTACTCTAGGGAGAATGTCCCTGTAGTTGGTCATTGTAAGTCGCTTTGGAATAAGTCGTCTGCTAAATGCCTGAATTGCAAATTATATTTTTGGGAGAATAAACCCCACAGATCCTCAACTCCGGTGTGTTTCACTCATTAACAACGCAACACAGAGCAACAAGAACGTTGTATACAGTAGCCATTAACTCGCATGTATTATCTTATTTGAGGGGGGGTGGATGCGTGGGCCACCCGAATAGGTTAAGGGGCCTTTGGCTTTTCTTTTTTTGTGCGGTGCCCCCACAAATAGAATCAAATTCTGTGGGAAACACTGGGCTCTTTTGGTCAAAAAGGTTGCAGACCCCTGACTTAAGGCATCAAGAAGACATCCATCGTTATGGCAGACCAGATTTTTTACTGGGTCATTATTATTATTATTTGTTAAAGGGGGGCTTAACACCTAGCCCGTATGAAACAAGCTCTGGTGTGTTTGCCTTTTTGGTGAATTCTTTGAGCTATGTAAATATATAAAAATAGCTATTACATAAGGTATCAAAAAAAGATAATTTTAGAATAGTCTTAATGTGTGGGATATGGTTTAAGCAGGGATAATTCAGATATATACTAATTTAGGGGTATTTTACAGTTGTTCACACTTTCCCAGACTTATAACTGTTTTAGCACATTTATATGCATTTTCTGAAGTTAAGTCAAACAGCAAAATTAGGCTATGCTGGCTCTTTGATTGGGTGTCTATGGGATTAATAACATAATCATGATCCAATAGGCATTCAGGAAAGGAGTACTAAGTCATAAGAAACAACATAGCCTACTTAGAAAGGCTGCTGTTGTAAATCACTTGATAATGTAACAATGTAATGTATATTCAGTCACATTCACAGCAGACATGTTCTTACTGTGGTCCTTACAGTAGCTTTACAATTGTGTTAGCCGTTCATTCATTCGTTCGCACATGTCAAACTGAATTTCAAAACTCTATTACTCTAGTCATTTTGAAATGATATTATCTTTAATATTTGACACTTGCTAAGCGGTGGGACCCGAATAAAGGAAACCTTGAATTGTAATACGTGTTAAGATTAGTACTTTTCCTAACAGAGAGTTGCCCTGCTGCATGTGGACTGGCCTCCCCGTCACAGATGAACTGGAGATGTGTTAGCATGGTTAGCATACACACCTGGGCCTGGAACTGCGCCTTCTGCTGCTCTATCGCGATCATACGCTGCAGCTCCGCCGCCTCGGCTTTGTCCGACGAACTGAAATTTTCAAAATTGTCCATTGCGTTTTCAAATAGTTACAGGACGAGTCTGTATTCCTGTTGACAAGAAGCTTCTGAGATGAGGTGACCTTCGGTTTCACCGCAAGTGAGCACTGCTGCGTGTCTGACACCACTGATCTACAAACCGTGGGATGCGCTACACAGAGTGGCGCCTGTTCTCTGAGTCATTTGTAAATCAGCGTGCAAAATCAGCAGGAAGTGACGCATGCAAAGATGTTTTATAACGAACAGGATCCACCTCTGAAGAAAGAAACTGTGACCAGAAGCATTTTCAATCAACCTACTCCTTCACAGATTTTTCATTCGGTTAAATTCTTTACAAATTAGACCAATTATACTGGGGCCAGTTATTTTATGAGAGGGGCACAATAAATGCGAGTTAAAAATACAAAGACAGTATAAAGTAATTGCGTAAAATGAACATAAAATACAGTAATTTGTATTTGATTCTATACAGTTATCTATTTCAGTAACTTTAAGTTAAAGTTCTTTGTTTCAGTAAAGACATTGTTTCAGTAGCTATATTTTTTATTTACAGTATTTGTTTTAGTAACTTTAAGTTACTAAACTTAAAGTGTACCGCTCTAAGGGGTCCGACTAGAATGCTGAGTTAGCACTATAGCAAATAAATCGTAATATTGTGAACCTGTCACTTGGAGAGGGGCCACAGGTCAGGGTTAGGGGCCCCTGTACATATCTCACAAGCAACCTTTAGAATTTCGAATATTTGTCATTACTTTATTTGAATCATTTATATTTTTCCAATGGGTGCTCACTTGTTGTATACTCGATATATATTGTATCGAAGTTGGAGATAAAAAGAGTCAACTCAAAAGCGTTGTGATGCTCAGTCCATGTCAGACAACACCTTTGAGGTAATGCAGAGCCTCTCTTTGCGCATGGATGAATACACTTCTAGGTAGGATTTAATGAATGTATTTACATGAGAAATTGTATTATGACTTACTATATTTGATTGTATTGTTTTATTGTATTTGTATTGTCTTTTCTGTTGTATCTTAATTCACTTTTTTATATTTATATTTTACACTCTATCTTGTCATTTCATTATTTTCCGGTAATTTTATTGTTTACAATGTTGTTGTTTGTTTTGGTAAAGTCCACTGAGACAGACGTGTTTTGTGATATTGGGCTATATAAATAAACTTTGATTTGAGTCAATATTATAAATGAATGCATTTATAAAACCAAACAGAAACCAATATTAAAAAAACACATTGTAGAAATTAAGTCGGTGGATAATTACATTTATTTCACTTTCTTTTTCATCATTATTTGAACTTGTTTTGTTTTTTGTGCTTGACAGGATTTCAAACGTAAACCTAATTTTGTAGTTTTGCACAGAGCGGACTGTATTTACACCCCTTTAAACCATTATATCATATGAGACTTTTGGGATTATGTAAACCATAATCAGATTGTAGGGCCTAAAGACTAAGTTTGATTTGAATGAGGGGCCCCAGTGCTGCATGATCTTCTGAAAAAAGGACGTATCCATGATCTCCTCAGTCCTCTAACATCTTTGTCCTGGCGACTCAACAACTACATCCGGGTAACTGTGGTGACCTTGGTTGGTTAATCATCATGGCGGCTATTGTCAGGTTGAGTTCTGTGTTTCGCAGAGGAGTCAAACGTGAGTACTTCTGCCTGTTTTCACTGTGTCTGTCTTTTTTTAAACATATATGCTTACTATAGGGTAGTAGTCTGATAGCAGGGCGATTTGACAGACGGGAGGTCGAACAGTAGCTATGTACGAACACATCATGTCTGGCTAATATTGTTACTTTCAAGTCAAGCCATAAGTTACAAAGCACGCCTTTATTGTAATGTTAAGTATATTCTTCTCCACATCACTGGTTAGCGCCAGTTATTGGCTATGACAATGTCTTAAACAGTATTGTGCACTGAGGGGGAATTGAAGACCATGATGACATCAGATGTCCATGACGTTATTACGCAGACCTGCACGCCAAACCCTACTTAAAGTTGTACTAACTATAAGTTAACACGCTTATTGATCCACTTACATACAAGGTAAAACTTTCCGATAAACCTTTGATAAGATAACACGACTCTGTTTTCAATTCGGCATATATAAGATAAACAAAAAAGCTTTGAGTATATTACTTATTCTACATAAGTAAAAGTTCATCTGAGGTTAAGACTGCTCGCCACCACCCTCCTTGGACTGTCTAGTTACCAAGTGTGAACATTTTTTTTTTTTGGAAGCCAGTTTTTACCACGTTCTGTGTTTTATTTTTATTTGAACCTATCTCTAATGGAAACACATTGACAAACATTATTTCAGAAACTTAAAGCAAACATTTTATAACTATAGTTTGGACCCTAAATCAGTTGTAATGCTGCTAGAGTGACTGGGTGAAAAAATGGGTGGAAGTCAGAACAAAATTAGGTTAATATAATAATTTATTTAACATGGATGTACATGATTTACTAATTTTTGTTGGCAGATTTTTTCCGGTTGTGTATTTTCAAATTCGAACGCACTCGAGCTGGTTTCTCCAAAATGACCTACCCCACCTTTAAGGGACCCAAAGAACATACTTATTTTAACCAAAACCATGCTATATTTCGAAACCTGCTTCAATCTAACCAAGTAGTTTTGTTTAATTTGTTCATTATTCTAGTAAATGGACAGAACAGTTAATTATGTTATAATAGTTGTTTTTATCTTAAAAGATGTGTTGTGTGCTGAGCTGAAATGCATTAAATTAAATACTTTATAGCTGTGTATCATGTGGTATGTGGTTAGATTTCCATATTTTTGTCCATTTGATAAAATAAAAAAAAGTTGTGGTCTTTTCTCTTCAGCTCTGTTCTACCAAGGCACTCTGTTGGCCAGGCCGCTGGTAGTACCACACAACTACCAGGAACAGCCCCACCAGCTGACAGCAAGGATCCATGCATCACAGGCTCTGAACGGTCAGTGTTGACAGATGGATATATGCAGTGAAACATAAAGAATAGACCTGGAGTTTAATACACAACTGAGGTAAACCTCGTTATATATCGCAAACCAATAACATCAAATTAGTACTGGTTTTCTGCGATTCATCACATTGGAATGCGCAAAATTCAATAATGAATTCAAAAGTAGTATTTTTTTGTAAATCTCAACTGCAACATGAATTAATGTAATCAAATCCAATATAAAACCAAAGTTATTTGCCACTGCCAGGGCATTAACATTTTATCTAGTTTGTTTTAGAGAAACAAGTTACCCTCAGAGTCCAGTGGTAATACAATTAAACTTTCAGTGGTTACAAAAAACTCTGGTCCTATCAACTCCGCCGTCTGGATAAGATTTAAAATGTCCATGTAAGAGTTCGGTACCTTTCTCCATTTTCACCATGATCGGGTTCATGTGAGCGCTGCAGCAGTCTAAGGCCCGCCCCAAATGCTCTCATTGGTTGAGACACGTGATGACGCCCATCCAAGCCAATACTGATCCAGGGATGCAAACTTGTCACCTTTCGGCGAAATTCGCCGTTTTGAATCCAAAATAGGTCATTTGTGTGATTCATGTAGATCTGCAATAAAATATTTTTGGGGTATGGGGGGGGTCTGGGACCCGGAGTAATCTGCGGCCGCGAGCTGTTATGTGCCATCATGACACGCATGGTGTTCTTTTTTTATATATTATAATGCAGCACGAGCTGTGTGCTCGAGTCTTCCTGCCTGTCGGCTCTGCTCATGGATGTATAATAAGGCTCTACTGCTCCGCGAAGATGGTCTAGCTTCAGCAGCTACATTACCTACGGGTGCGTTCGTTAATATTAACTGTGTGGTCCGGAGTCACTGTGGCACAGACTGGACCGCTGGTGAACAGCTGTTAGAATGGGCCGTTCAGGTGTTCAGAGCAGAGCTCCCTGTCGGAGCGGCAGAGCGTGATGTGAACTGAAAAATGTTTCTGTCGCAATATTATTTAAGGAATCGTTGAGCTAGCTAGCTAGCATACATTGTCACTATCTGTTAACGTTAGCTTTAGCCTTTGTTTTCTAATAGTTTTTTTTTTTCATAGGCTATAAACGGAGGTGGTATAAGTAGCCTATAGATATTGTACTTGAGTAAAAGTAGAAGTACTCAGATCTTGTACTAGAGTAAAAGTAGAAGTACTCAGATCTTGTACTAGAGTAAAAGTAGAAGTACTCAGATCTTGTACTTCAGTAAAAGTAGAAGTACCAGAGTGTAGGAATACTCTGTTACAGTAAAAGTCCTGCATTCAAAATGTTCCTCAAGTAAAAGCAAAAAAGTATTCTCATCCAAATATAGTGAAAGTAGCGACAGTAAAAGTAGTCGTTGTGCAGATTGGTCCATTTCAGAATAATATATGATATGTTTTATAATGATTGATCATGAAAGTGTTCTCAAAGCTGGTGAAGGTGCAGCTAGTTTGAATGGCTTTGTATACTGCAGGGTAGCTGGTGGATTTACTCCAGGTGGAACTAAAGTCTGATTTAACACTTGATTATATTTACCATCATTCATCCACATCTGTGAAGTAACTGAAGGTATTAAATACATGTAGTGGAGTAGAAGTACACCATGTACCTCTGAACTGTAGTGGAGTAGAAGAACAAAGTAGCAAAATATTTAAATACTTAAATAAAGTACAAGTATCTCAAAATTGTACCCACGTATAGTACTTGTTGAGTTTATGATCTTAGTTACTTAACACCAGTGGCTATAAAGATAGAAAGACTAAGCCTTGCAGAGGCATGACAATACATTTTCAAAATGCTCAACAGTGCTGCCAGAATGATAAACTGACTGCTACACAATTAAAATAAATGCTTTTATATATTTCTATTAGATGTGACTCTTTGGCGTTTCTGTTATTATTACCTGCTGCTTTAGTTGTTCTGACTGCTAACATCCTGTTATTCCTCATTTTAAAGCCGATATTCCGTGGGGTCGGGGGCTCGGATCCTTGTCACCTTTTTCATACCTGATGAGTTTGCATCCCTGTGATCAAAATCCCACCCCTCCTGTGACCCATGGTTTGTCTGTATGTGTATTCAGAGCCAGTGAGCAACGGACTTTCAAAATAATAATAGCAATAAAAATAAAACTGTTAATGCGCGGAATTTTCTTTTTGAATGAATCATGCGATAATAACAACACGTTAACTTGCCCAGCCCTACATCAAATAAACAGAAATGACCACTTGTTGAATCGAAACCAGTGCCACTGTTTCGTGAACAAGCTAACGCCATCACCTGCACTTTGTCAACCTTGTAAATGAGAATTCATTTAACCAAGTAATGCTTTGTCCAAAGGTTATGTGATCAAATGGTCAGAGTCAAGCACATTATGATACATGCAGAGAATGGACCAATATTAATACCACTGAACAAGTAAAGGTGTCTAACTTGTGTCAAATGAAATCATTTTGATACTTCTCTTCATCCTTTTTATTACATTTTATTTGAATGTGTTGCTTTTCTGTAGAGCAGGGGTCATCATCTACCTGTGTCAAAGGGCCAGAATTTAACAAATACTCACTATAGGTTGGACGTTCAAATGATTAAGACATTTTTTATTTATGCCTAGCTAAGCTCTAATTGTTCAATATTTTAATGTATTACGAAACTTAAGTTATTTTTTTAGGAACAGACTCTTTAAAAAAAAGTGTGACATCAATAATGATTACATTTTTGACATTAAAAGTGCTCTGCGCACTGAGGAATGTGATGACTAAAATGTATAATTAACAAAATGTAATTACACAGTTCACTCCTTAACTGTAGGTTGTGCTGGTTTAAACAAAGCAGGTACAACAGACTGACTAAAATGCACATGGAACACGTAGCAGGGCACCATATGTATTCATTTAGTATTTTCTGTGATTCAGGGTGGATGTGGCACTCGGCCCAGTTGACGACCACTGCTTAATAGTGATGTGTTTATGTCTCTCTAAACTAGCACGGTGCAGGTTTTCTGGTTTGACCATAGACTATATATAAAAGGTTTGACCTGAAAGCAGGTGGCTGACGGCCTTTCTGATGTAGCTCTGGTGTTTTGTGGTTCATTTATAGCTCCCTAAATACTCGAGTGGTGGCTGTAATCTGACACCTGGTTCATGCAAGGACTGATTATTGCTAACCGGTTTTACCGCTCTGACCCACTATTCGGGTTAGGAGGTCAGAGAAATCCATCTGTCAAATACCAAAGTGTTGCTCGGCTTCGCCCGATTCTTAATCGTGTTTACCAAGACTTTGTTCATTTAATACACCAGGCTTATTTTAAGGAAATACATTTTTTAAATTGGGTTGATAACTTCTTTACACTAGATACTGAAGTGTTATTGAAACGTTAAAGGAAATGGCTATCGTGTGTCATATAGGCACGAGCATCCCTACATTTTTTGAATTCAGAACACTACAATTGTTACCAAGTTGTTACAACACTTTTTGAAGACTATCCAAAAATGTGTTTGCAGCATCAAGAATCAAAAAGTGTCAAGTGTCACGTTCTTTGGATTATGTGCTTTGATATAAACTACACCAACAAATATAATATAATAAGTTTCTTTGGTACACTCCTTCTACTGTTTTTACCTTTTGGCCACAGATACTGAGGTCTGCTGTTTGTTTCCCTCTACAGCGGGCTCTGGCTCCAAAGCCGCCTCTCTGCACTGGACAGGAGAGCGAGTGGTGAGCATCCTGCTGCTGGCCCTGGGACCCGCAGCCTATTTCAGCCCCTGTCCTGCCGTCGACTACTCCCTGGCTGCTGCCCTGACCCTGCATGGACACTGGTGAGACAGGCAAACACTAACCCAAACCTTGGTGGCATTATTTGTGAGGATGAAAGTTGGCAATTGCTCTCATTAATAACCATATTGCAGTTTTAAAACCGTCAAAGTTTTGTCCTAAAGTGTAACGTATTGAATAGAACACCATACTCTCCATTTCTAACTAAGCCCCCGATAAGTGAGCCAGGTGTTGAAGCACATTTTTGTAGTGGCCAAACGTTGGAACTCAATGAGCCCTTATTTAAATAATACGGTCCTTAAAGTCTTAAAAATGTGCTAAATGCCAAATTGAGTTATTTTTCTTCATTCATTTATTTGACTGTGCCAAGATTGGGCGTGAAGCAGCGGCTCGGAGGCGGGCTTAATTTTGTTATTATTATTTAAATTCTGTTCTATTTTATCTTATTTTTTACCTTGTGTGAATCATGTTTTTCACTCTGACCCTGTTGCTGCTATAAACGCTTGAATTTCCCCACGGGGATAAATAAAGTTCCATCTTATCTCATTAAGGATAAGATGGACGAGAGAGCACGCTCTATGGCCTTCAGAATATCCAGGGAAGATTCCATCAACATCCCAGCATTTTGGTTCTCGAGAGTCGAGACGTGTTGGCTTCATGCACCACTGATTCTTTAAGAAGTATCTACTTCTCTAAACTTTGAAATGACATAGTTTCACTTCCTGCTGACTTGGCAATTACACACCAAAGATCAGGTTTGGCCAGTCTTGTATATCTCTGTAAATTGCTCTATTGACAGCCTGTTACCAACTTATTAGGTGCAAACATCCTACTTTCATGAAGATTATAAAGTTTAGTTTTTGGTAATACATTTTAAAGTAGGGCTGCTCAATTAATCGTATTTTAATCGCAATTACGATTATGGCTTGCAACGATTACGAAAACAACGTAATCTAAATAAAACGATTATTTTTTCATTATTATTATTAAATAATAATAAAAAATAAATTCTCCAATAAATTGATGTTTTCAAAGTAAATGGATAATCGTGATATCAATTATTGACCCAAATAATGGAGATTATGATTTTTGCCATAATCGAGCAGCCCTATTTTAAAGTAGTTATTTTGAGGGCTGAAAGGGTGTTTCTGACATTGAACAGCTGAAGCCTCCAGAGGGACCAGTCACTGAGTGGATCATAGACTTCCCTTATCCTGGGAAAAGGTGACGGGTAAATCCCTTCGTCTCGAGGTTCACAGGGAATTGTAGTCGAATGCTAATAGGGTATTAATTCGACTTGTCAGCATCCCGGTCACAGCCCTCCTCACCTCTGTGGTCATACACCAGCAGATTGGGATTTAACACAAATAGAGCGTATGGGGAGTTGGAATGAAAGTTTCTTTGAACCCTCCACAAACTTATTTCGTCTCTACCCAGGTCATAGAATTAGCTTGCTCACTGACCCTCACAGGACAAAATGCAAACGTTATGCCATGGGGCTTTGTTGAGGGGGGGTTCAGCCATCCTGCCTCGGCTGTCAGCAGCTATTAATTCAGCCTCGATTAGGCCTGGCTTTGTTTGCAGACTTGAGAGAGTGGCTTTAGCTTAGCGTTGCAGCGATGTGTTCTTCCGTCAGTTTGGGCGCCGACTTAACAGCCTGGCAGGTGTAGGCCACAAATCCCAGTCATGAGTAGTGATAAGTCAAACAATGCGTTCCTCCAAGGGTCCTGCCAAGTCCTCTGTGTCCAAAACCAGTTAACATGATGCTGCGATGGGCATTGTTGAAGGCCCGGGATGAAGGTTGGAAAGGTTCCTCTTTTTTGGCTAGTACATGTAGGCTGTGCCTGACAGGATTATACAGCACTAAGGAATGTTGGAACTGAATGCCTTTTAATTAGGCAATTTCATCTAAGGAGGTAGAGGCCTGGCCAATTCATCAACCAAGCTCTCATATCAAATCTGTTATTTATTAAAATAATTAAAATCAAATCTTTGACAGGAAAGCCTTTGTACATAAAGCATCAATTATAAATCCCAAGGTGCATTGGGCTCAAAACATTGAATTACCAAGCTCTGCTACTTGGACCATTATCTGGTGGAAGTTGAAGATAACGCTGTTGAGACAACACATTTTACATCTGCAGTTTATATCAATTTACTCTTAATGTACTCTAAACTGTGCACATTTATCTGTTCCTAACGGCAACAACAAAGTGTCTTAAATTAGCTATTGTATTGAATTGCATCTCTGACGTGCCGTAGCAATGGAGGATGAAGTCTCAGAAGTATAGACCAGGGGAGTCAAACTCAATCAGCATTACGGTTGCCCTTGTAATGGAAAAGCTCTGGAGCAATGGAGTCATAACACAATGGAACACGGGAGAGCTGCAACTTGATTGCAAACAGCTGAAGGTTTATTTGAAGTTACAGCCGGAGAATTGACAAAGATATTTGCTGCAGCCACGAGGTGACACAGAGGTTTCCCAAACCAATTCTGAAGAATATTTCCCCTAGTCAGAGATTTGAACTAGTTCAGAAATAATAAATAAACATTCTTCATACTAAGACTAAACAAGCAGGGCAATAAAACTGTTTCTGCAAAACTTAAGGGACTTGCACATCTGATATGCTGGACCTCCAGGGCCCAGGAGCTCAAAACTTGTAATCCCTATCTGATCAGCTCAGATTTAGATTTTGGGGAGTTCAAAACCAAAAAACAGGATTAGGATCACTTTGATATCCGATCAGATCAAGAAATCCAATCCAAGCTTTAATCTGGATCAAATCTTCAAACCGACAACACAGGATTGGGATCAGTTTGATCCCAAACAACTGGATTATCCTGATCCCACCAGAGGGGTGGGTTTCCAGTGGATTACCAGAGCAAAATGTGCTGTACAATTTATTTAAAAATATGTTTCAATATAAATAAGATGGCAAAGTTTGTCAACTGAAATAATACACCATTTTTAGCCTTCATGGGAAATACATTTTATTTTTCCATTTTTGCTCACGTTTGTGGGGGCCTATTTTGTTTTCAACCAAATGTTGATGACATAAATGTTTATGCTCATAAAAGTATCACAACAAAGATTGTCAATCACAAATGTAATTTAGATTATCTTCAACAACAACAAAAGTCCATCATCTGTCATCACCTTTCAAATGAACAAATATAGACATTATAGATGTCTCTGCAATGTAGTCTCTTGTCTTCCATGTATTATTTTTCATATCCACTAGATGGCGATCGGTAGAATTAAAAGGATTAATTTCAAAATCTGATTGAGATTAAAAGTGTTGAACTCCTGGGCCCATGTGTCCTTGGACAATACATCTTGTGTGAGATTATGATTTAACTGTCAATAGAAAGAGCCAGAGCTGCCTCTATGTGAGAGAGATAACAGCAACTCTACAGGGTTCATGCCTGAGCCATGAGAGACGACAAACAGAGGTTAAAGAATGATGATCTAGGTCAAAGGCTAACACCTAAGCAAACATTTTGTAATATTCCGTCCCAGTAGTTGGCATCGTTAGGGCTCCCTCGGCAAAAAGCCAGCGCCATTTTTCAATCGGATTTTTGCAATTTTGCAAACCTGTCAAACACACGTTTGACACTTAGACGTTTTGTCCAGGACAATCTCCACATATTAACAGCACATTTATACATAAAGCGAAATGCAATTGAAGCTAAATGCAATCTCCAAAAGCAAATGGCTAAAAGTAATTAGCTATCAACAAACTTACGTAATGTTATAAAAAGTGTTTTGCTTACTAAAACGTTTCTGCGTTTGCTTGTGTCTGTCTCTAGGGGTATCGGGCAGGTATTAACAGACTACGTTCATGGGGACGCAAAGATCAAGATGACCAACGCCGGCCTCTTCCTCCTGTCCACGGTCACCTTCGCCGGTCTCTGCTACTTCAACTACAACGACGTGGGCCTCTGCAAAGCCATCGCCCTGCTCTGGAGCAAATGAGTTAACTGTGGAAGCTTGGAGGACCGAGACACCGGGAGAAGAGAAATCTTGTCCTGGCTGATTGTAAAAAATTGAAGGTGTTCTATGTAAATTGTTATAAATATATCATGTTGACGATATAACAGTGATTCACAGGTGTGTAACTGTAATTAGCGTCCATCAATTCAGGCTTGGTCTCTGTTTTAAGTTTTCCGTCAACAACTGGCATCCATTTTCTCTTCTAAAATGTGGGAGATATTCAGATCTTTTAGTTCAATGTGGACTTCTAGCAACGTTCCCCTGTAGATTTTCATCATAAGCAACAAGAATAACTACAAATAGGAGCTACCAGTTTCCTCGCATGTAATCGTTATATTTACTGGGTACATGCATAAACCGCTACAACTTCAATTAAGTCTTACACAAAAGTGCTGTCTGTTCGGGTCTTGTATGTTGCTCATTTGTTAAATGTATTTTCTTTCATTCACAATGTGTACATACTACCTTTTGCTCAAACTCATCAGGGATAGCATAGCAGATCTGCGCGCCCTCCACACTAACCCCCCCACCAGGAAGATCCACCTACTGTTTCTTTTGTTGCTACACTCTTAGCCTTTCCCTCACCTCGAGTTTCACTGTATGCTGATGACAGACCGCTGTTTGCAGATCTCCAGCTGTTTGTTTTTGTTGAGAGCAGACTGCCTTTGCTTTCGTTAGCTAACTGCTGCCCTATTGAAGGTTCATTAAAGATAGGCAAGAACGGAAGTGCATCCTTAAATCAAGCCAATCCTACATCACCAACACAATGGCTTTAACGTTTTTGCAGCGTACAAAAGTATAATTCACACGTGGTTTCTGCAATGAACAAAAGAACGTAGCATTACCGCGCCTGTAACTTCATTTGTTGAGTCGTACTTCATGTACAGTATGGATTACAAAGCGCTTCCGCTGTAAGTGAGCAAACGACAAAATAAAAACATGTCGAACTTGAAAATATTTCACACAAATGTATTGATGGCAGTTGTATTTATTTATTACCTCTTGGGGGGAAACATAGAAACCTCATTTCACTGTTCCTTCATCAATGTGAGCCTATATAAGATTCAATATGGCTGACGAATCAAACTCCTTCATTTATTCCAGCTATAATCTTTAGTACTGCTTGTATGGGTGTCGCCGGTTGTGTTGGCTTTAAAACCGGTTTGTACTTCATTTGGTTGTCTCAATGCTCACGCAGTAAATGTTTGAGAGCTTACACGTTTTGTCTTGGTCTGTTTGATTCTTCCAAATTGTTCATTTGTCATTTCTGTGAAATTTTTGTTCAACTTTTCAGATTATACGCACAAAATCCGATGTGGCAAGAAAAATGCACTGTTCCTGCCTCAGCAAAATAAAGTTTGCTTTACAGATGTTTTCATATTTTGACATTTTATGACCTAACAATATATACAATGACAGAGTACAAAAGGTATGGAACCATATTATAAAACATTCTGATGTAATTTATAAAAAAAAAAAACATACTTCATTTGATATTGTAATATTGTAATCATACATTAATTACAATACATTCAATTTATACTCCGGCAGAAACTAATGCAGTAAACAAGCTGGTCGTATCTAAGGTACATCGTTTATTGAGTCCATTATATTACACTGTAATGCATCAACCAAACTGTTCAATAGTACATCAATAAACTCAAGCTATTAATATAATGCAACAAACCAAATGCATGTCTTTGGGGGGAAATGCCATTATTATATAAAAACAGATTTAAAATGTTTTGAAATAAAAGAATGCAGTTATTCAATAAGAAACATGTCTTAATATAACACTAAGAAAATACATGTTCAAATACTATTTCAGAATTTCCCAAATTATTTTTGATTTAGATATTAAAAACAATATTTATCATGATTATTTTAATATGCCTTTGTGGTTTGATACTATAAGACTTGTGGGTCCCATAAGCTGTTATTAAATTATTAAGTTCTCAAAAACAAGGTAAAGTGTATGTAACAGCACATAGGAAAAACAATTACTGCAGGTAGTCCCCAAAGCCATTCACCCTTAATGAGACAATCAGGGTGGATTTTTTATGATTACATTTTGAGATCGCTTTTGCAGTTACACACACGCCACTCACACTTATTATCCGGTTCCTTGCTCGTCTTTAGCACCAGTTTATTCAAGTTAAGGTTTGCATCGAGCACAAATCCCAGGTATTTATTCGGAAACTTGGAGGACCGAAACTTGTACATGTGAGATGCTTGGCTTTTTTCCATGTAGAACAATTTGTCGCTGGTACTTTCATCAATCTTCTTTGGAAGATCCTTCAATTGAAAGAGACACAGCAAACCGGATTTAGTTATGCATTCAGTTAGTTGAATAGAGTTGACAGAATGAAAAGCTGAAGGAGTATGGGATAAATGTTAAGGGAAATGATCATTTGTAAATCAATGACTCTCCCAGTGTTCCTGTTTTTCTTGACGGAAATTAATTTTTTGTCGCCTTACCATTTGAAACACTACCAACAAAGGCAGCGGTCATTTTTAAAGTAATTTTACTTTTTGTACTTTAAGAATATTCCCAAGCCAATATTTATGTACTTCTTAAGTTTGATTTCAAATGCTGGACTTTTACTTATAACGGAGCATTTTTACACTTTAGTATTGCTACTTTTACTTACTGTGAGTAACAGATCTAAGTACTTTTTTCATCCCTGGAAACAACAAATGAAACCTGATCACAGTCAAGGAAGAGAGTGGATCTTCACCACACATTGTAAATAACTGTACATTATTTGTGAATACTCACAATTTGTTCAGAAGAAATACTATCTTGCTCGCAGCGCACCACCATTTTATCGCCACCGATACTCGCATACAGCATGATTGGCCTTCCCTTTGGTCCCCCATCAGTCTCCATGTCATTGTAATTCTGGATTTTGAATTGGCAGTCTAAAAAGTAAAAACCAGAGGGCAAGAAGCAAGAGGAAACAGCAGCACACTGTGAATGATGGAGGATCGTTGTTATAGAAACACAACGATTGACATCTTTGAGAATACTTTCACAGTACGACCTAATGTATTGTGTTTTCATAGGCTTTCTACTGCTAAGCCGACGATGTCCAACTCTACATTTCAACAAAGTCCATCACCACCAACTGCCTCACTGAAATAAAATCCTGGATGTAAAATAACTTCCTCAAACTCGACTGTGATAAATCAGACATGCAAGACATCGCTCCCAAATCCCTCAACAAAAACAATCATAACCTCTCCATCACCCTCGATATTTCCACTCTGTCTCCCTCCCCACACATCCGCAACCTCTGAGTCATTTTCAACAGCAACCTCTTGAAAACTATATTAAGCACATCAACAAAACTGCCTTCTTCCATCTGAAAAATATATGGCCGTGATGGCCGTCTCCGGCCATCACTCTCCTTCTCTGCTCCACTCTTGCAACTATGGTCTCTGGAACTTACTCCCCGAACACATCCGTGACTGCCTTTAATCTCAACAAGTACAATATACTTAAAACATCAAAAGAAATAAAATAGTGCAAGTAAAATGCATAAATAATTAAACGATATACAGCACATCTACATGTTATATTGAGTCAAGTAAATACTGTGTCGTGGAATAAAACAGACCCTGAAGATAGCAACACAAGGGCTCCCTAGACAAAAAGGCATGTTGCAGGAAAAAGGATCTGTGGCTAACGCGCATTTATGATACTTACACATTTTGTTCAGCAGGATAATCCCACATATTAACACTACTTTGTGATTTTTCACAGCATAATTGCTATCGGCAGAAGTAAAAAGCTAACCCTATGAGTCGCATCACTTGAGGTCAAAGACGATCTCATTTAGTCACCGGTTCGCTGTTCTTAAAGTGGTCAAATGCTAAGTCATTTCCAGGGTTTAGGACTCATTACCACTCACACAATATAAATATAAATGTAGACTGGAAACAGATTGTGTTTTATGCATTCGGTCTTGTGTGAATAAAGCTTCTTCTGCACACATTGCGTTTCATATAAGGGTGTTTGAACTAATGTAAGACATCTGGCATACATTTGTCGTCTTTTATGGCTGACCGCAGGAATGTTACTCATATCTAATTCGAGGAGGGTTCAGCTCTTCACAGCTGGACATGGTTAGCAGTATATCCTCATTGTATTCACTGTATTTCCATGAGTCCTGTTAGCCAGTAGGAGCCAACAAATATTCACTCTCTGTTCCAAGAGTAAAAACTAAACATGGAGAAGCAGCGTTTAGCTTCTATGCCCCGACTATCTGGAACAAACTCCCTGAATCCTGCAGGTCCGCTGCAACTCTTAATACTTTTAAATCCAGACTAGAAACATATCTTTTTGTCGCTGCATTTGAGTGAGCTGTTTATATCTGCAGCATGGTTTTTATTCATGTATTCTATACCTGTTGTGTTTATTTTATTATCTTTGCTTTTTAATGCCTGTTTTTAAATGCCATTTTATGATGTGTTTATTCTTAGATGTCTTTTAATTTTAATTTTTAAAGCACTTGGAATTGCCGTGTGCTGAAAGGTGCTATATAAATAAACTTGCCTTGCCACCATGAAGCGTTTTGGAAGAAAGTTCATTTTTACTTATATTTCCAGATACTTGTTTCTAAATGCTGTAAGTGTCCATATAGATGCTAGGTTGATATTTTTGCAGTTGTAAATGAAAATGGATCCCTGTTTATAAGGGTTGGATTAAAGTACAATATGTTGGTGTGTTGGTTGCATCTTACCAGGCTGATTTAGCTGAGTCTTGTCTAAGTTTTTCACTTCAAACTGACTTTCATGAAAGAGCAGGAATTGGTTGGACTTGCTTAGGACCCAGTGTATCTCGGGTTCCAGCGGTGACTTTGCGAAACCATCTTCAGCCAAATCTTCACCCATCTCTTTGAGAGAAAAACATGTTATATCAGCAGCAACATCAGTTGAAAAGGAATGCAATGTGTATTCAACAAAAACAACTACACAACCATTTTCTCACCTAGTGTTTCTGTCATGTGTGTGGTTGAAATAGAAAAGGGGAACAGAAAAATATATTTCAGGATTTATTTAGAAACATAAAAATTATAGTGATTATATCAAAAATTATAGTTCAAATATTTTAAACCATATAAAAGTAGCAAGTAGCTACTGAGAAAGAATAAAATCACATTTACCTTGAAAGTAGAAGGCATCATCACAGGTATTCACAAAAGTAACATGGGAGTAGTCACAGGACGCCATCGGGAAGACTTGGTAAAAAAAAATGTCTTTATGTTACAATTGTGTTTTCTTTTCTACACATGGTGGTTTAAGATGTAAGTGCAATATAAATAAGAGAGCGGAAACATTTAATCAAACAACTTCTCCAAATGTTGTTTCAACACAATTCTTCAGAACAGATTTACTGCTTTTTATAGATGAAGTCACTTCAGTTAATAACATTTGTTCTACCAGCATGATAAATACATCAACACATTAATAATTGTACTCATCAATAACTGGCATACTTGTAGCCTATGTGTGTGATGATAGCGTAACAAACCTTTGAAGATGCAGTGTGCTCTCAGACAGTGTGTATAACCCCCTGTAGATAAAGACGAAAAACAGACATTAAATTGTCAAATAAAAATAATTCCGTCCTGCCAAAACGTCGAGCTAAAGCCACCTCAACATATCAGCACGTCACCTGAGTCAGACTCGCCGCACCCAGCAGCTCTGGAAGTGTTGAACAAACTGCTCCCGCGCTGTGTCTGCGAGACAGGGGGTGTTTATGTCGAGAACGCTTGCTTGGTAGCACATGTCTTCCGAGTCAGTAGGTTTGTTTGAGACAAGCGAGACCGACGCAGACCTGCGCAATTGCGATCAACGTCTTCCTAGCGCGTTGCATGATGGTTAGTCATTGTGTCCGACTTGGGGCCCTTCTCACTTCTCTTATTTTTCATTTCCTCGCTCCTCGGTCTCAGTCTCACCGGAAGTTGATTTGTCTGCGCCATCTTGAGTAGCTGGGAATCTGCTCTCATGTCAAGAAGCATGAGATCAGTGCATGCGCTGCATCGTCCAATCAGTGAGCGATACACAGTAAGGGGGCGGGGCGAGTGTCTGAGGATTTCATCGAAGGATGGTCTGGTGGTTCCTCGGTTATAGCTCCTCTATTATCGCTCCTCGCTCCTCGGTCCTCCTATTCCTTGACCTCTGAGTGAAACGTCACGGGGTTAAGGGATAGTGGATAGGAGAATTCAAAAGGATTTAGGAGAAGAGACTGGTACTTTAGAGAATCCGAATGCACTTTCACTATCCGACGTGTTTATGATGCGCCAGCGGACGTCATGAATGTGCGTCTGCTGCTGTGGGGAAACTATGGAAACTACAGTTTTCTATACAGCGGACTACAACATGGATGTATAATAAGAACGAGGGACTCATCTAGAGACTCTGCAACATGCTCTGATGCTGTTGCTTTGCTTTATGAACGTGGACAACAGAGAAACATATTCTTCATGACCAAAGTTGGAATTGAAATAAAAAATGAAAGTGAAACTTATGCTCGTCACCCTCTCCCTCCGGTCCACATTAATACAAATGATCCCAATACGTATGATTGTATGAACTATGAAAAGATCTTAAAATCAATACAAATGTATTTATTATAAACGTTAGTCCTTAACACCTATCACTGTGTACATCACCATTCAAACATCTTTTAAAAGTTGAACAACCCCACACAGCTCAGTGAAATGTTGACTTTATTTGATCATTTCAGTAAAAACTAACGTTCATATTTCTCTTTTTGATTATAATACTGATGAACGTTCAGAACAAAGCACTTTGGCAACTTACCACATACGTTTTAAAATGCTTAATAAGCACCGTAACTTTCATGATATAATTTCTCCGTCATAATCGTTTGTTTCCGTGAACGGCCGACTGTTGAGTGACAGCAAATGCTGCGGCTGCAATGCATTGTGGGGCAGCATTTTCTCCTCTCCTTTCGGTGAGGAAGGTCCAGTGGTTCCTAAGCTAAAGGAGGTTATAAAGGAAGTTTGAAACCTCCTTTCCTATCATTCTAGAGCAGTGTTTCTCAAACTTTTTCATGCCAAGGACCACTTAACCAATAAAAAAAACACTCGCGGACCACCTAACTCCACAAATATCCAAAAACACATTGTTTTTTACAAATCGCCTGAAAATGGTACAAACAAGTGGCCACATGTATGATGAAGGTGTTTATCTGGGCTATATCATGCAATTGAAAGTGAAACTTAAGCTCACTCCATTGCGGAGATATTCCCGCGAGAGTGCGGAAAACTTTAATTAATTAATTAATTTCAAATGTGAAATTGTACCAATATACTCACGGACCACTAGGGGGCGATCACGGACCACCAGTGGTCCGCGGACCACACTTTGAGAAGCACTGTTCTAGAGAATTCGAACGGCACTTATCATGGCTGCCAGCCTGCCACTGAGGGACTTCCGGGTAATTTCACTCCGTTAGGAAGGTTCCTAAGCTAAATCAAATGGACTATTTGACTTCAGCCCAAGGCTCGTCTCAAACAAGCCAGTTGCTTCTGAAGCGAGGCAATAATCCTTCCTAGCCGAGAAGGGTCCAGCTGCAGCCGATGCCGGTGGAGGTTGAACCTGTAGGAAGTTGTAGGAAGTTGTACTTCCAAATATGGTCAGACACGTGAGTCATGCTTTTTACAGTACTACGGCTTCCACAGATGACGTTTTTTTATGGATTTTTTGTCAAAGCACTTAATGTATTCATTGCTATCGGGATGTTGAGAGAGCATTCCATGGAATATAACAAAAAGTGTATCTCGAGCCGGTTTCTCAAACGTACCTACCCCACCTTTAACATCCCGATAGCAATGAATATATTAAATGCTTTGACAATAAATACATTAAAAAATGTCTTCTGTGGAAGCCGAGGTGTTGTAAAAAGCACGACCAATCATCTGAGCTGGATGGCCGACCTGCCTGTCAGCCTTCCATGTGCACAAACCTATATACAGTCTATGGCTGCTTCTCAGGTCGACTATTTTAATTTCCTCGCTCCTCGGTCCTCGGTCTCACCGGAAGTTGATTTGCCTGCGCCATCTTGAGTACCGTCCCATGGCTCTTATTTCTGCCGGAGGACCGAGGATCGAGGAGCGAGGAGCGATAATCGAGGAACCACCAGACCATCCTCCGATGAAATCCTCAGATACTCGCCCCGCCCCCTTACTGTGTATCGCTCACTGATTGGACGATGCAGTGCATGCACTGATCTCATTTCCCAGCGGAGTGAAGAAAATACATGAACCTCACGGGAGTCACTCTTCAGTTTATACCATATTTTGTTTCAATTCCTGTTTCATTTAGTTACACATATGTGATATATCTGAACAACAAAGTGGTCAAAAATCATTTTATTCATTTGTTGGAAACATTTTCATGATCGCTTTTTTCGGTTTACATTTACATTTATTGTTATTTCCATTCAGTCAGTCATTAAGTGCTATTAAAATGTTAATGTGCTACATATCCAAACAAACAAACAAACAAAGTGTGCAATCCAATGAATGTTAATCTAACTGGGTTTTGATAGATAACATATCTCTTTTTCTTCTCTCAATTATTTCATTTCTATTGTGCACTCTAATCAATATTAATCAAACTATTGTTCGTTTATACATTTTAAGAATGGCGTTTATCTTTTTTGAGAATGAGTTCTTATTTTATTTTATTTATTGGGATCTACAACAGATGATACAAATGTTTGTGTCAGTAAATGTGTACTAACAGAGGCGGGGGTGTGTGTGGAAATAACGGGGACAGAGCTGGCTGCTGTCAGACGATCAGCTGTGCAGCGTCATCACAAACGGACGTCGCTTCATGTGACGCTCCGGAGGAAAGGACGTCCCATTGCTCTTAAAACTCATTTCCCTGCTTCTCGTGGTTCCCTTGCGTCCCTCCATGCTTCCCTGGTGGGAGGGACTAAACGCAGGGAAACGACGCAAGTGAGGGAAGCAAGGATTTCATTTAATCGACCTGAGAAGCAGCCTATGACACAAACTCATCTCGTACCCTCCTTGGTCATGTGCGCGTTCGTGTGTGTTGGAGGAGGGACTCTGTAAGGAAGTCTGAAGGAAGGGGCAGATTTGTTCCGGTTGTGTACTTTCAAATTCTAGCGCACTTGAGCTGGTTTCTCCAAAATGATATACCTCACCTTTAACGTCTTGTGGATTTAGATATAATTACAGACTATTTAGGTTCTCGGTTGTTTGTCGATTTGGCTGTTTAGCGCAGTGTAATTGTCTTTATTTTGATAAGTTGTATTTTAAATATTCAATTTAAAGGAATGGAATACATAAATAATATATATGTGTATGCTAACTGAACGAGCATGTCAAGCTAAGAGCTAAGATATATGTATATATCTTAGCTTGACAGATGTACTCTAATTTTTACAAGAATCTGATTTTGTGTAAGTTTTAAATATTCATTGAAGGTGTCTTTCACATTTGAATGTTTATTTATTTAAAACTTGTATTAGTTGCTATAGGCTACTGTAGACATTTAGGCATACATATGTATAATTATATTATTATTTTAAGTGTGGTTTAAAGTAAACTTATATAAAGTTATTTGGTTGAGCCAAGTAACCCAGGTGGATGCAATCAGGTAATTAGGTCAGAGCCTCTGATTTTAGATGGGGTTTGTGGCCATGCTGTAGGCCTGACGTTTAAAATAAATGATCAAATCATACTTACATTTAAATGTTTGCTGCGTCGGGTCAGCCATTCTCCGCAAGGGTTTTTGAAATTGGTCCGTGCGCAAAGCATTGTGGGGATTTTAAGGACGCGAAGTCTACCCATGGCCTTGGTGGAATTCCATGTATGCTGGAGATTGGAACAGTACTTCGGCGGCACTCAATGACGTAGCATCCTTGAAATATTGGCTTGGAAGCCAGTATCGTCGAGATTGAGAAACGGACAGTTTCAGTCCGGCCGGCGTACATGAAGAAACTAGAGCATCACTCGAAGGTGGGTTATTGTGAAGGTAGATATGGTGCAAAATGCGAGAGCGTGTAAAACCTGATGTGAGCACTTGCAGAAAAAAATCTGAGCTTGTGTGCATACATTTACACTAAAAAAATAAATAAAATGTCCACGTAACTGTGAACTAAATTTGAAGTCACAGAAGAAAAAATGAACTTAGTGATGAAATGTTCACTTGCAGAAAAATATATATTTTTAAAATATATTTTCCATTACAACTGCAACTTGGTAAATACAACCTATCAAATCAGTCATTACAACTTTACGAATCTGCTCTGTGGCAGTATAAATCGACGAATCTGCGGCCTTGACTTTTGCTACACTTCTTGTGATGAATGTGTCGCAAAAGTAATTTTCACCTGTAGATGTGGGGGGAGGGAGGGGGGTTGGAGCGAAGGGGCGGCGCTATCAAAACGACGAGGCTCGGGTCAGTCGGAGGCCGTTTCTCAATCGCGAGGATGCTGGCTTGGTAGTCGCGTACTTCCAAGTCACTTCCTTCAGAAACTAAGCAAGTATGCTTCCAAGCCACGGCTTCGGAAAACGAAGAATAATGGAACAGGCTAACAAGTGTGCCACTCTCTCTAACAGTTTCAACATAAACTGTACCGAAAATAAATACCTCACGATGTCTATCTAATTATGAACTTGCTTTACTTTCACGGAACACATTTTTGGTGATAACAAACAAATGTAACAAAGTAACATATTTACCAACACATGTTCTACGCCACTACATAGTACATTTAAATGTGTGCTGCGTCGGTTCAGACATTCTCCGCAAGGGTTTTTGAAATTGGTCGGTACGCAAAGCATTGTGGGGATTTTAAGGACCCAAAGTCTACCCATGTGCAGCCTCGAAATTACCCCCAAACCAAGGACGCGGCCTCGGTGGAATTCCAAGTATGCTGGAGATTGGAACAGTCCTTCGGCGGCACTCGATGACGTACCATCCTTGAAATATTGGCTTGGAAGCCAGTATCCTCGAGATTGAGAAACGGCCTGTGTCTTCATGCTTATATCGGACTATTGTGACTCGCTCTGCCGTTAAAACAGACGGTGCATGAATGCGGTTTTGCGGTAAGTGAAATTCGAGTACTTATTTATGTGTTTATGATTTTAATCAGCTACGTAATGAATGTTAAGGCTTGGGTTAGCGTGTAAGCGAGTGGTAGCTACATCTGTGCTAACGATGCTAATCGTAGTCTCCAAGTTAAAACCATAGACTGTATACTGTATATAAAGGTTAAAACGAAATAGACAAGTGTTAAGCGTTAAGTGGGATAATACTGTAGAACAAACGGCTTCTGTTTGAGGTTGGTCAAATAAGGTCATCCTTGTAACTTAGAGAGATATTTTATTATGTAGGTAGGAAGGAACTGTATGCATCGCTAAGGTTAATTTAAATTCGCTATGCTCGAGTATGTAGACAAGCTAATGTCGAAGTAGTGTATTTGAAATCAATCTCACATAAGATGTGTGTATATTACAATTATTAATGTCATATTTCAAGATGATTACTTAGATATTACATAAATAAAATAAAATATATTTCAATGTTGATGAATTTCATACTGTTCATTTGTCTTTGTAGCTCACTGTTGAAATAAAAAAAACATTACAATTACAAAATAATTATATCTACAGCCCCTAAACACACAAACACACCTCTTTCATAAATAACACACTTGTTCTGCAATAATATGTTTTATGTTTCCTGTCATTTTTGTTAGGAAAGGACATGCCTGAAAGACACGACATTTTCTCCTTCTCTGAGGGCCAAGAAGAACATCCAAGAGGAACATTAAAAGCTGATGTTATGAGATTTTAAGACCAGGGCTGAAGTCCAATAGTCCATTTAGCTTAGGAACCTTCCTAACGGAGTGAAATGACCCGGAAGTACGTCACTGGCAGCCATGATAAGTGCCGTTCCAATTCTCCAAATGAAAGGAAAGGAGGTTTCAAACTTCCTTTATAACCTCCTTTAGCTTAGGAACCACTGGACCTCCCAAACCGAAAGGAGAGGAGAAAATGCTGCCCCACAATGCATTGCAGCCGCAGCATTTGACGTCACACAACAGTTGGCCGTTCACGGACACAAACGATAATGGGAGAAATTATATCATGAAAGTTACGGTGCTTATTAAGCTTTTTAAAACGTATGTGGTAAATTGCCAAAGTGCTTTTTTCTGAACGTTCATCAGTATTATAATCAAAAAGAGAAATAAATATGAACGTTAGTTTTTACTGAAATGATCAAATAAAGTCAACATTTCACTGAGCTGTGTGGGGTTTGTTCAACTTTTAAAAGATGTTTGAATGGTGATATACACAGTGATAGGTGTTACGGACTAACGTTTATAATACATTTGTATTGATTTTAAGATATTTTAATAGTTCATACAATCATACGTATTGGGATCATTTGTATTAATGTGGACCGGAGGGAGAGGGTGACGAGCATAAGTTTCACTTTCCTTTTTTATTTCAATTCCAACTTTGGTCATGAAGAATATGTTTCTCTGTTGTCCCCGTTCATAAAGCATAAAACAACAGCATCAGAGCACGGTGCAGAGTCTCTAGATGAGTTTACAGTAGTCCCTCGTTCTTATAATACATCCATGTTGTAGTCCGCTGTATAGAAAACTGTGGTTTCCATAGTTTCCCCACAGCAGCAGACGCACATTCAGGACGTCCGCTGGCGCATCATAAACACGTCGGATAGTGAAAGTGCATTCGGATTCTCTAAGCACCGCAGTCTCTTCTCCTAAATCCTTTTGAATTCTCCTATCCACTATCCCTTAACCCCGTGACGTTTCACTCAGAGGTCAAGGAATAGGAGATAGGGTTAGAATTTAGGAGCTAATTTTTGGATTATCGGAACGCAACCCAGTACAGGACATTCACTAAGAAACTACTTTTATTGTGAAAACACAGTCAGCTGATCGGATGCACCTATTGCCACATCTACACTCCATCCGCTGATTATTTCTATTTGCCTCACTTTATGAGCTTCACATCGCTTGTACCGCAGAGTTTGCAATGTCACAAATAAATGGGGCCAATCTTCAGTCAGATGTGAATGTGTAATCTAACATTTTCAGTAAGAATAATGGACAAAAGGAATGCAAATACAAATACAATTTATTGAAATGTGAACCAAAAGTTAATCAAACATGTTTTAAATAAAAAGCACATATGGACAGAAGGTGTAAACCTATTAAATGTATAAGTAAACACATTTAGTCAAATAAAGTGACAGACTAGGCATCACAGGTATGAGTACTATAGCTACCATCACATACCTTAGCTTGACTTAAATGCATTAAACGTATAATTAAGTGATGGCAAAATATAAATAACTAATGTCAATTCCAGTGTTGAATTTAGCACAATTGCATTCAAACGTCAAGGGATTTTAAGATTCTGAAGTCTTAATTCGAAATAGAAAATAGCATGGATATACAAAGGCTTTAAAAACACAGCAGGAGCCCAAGACAAGCCCAAGACAAGCCCAGAGGAACAGCAGAAGCTGAGAAGGGGGACTCGGGCGGACGGCCAGGGGGAACAGCAGAAGCCGAGAAGGGGGACTCGGGAGGACGGCCAGGGGGCAAGGCAGAGTTAAAAAAGGGGCGAAGGCCACAGCGGGCAAACTCAGGGGGCCGGGCATGAGGGCGAAGGCAGCGGCTGGAAGAGTCAGGGGGCCGGGCCCGAGGGCGAGGACCACGGCTGGGAAAGTCAGGGGGCCGGGCTCGAGGGCGAAGACCGTGGCACTCAGGGGGCCCGGGCTCGAGGATGGGCAGGAGCAGGTGGAACCCCTGGCGGGTCAGACGTAGACGAGACCCTGGACGGAACCTGGGCTGGTGTCAGTGGGACCCACGACGGAGCAAGGGCTGGTGTCGATGGGACCCGAAACAGGACAGGACACGGTGTTGGCAGGAAACCCGGCGGAGCAGGCGTCAACGGAACCCCGAACGGAACAGGACATGGAGTTGGCAGGACCCCCGGCAGAAGAGTAGTCGGCGGGACCCCCAACGGGAAAGGACATGGAGTTGGCAGGACCCTCGGCAGAAGAGTAGTCGGCGGGGCCTCCAACGGCACAGGCCACAGGGTTGGCAGGACCCCCGGCAGAAGAGCAATCAGCGGGACCCCCAACGGGACAGGACATAGGGTTGGCAGGACCCCCGGCAGAAGAGTAGTCGGCGGGACCCCCAACGGGACAGGACATGGAGTTGGCAGGACCCCTGGCAGAAGAGCAGTCAGCAGGACCCCCAACGGCACAGGACACAGGGTTGGCAAGACCCCCGGCAGAAGAGCAGTCAGCGGGACCCCCAACGGGACAGGGCATAGAGTTGGCAGGACCCCCGGCAGAAGAGCAGTCGACGGGACCCCCAACGGGACAGGACATGGAGTTGGCAGGAACCCCAGCGGAACCTCCAACAGCACAGGACATAGGGTTGGCAGGACCCCCGGCAGAAGAGTAGTAGGCGGGGCCTTAACCGGCACAGAACACTGGGTTGGCAGGACCCCCGGCAGAAGAGAAGTCGGCGGGACCCCCAATGGGACAGGACATAGGGTTGGCAGGAGCCCCGGCAGAAGAGTAGTCGGCGGGACCCCCAATGGGACAGGACATAGGGTTGGCAGGACCCCCGGCAGAAGAGTAGTCGGCGGGACCCCCAACGGGACAGGACATGGAGTTGGCAGGACCCCCAGCGGAACCTCCAACGGCACTTGAGTAGGGACTGGAGAGGGGACTTGAGATGGAACTCGAGAGGGGACTGGAGAGGTGACTCGAGAGGGGACTGGAGAGGTGACACGAGAGGGGACTCGAGAGGGAACTCGAGAGGGGACTCGAGAGGAGACTCGAGAGGTGACTCGAGAGGAGACTCGAGAGGGGACTCGAGAGGAGACTCGAGAGGGAACTGGAAGGGTGACTCGAGAGGGGACTCGAGAGGTGACTCGAGAGGGGACTCGAGAGGTGACTCGAGAGGGAACTCGAGAGGGGACTCGAGGGGTGACTTGAGAGGGGACTCGAGAGGTGACTTGAGAGGGGACTCGAGAGGGAACTCGAGAGGTGACTTGAGAGGTGACTTGAGAGGTGACTTGAGACGGTCGGTTCGCCGACAGAACACCGGGTGCTGGAGTCGGCCGGAACGCCGACAGGACATGGCGAGCAGGCGTCTGCCGGTACGCCGACAGGACACGGGGAGCTGGCGGCCGGTACGCCTACAGGACACGGGAAGCTGGTGTCGGCCGGTATGCCGACAGAACACAGGGAGCTGGCGTCGGCCGGAGAGCCAACAGGTGACGAGGGGCTGGAGTCGGCCGGTACGCCGACAGGACACTGAGAGCCAAGGGCAGACCGCCGTCTCCCGCCGCAGGCAGGATCAAACTCTCGGTCCGGCAGCTTCCCCCATGATGGGCTCCGTGTAACAAGTCCCCTCAGTCTGTGCGGGGAGCCGGGCCGTGCCCATGTGCTCCCCCCGTTACCTATCTGCACCACGGTGATGCTGCTGTCATCGCTCGCCTCTCCTCCGGTGGTGCCCTCGGCTCCCTCCGCCGCCACACTGCCCAGCACACTGGAGATCACTATCCGGTGGCAACAAGTCCTCCAACTCATATGACCAAATGGGCAGATTGTTCAGGCCCGTATTACGACCAAATATGTAGTTTGTTCAAGCGCTTAATACGTCCTATAATTACGTTTTAAAGTTTTCGCCCTCTAGTGCTCCCGTTGAATGCAAACGTCGTTTAATCACAAATAACCCTCTCTGTAAAATCCTAAATTGTAGGATAGTTTTGCCATTAAAACGCTTTTTGATTAGATTTCTAGCGAGAAGTGTATATTGTACTTTTAGAATCCATATTCTGCCCTTGCGTATGCATCGCACTGCATAGCTTAACAGATAGCGAACAAAGACTCAGAAGACAGTTGTTGAGTTGACCATTTACTGAGGCTTGAAATTGTAAAACTGCAAGAATAAACAGAAAAATACAACACAAGTTACACAATTGAAATAATACATGTGCAACATAATGCAAATAGAGTGCAGTATAATCAACAGCCTATGCAAAGAATGAGCTATGTCCGTTAGCTTAGCAGCTAGTTAGCTTAGCTTATTTTACACATTGAAACCACACAATCAATTAAACCACATTTTTAAAACATAACTTGGCACACAGGTAAGTTTGTATACTTACAGACAGATCTACTCCAAGGATTAAAACAAAATGATCTGTGGCATAGAACTGAGCTACGATGTGTTCTGCATGGCTTTGCTGTGTAAACTAAAACACAAGAAGGAGAGTTGCGCTATCTGGTGCCTTAAAGCTACAGTACCGAATTTTGCCACTAGGGGGTGCCAATACACTATGGTGTCAGAACACTCCCCGCTTGGTAAACCTTTTTACCACTATTTACATCTCTTTCCCATTGGTATCAGTAACACCACATCGCTGATGGGCCTAAGGTACTCTTTAGCTATACCTTGACCTAAGGTCTGCGCAGCGGCCGCTCTAAAGTATTCACTGTCCGACTCACACAGCTGATACATATCCCCAGTTCCCCTGAATGTGTGTCAGTCTGAATTGATGCTGTTTGGCATCACAACGCTGTTATGAAAGTTTCTCTGGTATAAAATGGGTGATGTTAGCATAGCAACCGAAGCTAAACTGACTACTTGCTATTGCTATCCTATTGTGGCATAAACCGTTTTCTACAGGAACATTTTACCGGCGTATTTTTATTATGATTCTACTTGTGATAGTCGGACACGACAACCTGTGCAGCCCATGTATTGATTCCATCCGATAGCTGCTATAATACAAAACAAAACGTCTGCGTCTCTCCACAATGATCAATAACAGTGAACGGATGGTCAAAGTAAGGTACAAATAAACAGAATCACACGAAGCCTGGTTAGTGTTGCCTGACTTTATAAAGTGTGTTTATAAGCACTACTGCTTGTAGGCAGGCATGACAGTCGACCCATGTTCAGGGGAGGTGGGTTTAGTTTCCTGCACGCCTCGACGTAAGAGAGACGTAAGCGACGCCACCTCTTAGCTCCGAAGCTCTTGCCTCTAGACCGACAATTTTTTGGAGCTGGAAGTGAACCGGATTCCGGAGCTAAGAGCCGGCGCCGCTGCGGTGTGAACAGGAAAAACCGGCGCTTTTCAGGCTCCAGCTCCGAGCCGGAGCTGAAAAAGCGCTGGTGTGAAAGGGGCATAAGAGAGTGGCAACATGATGACTGGCTGGCAGGATGAGTGGATGTTTCTCTTGGTCTTCCAATTGGGCTTTATGGATGCGACCCCCAACTCTCAGCAATCCATCCTTGTCAAAAAATGGGTCCAGTTTCACAAGAGAGCTGTGGCTATGAACATTAATGCCATGAGTTGCGCAGTCCACCTCGTTCTTGTAAACATCCTGCTGCACTGCCTTCAAGATGATTGTTTTGGCCTGAGAGAGCTCTGAGGTGTGTGACTGTTTGCAGTGATGCCATCCATTGCACTCTACAGTGTGAGACTTGCTGGAATAGGATTTGGCTACATGAATGAGTGTTGCCATACCTCTTACTAGAGCCTTCCAAGTAGAGAAATGTTTGAACCGTTGTGATCCGAGACTCTGCTCTGTGACCTTGGTTGCAAGAGAGAGAACTTGAGGATACATTTCTTTATCAGTCTCTGGTTGCACAAGTTCAAATGATTCAGTCTTATTTTCTTGCTCTGTGTCTGTCTGACGGAGAAATTGAGGGCCAAAGAACCAACTGTATGACATCAGACAAGCTGCTGGTATTGGCCTTGTTCCGTGGTCAGCAGGGTTCACTTCAGTTTTCACATAGAGCCACTGTTCTGGGTTAGTACTGTTCCTTATGCGAGCTACTCTGTTAGCTACGTAGGTGTAGAACCGCCTTGAATTGTTGTAGATATAGCCAAGAACAACGCGACTGTCCGTGAAGAACCTGACTGCCTTCAACTCCAAGTCAATCTCAGACTTGATTAGTTCTGCCAGTTCAACCGCCAAGACTGCCCCACACAGCTCCAGGCGAGGTATGGTGTGCAATGGGTAAGGAGCTAGCTTTGATTTGCCCATCACAAAGCCTACATGCCATTTCCCATCAGGGTCAAGAACACGTAGGTATGCTACGGCAGCAGAGGTATTGCCCTTGTAGAAGTGTCTGAGAAAACACAAAGTTCTGTTCGTTTGCAAGATGACATTGAGACCGGGGTATATGGTCTTGGTACTTGAATCTGTTCCAGCTCAGTTAAGGAGTCAGTCCAAGCTTTCCACTGAGCTTCCTTCTCTGGTGGGAGTGGGACGTCCCACTCGTACTGCTCTGAAGAAAGTTCTCTTACCAACGCCTTGCCTTGCACAGTAATGGGAGATGCAAATCCCAGGGGATCAAAGAGACTGTTCACAGTGGACAGTATGCCTCGACGAGTGAACGGTTTAATGTCCTGTGAAACTTTAAAGGTGAAACTGTCATTATTGAGTTCCCAGCTTATGCCCAGACTCCGTTGGAGAGGCAAAGGGTCGGCTTCCAAATCCAGATCTTTAAAGTCGCTTGTTCGTTCTTCAAGAGGAAAGGCCTCCATGACCCTGGCACTGTTTGAAGTTATTTTGCGAAGCCTCAAATTGGACTCAGCCAGTAGGCTCTTGGTTCGCTGTAGAGATCAATGGCTTCATCTTCTTTTGATACTGAAATTAGTCCATCATCGACATAAAAGTTCCTGAATACAAACTCCTTTGTCTGTGCCATGTTCAGTTTCCCCTTGCTCTGCAGCCTTTCTCAGCCCGTATGTTGCTACTGCTGGTGATGGACTGTTCCCAAACACGTGCACTGTCATCCAGTAGTCAACAATCTCCTTATCTGGGTCATTGTCTCTGTGCCACAAAAACCGCAGGAAGTTGCGATGGTCCTGTCTGACCTTGAAACAACAGAACATCTGTTCTACGTCAGCTGTGACGGCTATTTGCTCCCTTCTGAATCTCAGTAGGACCCCAATTAGAGTGTTGTTGAGGTTGGGTCCACTGAGGAGAACGTCGTTCAATGACACTCCTTTGTACTGAGAGCTGGAATCAGAAACTACTCTTATTTTCTCTGGTTTTTGCGGGTGGTAAATACCGAATGTAGGCAAATACCAGCACTCTTGTCCATGCTGCAGTTGTGGAGCTGGCTCGGCTTGGTGGTTGTCAATGACCTTCTGCATGAAGTCAAATAAATGCTCTTTCATGTCTGGTCTCCTTCTGAATGAGCGCTGGAGAGAGGAGAGACGCTGCAAGGCATGTTCCCTGTTATTAGGAAGGGGCTTGCGGGGGAAGCGAAAGGGCAGTGGTGCCACCCAGTGGTTTTCATCATCCATATACACCTCGTTTTCCATGATTCGGAGAAAGATCTTGTCATCCACAGACAGGGCTGGTTTGTCGTCATCAGGTGTTTTTCGAAATACACTTTCTCCTATACAATCTAAACTTCCATTAAGGACGTTTTCCAGGCTGTGAGATGGGGCTGGAAGATGATGCTTGGCTGGACCATTTAACCTCTCCTTCACCTGAATGCTGTTCGTGCACGGCTTAAGAAAGGATGGGCGTCCATTTTGAAGGACATGGGTCTTGTAGACGTTGACATTGTTTGAATTGTGAGTCCCATCCAGGCATATTTCTCCAACTATGACCCAGCCAAGGTCAAGGCGCTGGGCGTAGGGTGAGTTGTGAGGCCCGTTACACTGTTCACGCACCTTATGTAGACGCAGAATGTCTCTTCCGAGCAGAAGGAGAATAGGAGCATTGGTGTAGAGGGGAGGAATCTTGTCAGTCACTTGCCTGAGGTGTGGAAAATACTGTGTGATCTCCGGAGTGGGAATCTCTGACCTGTCGTCAGGCAAGTTGTTACATTCCAACAGAGGAGGGAGTGCTGCTTTAGTTTTCCCATCAAGCGACTCCACTATAATGTTGCATGCTTTTCTTCCTGCTGTCTCCACTTTGCCTGAGCATGTTGTTAGAGTATAGGGAGATGCATTGCCATTCAAGCCAAACAGATTGAAGAATTGTGATTTTGCTAACGACCGATTACTTTGATCATCCAGCACTGCATACACTCTGTGTGACTTGTTGGGATAATCAGCCTGGTATACATTCACCAAGCAGATTTTCGAGCATGATCTGGGCTTGGGAGCACCACAGCAGATTTCTGTACACATGGAAGTTACTTCAGGTGGCCTTTGTTGTCCAGACTCTCCGCTTTTCTCATTCTCAGGTCTAAACTTACCAAACGACCAAGGAGCTGGACCAGGATGCATGGCTGAGGTATGTTTGTCACTTTCACACTCCTTGCATTTAAGTGTTGCCTCGCAATCTTTGGCAATATGCTTTGTGGATTCACAACATCGAAAGCAGATGGATTTCTCCTTTAAATAGGTTATTCTCTCATCAAGGTGTCTTCCCTCGAAACCAACGGCATTTTGACTGTGGATGAGGCTTGTTATGCACTGGGCATTGTTTGTCTGGTTCCTCTGTCTTGATAGCTGAGCCAGACTGTGAGGCAGAAGCAGTCACTTCAGTTTTCCTAACTGAAACAGCTGTTCTCGGAGTGTATTTAGGTGTTCTATCCACTCTAATGTCACTTTGGGAAGAGGAGAGACTGAATGCAAAACTTGGATCATTTCTGATCTTTGCCTGGGCACATACAAATTTCACAAAGAAGCTGAAAGGTGGGAAAGGCACAAGATAATCTTCCTTATACCTGGAACCTTGCGTTACCCAGCGCTCTCGTAGACTGTAAGGAAGCTTTTCCACTATTGGATTAACACCTCTTGCAGTGTCCAAATATGCTAGGCCAGGCAGGAATCCACCAGATTTAGCGGCATCTATCTCCAGTAGCAAGTCACCTAGCTCTCTGAGCTGGTGGATGTCTTTGTTTGAGGTGGTTGGAAATGTCTCTATTCGTTTTAGAAGGGCATTTTCGATCACCTCTGGGCATCCATAACATTCCTCTAAGCGCCGCCATATCATACTGACACCTGCTGTGGGGTTATGAACGTGCACTGACCTTTTCCGCTTTGCATGTGCTGCTGACTCCGGTCCAAGCCATTTGACAAGGAGGTTGAGCTCTTCGTGGTCAGACAGATACAGCTCCCTTGTAACTGCTTGGAATGATGATTTCCATGCCCAGTAATTTTCTGGACGATCATCAAAGGCAAGGAGCCCAGAACTCACCATCTCTTTTCTCACGAGATACTGAGCAAGATCAGGAGTATGAGGAGTTGGAGCTGAGTAGTTATTTGGAACGAATGCTGGAGAGACAGGAAGCGATGCATAGTGTAGGTCCTCAGTGGGTTTGTGCTCATCTGCACCCTTGTGTGGCCAATGTATGCCCTGCTGTCCGTTATTGTGAGAAGTGAGTTTCTGTGTTTCCACGTTTTGAAACTGTTGGTGAGTGTTTTGTAAAAATGAATGTTTATCAATATATTCTGTTGTGCGTCTTGCTGGATCCTCCTGAGCTAAATCCTGTAACTCACCAAGATGTCCTTCTTCCAAATCTGCTGCAGCTGCTTCAAATATGGCTGCCTCTTTAGATGCGGCCACAGCTTTACTTTCCAGCTTCAAAACATAAAGGTTTGCCTCCACCTCTGCTTTCTGCCTCATCATGGCTGCCTCCCTTTCTGCGAAGGATACCTTTATTTTTGCTGCTTCGGCTTTAGCTCTTGCCCTTGTCGCTGCAGCACTGGCAGATGACTTGCTTGACCTTGTTGATGACCTGTGACTTGAGGCCCGGGACCTGGTCTCCACAGACCGGAGTTCTTCTTCCTGGTCATTCATCTTACTGCTGTCTGATGAATGAGTCTTTAGGTTGAAGTAGTAGCGTGCTGATCACAGAATTATTTCGCTGCCTTTCCAGCTGAGTAGTGTCTTTTTCAGCGACGTGCAGTCAGGGGAGGCAGGGGAGGCAGAGCCTCACCTGTCATACTCATAGACTGGCCATACTACAATGTAACGGAAAAACAACTAAAGAAAAACTAAATAGTAATAATAATAAAATGTCTCCACTGATCTGTGTTGTAAATATGATTTATGTATGATTCCAATCGCTTCTTATAGTCAAAATCAGCAAATTTGCCGAGCTCCGCTACAACTAGGCTACATGGGAGCGATGAGAAGTGAGGCAGGGACGAGCTCTGCCTCTCGTAAACCCACAGTAACTTGCTGGAGCGCGGGCACTTATTTTGTGAGCGCGCTCAAGTGCTGTGCTCTTACTGTGTGGTAAGGTGAGGCACAGATGAGCTCTGCCTCACCTCAGAATGCGTCACCTCACAGAAACTGGCTGGAAAGCGGGCCCTAAGCGCATGCCTGCACCATCTCACTGTATGTCACCAATGTAATGTTTGTAGATCCCTTTATTACATTTATCCTCGCCATCCATAGTCTCTAAATAACTTATTTCACGTATATATGATATTTAGGCTCGCCGTACAACGGCAATCAAAAAAGCACCAGGGGAGGCAGCCATAACCTCTGCCGCACTGAAGGGGGCGCACGTGAGCCCACAGGTCCTTGTTGCTACTGTTATTCTACGGCGCAGAGACGGTATAGACGCGAACAACAAACTAGACTTTTGAAACTCGAGGAAGATAAGGAGGACTTTTACAAAAAAGTAATAGAGATTGTTGTCCAGAAGGATAGCATGGACTTCATCTTCAAGTCAAGGTAAGACCACATTGGTAATGACAATTGGTTCTTAATAAGAAAGAACAATCCAATATTTAGATTGTGGGTATCCTTTTGTTGAACGGTCTGTTTAAAATGAATCGAAACATCAGACCAAAAAAGCTTTTGAAAATAACAGAATATTTCGATTAAGGTCAGAATATAATATTTGTAAATCTGACTCTGAAAGAGTCAGTGGCTGCTTCTCAGGTCGACTATTTTCATTTCCTCGCTCCTCGGTCTCGGTCTCACCGGAAGTTGATTTGCCTGCGCCATCTTGAGTACCGTCCCATGGCTCTTATTTCTGCCGGAGGACCGAGGATCGAGGAGCGAGGAGCGATCATGGAGGAGCGATAACCGAGGAACCACCAGACCATCCTCAGATGAAATCCTCAGATACTCACCCCGCCCCCTTACTGTGTATCGCTCACTGATTGGACGAGGCAGTGCATGCACTGATCTGATGCTTCTTGACATGAGAGCAATACCCCAGCGGAGTAAAGAAAATACATGAACCTCACGGGACTCACTCCTCAGTTTATACCGTGTTTTGTTTCAATTAATGTATCATTTAGTTACAAATATGTGATCTGAACAAAAGTGGTCAAAAATCATTATTGGAAACATTTTCATGATCGCTTTTTTCGTTTTACAGTTTCATTTATTGTCATTTCCATTCAATCACAGCTGAGGCCAGGGCCGTATCTACCATTGAGGTCACCGAGGTCCGGACCTCGGTTATATTTTCCGAACTGTGTATATAACAAAACTTGTGAAATAACGGCACTAAACGGGGTTCTTTGTAGTACTTCCATTTACTGACGAAGGGGGCGCTGTTGCGTAACTACGCAGCCCCGATCAAAGCAAACAGAAGAAGACCACATGTATCAACAAACCACAGCAGCCCGGGCGAGCTGCTTGTGTTTCTGTTCATCAGGACATCATATGAACAGCAGATCCTGTGTGAACGCTCTACGTTAGTCAGTGGACGTCTGACAACATGCACACTAACTTATATTGCAGCTATAGGCTATACTTTGGTTTAAATTGCGTGAATAAATTAGCTAGAGAGCTAAAGTTAATTACATTCATCCAATGTCAGAAGGATTACCTTTTAACAAACGTTGTAATTTTTTTCTTTCATTTCAATTTGAGTAAAACATTGAAGATATAACATTGTATTGTGTTCTTTTGACACTGACTCAGATATAATGAAGAGACTACGTCAGTCGAAGATCAGCGTTGGTAAGGAAGAGACAGGACAGGCAGAGAGAAAGAGAGAGAGAGAAAGTGATGGAAGTCAGGGAGGAACTGCAGGTACAGTCACACACAAGAATGTAGGCTTATTTACCCCATCTATCCATCTATCTATCTATCTATATTATCGATAACAATAGTTTTCATTTATAGACAATAGGCATCATTTTAAAACATATATCTATTGCAGTTATGATCTCATAATAACATACAATTGTATGCAACACAATTTGCTTACATCTTTGTTCTCTTTTGAGAATCAAACAAAACAGATTTAAATTTAAAAAATAATGCAAACAAACAAGTGAAATGAACTAAATTGCTGAATTGCTTTTAATTCACTGGCAGGAGCGACAAGTGAGGAGGAGCAAACATTTAACAACGAGGGAGAGATTGAAGAAAGAGAAAGAGTGGAGGACAGAGAGAGTAATGGAAGAGAGGGTGCAGGTTGTGGAAAGGAGAGAGACATGGACATGGAGACTGAGGGAAATAGCACAGGAGACACAAGGGGACAAGAGAGACCAAATACCAGTACTAGTATGGTAGACCAGGCCGGAAGAGAGGTGGCAAGAATAGATGAGAGAGAGATGAGGAGTGAGAGAGCTGATAACGGTCAAAGAGAGACAATTCTACATGAATTTGATCCAGCCAAGTATAAAAATAAAGCACTAACTGATGAAGAAAAGTACTGCCTTCTCAAAAATAAGTGGTTCAAACATGAACATAATTACCCCAAAACAAAGTTCGGTGAAAAGCAATTACGCTATAACATGAAGTGGGAGGAGAAATATCCTTGGCTAAGATATTCTGTTTCAGAAGATTCCACCTATTGTTATGTCCATCTATGTTCCATCAAAAAAGCGAGTTACCAATAGGCAGCAAAACAGAGCGAACACACCCTCACAGTCAATCGAAGAACACTACAGACTCAATCTGTTCTATCCTTTTATTGACCATGTGACAAGCCAACTGAACACCAGGTTTGTGGAAAACTCTGAGCCAGCCATGCTTGCTACATACCTGATTCCTTCAGCTTTGTCCAGACTCACAAAAGACAAGCAAGAAATGATGGTGTCATGGTACAGAGAAGACCTACCTCAGCCAGACTCCATTGACCAGGAGATTCACAGATGGAAGGTAAAGAACCAACCTCCAACACTCCTGGTATTGACGGCAAAAGACACATTGAATATTATAAATGTTCAATACTACCCCAACATCCACTGTATCCTCTCCATCTACCTCACACTTCCAGTGACCACCTGTTCATGTGAGAGGTCATTCTCTGCCTTGAGGCGGCTGAAGACCTGGCTGCGATCCAGCATTGGTAATGACAGGCTATCAGGACTTGCAATGATGCATGTGCATAGGAACAGAGCACTGGATCCTGAAAAAGTCCTCAAACGCTGGGATGCCTCTGGACACAGGCGTATAGTTTTGGCATTTGATAGAAAATGAGATGACATGATAATGGTTAAAAATGTGGCACTTCAAGAAGACTTAATTAGACCCAAAACATTGTCCTCTCTTCAAATGATGCCACTGCCCTCACCATGAGAAAATGAACGAGCAAAACACAAAAACATACAATATTGATGTAAATAGTTTCTTAAATAATTTTGTTTGCTTGAACAATTGAATTAAACATTGGAAAATGAATGTTGACAATGTTTTGTGATCATGTTAGCCTCTTCTGCATGTCCAGATCATTAATAGTAACAATCAACTGATTCTTATGCATTACACTTTCAAAAATAATTTATATTGCAGCCCACTGACTTGGTTTGAAATCAATATATTATCCAATTTTGGACCCCCCACAGGACTTAAAAAGCACCTAACTAGATCAGGAAAATCCCAAAAATCTCGGGGGGAAATAACCCCCCCGAACCCCCCTAGAAGGTTTGGACCTCGGTATTTAGGAAATCCTGGATATGGCCCTGGCTGAGGCATGAATCCTTGATTTCACTCGGTTTAAAAGCCCTGCCTCCAGCATGCAGCTGGCACATTTGAAAGACATGGCGGCAGAAAAACTACACAAGTGTAAGTACCTATTACTTCATGTTATTTGTATGCCTACAACGATACCGTTACGATAATGCAACATCTGTTCACATGTATTTAACCCACAACTCATATATTTCTGTTATTGAACGCTTTATATTTTCTCAACAATGTTCATGTGAAATGCCCAACTAAAGGCAAGATTTGCAATAGGCTACATAACGTGCGTATACACACGCAGCATTCGTTATTTATCGGACATATTTCGGTTGGAAACCACTTGTTTCTTCATTTAACTAGGCTACCTGCCACATACAGACGTAACTAAGGTACCATCATTCATTTGGCTGGCAGTCACAATGTATTTGTAATAAATAATTCAATACATTCAAATCGGCTCAATTCAATAATTAAGCTGTCATTTATATGCAGCATTATGTGAGTGAAATGTTAATGGCTTAAGGTTTCCTTTTGCTGATGTATGTATAACATAATTCTCCTTAAACAGGGACGGAGGCCCAAACCAGAGCCCTCATTCAACAGAGGACTGACAATGAGCACCTGTTTACAGGAAAGAGGTTCACAGCCAAGAAGGCCTGGGGGTGAGCTACAGTTCTAAATGAGTTGTTTGACAATGTTGTTTTGGTGCATGGTATGATAATCAATGTAACCACTACTGTGAATGAACCACAGTGAACCTGAGTGTGTCATGGAATTATTATGCATGAAGCATATTGTCAGAAGTAATCAGACTTTGCATGCCTGGATGCTATAATTTAAGAAATGGTTTACTCCACAGAGAGGTTCTGCAGAAGATGGAGTTGGAGGAGTTGCTCACTCCCACCCAACTGGCCAACAGTGGGACAACCTGAAAAGAAAATATAAGGTGAGATATTGTATTTCTAGATGCATACAATGCAGCTATTTCTATTGTGTCTTCATCTGACTCATACATTCCTTGTTCTCCCTCAGGAGCTGAAAACCCCCCCTACAGGGACGGGGACAGATGCGGGGGAGGCCACGGCAGCCACATGGTCGTGGTTTTCCCTGATGCATGAAGCCATTGGGAGTCGGCCCTCCATGGAGCCTCCAGTCCTGATGGACTCGGCTGACGTGGCCCCAGTGGGATTGGCTCTTCATCCAGTGGAGCTGGGGCTGCTCCTTGTGGCCAGGCAATGGAGGAAGAGGAGGATCCTGGGCAGCCTGGCACAAGTAGCAGCACCACTACACTGGATGAAGAGCCATCCACCTCTCTCAGTCCCCCGCCTGCCAAGAAGAAGAGGGCAAGTAGGGGGGCCCTATTAGAGTTTCTGAAAGAGGAGGCCCAACGAGAGCAGGAACGCTTTGAGGCCAATCAGGCTAACACAAAAAGATTTTTGGATTTATTTGAGAAATTGGTAAATAAATGATTTTGTTTCTAAGTTTTTGCAACGTTGTTATTGTTCCATTGAGATACACTTTGTTTGTCAAAACATTGTTCCTTTATTTGTTAAATTATAAACATCACAACGCAATAAACCGCAAATGAAGGCACACAGCTTTTCACACAGTGTGGTGTCCAAGGCCTTCGTGTCCCCAAGTCCTACAAATAATCATGTTCTTGTAGTTCAACTGGTTGCACACATGGAGCAGAGAGCAGCCCTGCCAGTCGGTCTCGCTGGCCATGTCCGCCTCGATCCCCCCTCACCAGACATGGTGGAACCACACCAATGTCCCCAACATCCTCTTCAGGCTCCAGGATGTCCCCCGCTGTGAGGCAGATGTTATGGAGCACTGCACAGGCGGTGATGACTGAGGAGACAAAGGTGTGGTGGACCTCCAGAGCCTTGAAGAACAGCGATCTCCACCTGCTTTTTATCCTGCCAAAGGTCCGCTCTATGATGGAGCGAGCCCTGGCATGATGCTGGTTGAAGCGGCTCTGCACCCTCCCTTGCAGTGGTTCTCTATATGGGGTGATGAGGGCCACAGGTCCTTCTATGCAGGGGTAGCCACCATCACCCAAAAGGAAGAATCCTAAAAAGAGAGAGAACATATTTAGTATACTAAAAGTCATTGATGGATTTTGATGTATTAACAAGAATATTTGGTGTCACCTGAGGGAGGATACAGAGCCTGTTTGTAAATTGCGCTGTTCTTCAGGACTCTGGTGTCATGGACTGAGCCAGGATACCCAACAAAGGTGTTGAGAAAGAAGCCCTTCCCATCACACACTGCCTGCAATTGTATGGATGGGAAGAGCTTTCTGTTGAGGTAATCCTGGCCCAGAGGTCCTGGGGGGGTCTTTATGCGGACATGGCAGCCATCAATGGCCCCCACACACCTGGAGAATACTGGGCTGTTGGCCAGCCTTGCAAACTCTTGGCCAACCTCCTCCAGTTCTCCAGGGGGGGGCAGTTTGATGACCTCCTGGCGAAGGGCTGCAATTTTTTGTACTCCAGTGTGCACCAGTCTGCAGACGGTCGACTTGGGGACATCAAAGGCTCGGGACCAGTGGTGTAGTGGGGATTTTTTTACTGGGGGGACGCTATTTTAATTAGGTCATCCCAAACAATGTCACACAAGTGTGTGCACTCACAAAACGGGCAGACAGGTCCACAGAAACTACCGGTATGCTTAGGCACATAAGTTACATAAACAATTTATAGGCCTAAATTGCATAAGCTACAGTATTGCGACTAAGCAGACAG